>NC_044314.2:16464931-16796431 GCF_007474595.2 Lynx canadensis | reverse complement strand
CGGCTCCTTTCTTCGCGCTTAACTCCTGGGGTCGGCAGGAGAAAAGAAAAGGGACTAATGTGAAAAACAATTTAGTTAGTCGTCAGGAACTGGAACTGGCCACCTCTTGGTCAGATGCTACTATAGACATGCTATTCACCGGAACAGTGTCTTCAAAAATTAGGATCTGTAGCACAGATTTAAAAATCTATCCAGGTCTCAAGCTCTTGCAAAATCCCGCTCTCCCTAAAGGCCATCGCTGCCTGGGGCTGTCCCCGGGGACAGGGCTCACCTTGTCCACTTGGCCACAGTCCTCACCACACGTTAACGTCCACCCCTCCCTGCTTATCTGGGTGCGTTACCTGCCTACCCACTCTAGGCATGGAGGTTACGATCCCGGTTTAAGGTATGTGGGGGGCAAGGGGACTACTCCACGCCTTTTTCAACAATATCGTTTAAATTCCTGTCCCTGCTTGTGATTCTCTAGTTGTGTGAGCAATGTTTTGAAAGGGTTTTACCGCATACCATTTGCTGTCCCGACTGATTCTGAAGACTCACTCCCTTCCTAGCCGGTGGCCGGAAAAAGTAAGAAAGTCTGTTTAAGGAGAGGCAAAATCGGGGCACCTGGATGGCTCAGTCGGCTGAGCGTCCAAGTCTTGGTTTTGGCTCAGGTGGTGATCGCACGGTTCATGAGATCGAGCCCCGCATGGGGCTCTGTGCTGTCAGTGAGGAGCCTGCTTGGGATTCTCTCTCTCCCTCTCTCTCTGCTCCTCCCCTGCTCACATTCCCTCTCTCTCTCTCTCTCTCTCAAAATAAATAAATAAACATTAAAAAAAAAAGAGGAAAAATCACTAAACAATGCCATTCACTCTGAAATGCTGCTGGTAAAAAACGTCCTTGGTGAGTGAACCGAGCTGGAAT
Organism: Lynx canadensis; assembly: GCF_007474595.2. Taxonomy (NCBI): domain Eukaryota; kingdom Metazoa; phylum Chordata; class Mammalia; order Carnivora; family Felidae; genus Lynx; species Lynx canadensis. Next base: position 16,795,531 of record NC_044314.2, on the reverse strand, counting down.
CGAATCTCGTGGGGAACTCAGGACCAGACCATGTAACCCCAGAGATTCTTCTGTGAGGCTCTCACTGTATCTGGAAACAAACCAAACAGCAAGACCCTACGTGGAATCCTGATGAAGAACTCTGGTCTGTGTGGCACCCACCCCGTCTGACCTCCCCCTGCTTCAAATAGTCTTGTGGCTCTTCATGTGTGTGCGTGTGTGTGCGTGAGAGAGAGAGAGAGAGAGAGAGAGAGAGAGTCATGTGAAGTGAGCACCTCTCTCAAAATTTGAAGATGTCAAGAGGCGTCTACGTCCGGCTTCAACCCCGGCGGGGCAGTGGCGCCCCCTCCCCTCCCCCCTCCCCCCTCCTCCCTCCTCACTCGCGCAGGGGCCGAGGCCTGGGCCCCGCCTTTGACTTATTCTCTGCCTTGGGGCTGACTTTCTTCCTTTTGGGTTGGCCGAAAGCCCAACAATGCGATCTCAACCACCTGCCCCTTAAACGAGAAGCCATTTATCGGTTGACACTTAAAGGAAATGGGTCACAGGCGTCCTAGCCGAGGCGGGTGGCAGGAGGATGCCGCCTGTGGCCCCGGTGCACGACCAGAGTGACTCCGAGGTGGCCGCGTTTCTGGCACCGCTGGGTAAGCCTGTGGCTTCCAGAGTAATCGAGGGAAGGAAATCTCTGGCCTCACGTGGTGGCTGGGGTGACTTATGGCTTTAGTTTCTAGTAGACCCCCACCAGGATCCGTCCGTAGGTTTTAGATTTCCTGCTGAACCAGAAGGCTGACACCCCAAACTCTTTATTAAGAAGTCCCACCTTGGGGCGCCTGGGTGGCACAGTCGGTTAAGCGTCCGACTTCAGCCAGGTCACGATCTCGCGGTCTGGGAGTTCGAGCCCCGAGTCAGGCTGTGGGCTGATGGCTCAGAGCCTGGAGCCTGTTTCCGATTCTGTGTCTCCCTCTCTCTCTGCCCCTCCCCCGTTCATGCTCTGTCTCTCTCTGTCCCAAAAATAAATAAACGCTGAAAAAAAAAAATTTAACAAAGAAGTCCCACCGTGAAGCCCAGTATTCGTCCGCACGTGGTCTCTCAGTCCATCTCCTTCTCGATGGATGTTCAAATGATTTTCCTGTTGCCCCATGGCCCCGGTGGTCTCTCTGTGTGCATCCCTGGGTTGCACCCAGGTGCAACCCACACCTGGGTGAGCTTTCCCAAGTTCATGACAAATCATGGAACTCTGCTGCTCAAAACTTCCCATGGTCTCTCTCTATTCTCAGGTGGAAGGTCAAATCTCTAGAACAGTCTGTTGCCCTGCCTGGTCTGGCTTCTGCCTCCAGCCTCGCTTCTCCCCACTTGGGTCTCACTGGTCTCCTTTTTAGTTCCATGGATTTACCAAGCTCTTTGCGGCTGCAGGACCTTTGCACATTCTGCTGCCCCCCCCCTTTACATTCATGTCTCGACTTAAATGTCACTTCCTCAGAGAACCCATCCCTTTCATCACCACTCCTCCCAAGTAGGTGAAACTTCCTTTTTTAATTGAAAACCCTGAGATAATTATAGATTCACATGTAGTTGCAAGAAATAATACAGAGAGATACCTTGTACATTTTGCCCAGTTTCTCTTAATGGTAATACTTTGCAAAGTTGTAGTACGATATTGCAACCCGGATGCTGACATTGAAATGGTCATCTGATTTTATTCAGATTTCCCAGTTACGCCTGCACCCATTTGTGCTTGTGTGTGTGTGTGTGTGTGTGTGTGTGTGTGCATTTTGGGCTCCACACACTTTTAGCACTTTGCAGGTTCGTGTATCTACCGCCACCATCAAAATACGGAACGGTTTGGGGACACCTGGATGGCTCGGCTGAGCATCTGACTCTTGATTTTGGTTCGGGGCATGATCCCAGGGTTGTGGGATTGAGCCCCACATCAGGCTCCACGCTGTGCATGGAGTCTGTTTGAGATTCTCTCTCTCTCTCTCTCTCTCTCTCTCTGCCCCTCTCCCCTGCTCACGCATGCTCTCTCTGTCTCTAAAAAAAAAAAAAAAAAAAGATACTGAGCAGTTTCAACACTGTGCTGTCCCTCTTGACGCCCTTTTGTACTTCATTCTCTGCCCTGCCATCACCCTCCGCCTGGCAAGCACTCATCTGTCCTCCATTTCTCAAATTTGTCATTTCAAAAGTATATAAATGGGAGTGTAGAGAACACAAGTCTTTTGGAATTGGCCTTCTTCCCTCAGCATGATTCCCCGGGGATGCGTTTGAATTGCCACATGTGTCCATGTGACTCTATTTTGCTGAACAGGATTCTGTGGTTTGTGAGTCACTTTGTTCAGCCACTCACCTGCGAGGCGGGGGGAGGGGGGCGGATTTGTGGGCTGACTCTGGTTCCGAGCCGCCGCGACCATTCTTGTGCAGGTTTTTGTGTGAACATAAGTTTCCAAGTTTCCAACTCACGTGGCGGCCCTCGGTACCGTATCCCGTCCCTCAAGCACAGCCCAGCTGTGTGTGTCATCGGATCCCATTTGGGGCCAAGTCACTTGGGGTTGGTTATCAGATACTACCCAGCCTTGGGTCTCCATAGTCTCCTTACTAGCCAGTGTATAAATACACGAAACGACAGCAAGTCCCCAACGCTGTTACTTTCACGTAGTGAAGTCCTGAACCCCCCACCCCCTGCCTGAGAATGTGACCTTATTTGGAAATCATGTTCATTATTAATGAGGGAACTTAAAGTCTTACTGAAGTGGGGCAGGCCCCTAATCCAATACGACTGTGTCCTTATGAAAAGGGGACATTTGGATGGCACACACGCATGGAGAGTGCCATCTGAAGACAGGGGTTATGCTCTCACAAGCCAATGAATTTCCAGAAGCTAGAGGGGCGCCTGGGTGGCACAGTTGGTTAAGAGTCGGACTCTTGATTTCAGCTCAGGTCATGATCTCACGGTTCGTGAGTTCAAGCCCCGCGTCAGGCTCTGTGCTGACAGCTCAGAACCCAGAGCCTGCCTCGAATTCTGTGTCTCCCTCTCTCTCTGCCCCTCCTCCAATCACACTCTCTGTCTCTCTCTCTCTCAAAAATTAATAAACATTAAAAAAAATTTAAAAATAAATTCAAGTTAATTAACGTATGACGTATAGAGGAGTATTGATTTCGGGAGTGCACAACAGTATTTAAAATTTGTAATTTTGACCCTGCGGTGCAAATAACAAATAACGAAACATTTTTAAACGGCCCTTATTGCCGGCCCTGCTGGAAAGGAAGCATTCCAGTATAAGGAAGCTTCTAGTGCGCGATCAGCAGGTGAAGTTCTCAAGATGGCCATCAGATGGCACCCTCAGCCAAATTACTGAAAATAAGTGCATTAGCTGGGCACAACTTTGCAGCTGGGAGGACAGTAGAGGCCCTGAGGTCTAGCCCCCTTTGTTTCACAGCCCAGGAACTCCAGGCAAACAGACTACTTTGCCTGAGGCCACATATCAAGTTGGTGGCGGAAATGAGGTTCCCGTGCCCTCCTAACAAGAAATCCAGTCATCTCTCTGTGACGGTACTTTTAAAGGGGCGCTTCTCACCCCGAATGAAACAAAATCCACAAAAGACAGAGGAGAGTCGTTTGAATCCTCACACAGCCCTGCGAGTTGAGTACAAAGCCTTGCGGGCGAACCCTGGAGCCTGGAACAGAGGCTTTGTTTGGTCAAATGCTAGGCAGTCACATTAACAGGGGGCTCGTTTGCTTTCACAGGGGAGAGGGGGAGGACAAAAGAGGGGAATTCACGGATGCAACAAGACGGACTGATCCTGGGGAAGTAAGAAGACTGTGGCCAGGGAAACCAGAGAGAGATCCCTGGGGGAGATGAGCTTTGAACTAGGGTTAGACACGGAGGAGAGAAGGCCACAGACACGGGACAGTTAGCATGCGCCCAGGTGAGAAAGCAGGAGCAATCCTACATGTCAGCAGGCCTGGCCCTGTGCAAATGGCACCCTGGTTCCCTTGGGCCTCGGGCCTCCCTCTTTTCATGCTCGCAGGCACCCCCAGCCCCATCTCTACCTCTCTGAATGGCCCCGGGCAGAAAAGGTCCTCTCCAGCCAAGCTTTGGCATCACAGAATAAAGTTAAGGGACTGCTGTCTTTCCAAGAGAGCTGGCATTTTCGGCTGGTCTGTCATTTGGGACGAAACGGTATTGCCCACCTTGAGTAATAAAATGGAGACGGAATTGGGGGGAACAAGATGCCGTCCAGGTTGCTTGTTTAGAGCCGAGGGTCTCTGCCACCAAAAGGGGTCGACGGGGAAGGAAATGGGTGAGTGGGGCACGCAGGGTGAGCCTAGAAGGGCAAAGACGAGCTGAGAGTTGAAACTTGCAGGAGAAGCACCGGGGGCCAGGCTCACCTGGCAAGGGGGCAGCAAAATGAAGACGCTTTTTAGGGAAATTATTCCAACACAAGTGCCTGAAGGGGATGGAAGCGGCAAGAGCTCAGCGGAAAGACCGTGCTGTGTTTTTTAGACGACTTCGGGGTATAATTCACATACGCTATGATTTCACCCACTGACGGTAGGCTGTTCAATGGTTTTCAGCATATTCAGAGATACGTGCCGTAATCCATAATCACAGCCCATCTTAGAACATTTCCATCATCTCAAGAAGAAATCCTTTATCCATCGCCCCCTCTGTCCCCATGCCCGTGTCCCCCAGCACGAAGCAGCAGCAAATCGATTTTCTGTCTATGTGGATTTCCCCATTCTGGACTTTCACATGAATTTGCACGTGTGTGGTATGGGGTCTTTTGTGACTGGCTTCTTTCACTTAACATCATGCCCTCCAAGCCGCACGGGCGTTCTGACCCCTCCACATGCTCACCAACGCCCCTGGCTGCTGAGTTTTTGATCCTAGCCATGCTGATAGGCGTGGAGGGATGTCTCGTGGCACTTTTGTCTTCCATTCCCCTGGTGACCCCGCGTATCAGGTATTTTTCGTGTAATTTTCTCTCTTGCTTGTCGATTCTCCGTTTCATCGATTTCCCCTCTGATGTCTGTTACTTTCTCCCTTCTGCTCACCTCAGGTTTCGTCCGACCTTCTTTTTTAGTGTCTTAAGGCGGAAGCTTAGGTTGTAGATTTCAGGCCTTCTCAATGCGGGCAATTTGCTGCTCAACATCGTTCTAAGCCCTGCTCTAGCTACAACCCAGAAATGCGGGTATACTGCACCTTAATTTTCCTTCACCTTAAAGCATTTTCTACGGGGGAAGACACTCCAGGTGGAGGGAAGAGCTTGGGGGAAGGCATAGGGGTGGGACAGCTCAGGACAAGTTCAAGGGCGAGCCGAGTGGGCAAAAGCAGAGGGCATGGGGAGCAGAGTGCGTGACAGAGAAAGGGAAGTTGGAGCCTTAGGGTAGAAAGGACTGAAAAGTTTATACTAAACGAGTTTCAGATCATCGGGTGCCACGGTTAGGACGCTGTGTTGTTTCACTTTCTTCCTAGATGTGGAACGAGAGGAGGTGCCGGTGGGGGCTGGGCCGCCACCGATTACTTTCCAGGCAGCAGGAGATACTTGGCAGCATCTGCGAAACAGCTGCATCCCGGCCCCCTGTAGGAAGCAAGAATGGGGTCTTGTGCTTTTCATCCCTGGCTAATTTTTCAGTTTTAAAAATGACAGCAATCTCTTAAAGTGTATTTATTTTTGAGGGAGAGAGAGAATGCGAGTGAGGGAGGGGCAGAGAGAGAGGGAGACAGGGAATCCCAAGCAGGCTGTGCACCGTCAGCACAGAGCCCGACGTGGGGCTTGAACTCATGAACTGCAAGATTAAGAGCGGAGCGGAAATCGAGATTTAGACGCTTAACCAAAATGAGCCCCCCCAGGTGCCCCAATAATGACGATTTTTGTTGCCGATTCTTTCTCTTTTGAAACCCTCTTTCCTCAGTTTCCGAGCCCCCACACTTCCCCGGTTTCCTCCTGTCACTCCCCTGGTTCCTCCAACACTGGCCACCAAATGCTGGCGTTTCTCAAGGCTCTGACCTCGGTGTCCTCCCGCTACCCTGGGCCCCCTCCCCCTGGAGGGCCCCCTCCCTCCTCCTCCTCCCTCCTCCTCCCTCCTGTATGCCCATGGCTTCAATTATCTTCTGTTGCCCGAGCTCAGCGCCCGGATCCTTCCCCTGAGCCCCAAACCAGTACTTGGAGTTGTCTTCAGTCAAACGCATTTGACCAACACTGAACTAAAAACAAAAATCATTTCTCAGCCTTTTGGCCAAGTTCGAGCCAAAGTAGTATCTGTTCTTAGCAGTTTAAGATCTGATAGGTCCTGGAGCTGAAGACAATATACTCAATGGATTTGGGGAGCAGGGAGAGGGAATACGGGTTGCTGTGTTCACTCTGCGCATGACCCCATATTGCAGGAATGGTACACACACACACACACACACACACACACACACACACACACCAGGGGTAGCAGCAACAACAAAAAACTGAACTGACAATCTCCTCATTCAACCTCCAACCTGGCCGCCTTGTCGCCACACGAGGCCGAGCTTCCATTTTTCTTCAGTTACTGCAATAGCTTTCTGATTGGTCTTCTAGAACCTTCTCTTCCCTCTTTCCAAGCTCTTCTCCACGCTATATAGGCAGGATGATCTATAGGACATGACCGTGTCACCACCTGCAGCGGCCGTGAGTTAGTTTTGGGTTCTCCTATGTTGGGAAATCCCCCACTTTATGAGTCTTGGCAATGGATCCCGCCAGACCAGCCTCGTTTGAGAGCCTTAGACAAGCCCTGCTCCCTCTTCCTTTGCCGACGCGGTGACCTCCTGTACCCCTCAACTCCTCCCTGTTTTCTTCTGTTTCCCCTTCAGGGTTCAGTCTGTCACTTCCTCCGGGAAGTCTGCCGTGATTCGTGACTTCACAGGCTAAGGCAGCTTTCCTTGTGATAAGGTGTCATAGAATGTGGCGCTTTCTCTGGGATCACACACCCCTTGTGTTAGTTATTGCTCATCAATTACTGGGTGCTTCCATGGGGTCAGGCACTGAATATTCTGAGAAGAATCTGACAGCGGCCTTTAAGGATCCTACAGTTTCGCCGGGGACCATAGACAACACTACGGGATAAGTACTAGAACAGCCTCAAGTGGACATCGACAAAGTGCTCTTGGGTGTGTGCTGAAGAGGGAACCAGGAAATGACTGCTGCAGGAATGCAGGCCAGGGGCACAGAGGGCAGTGACATCTGAGTCAGGTCCTGACAGAGGTTGCCGGGAGCGGGAGGGTGGGAAGTCCTTCCAGGCAGAAGGACCATTTGTGCTCAGAGCCACAAAGTGAAAAAGCACATGGTGGGCCAGTGAGATGCCGCGTACTCTGGTGTCACTTGAACGGAGGGCAAGAAAGGAAAGAGGGAAAGAGGAAGGCAAGGAAAGAGGAAGCGTGCCAGAGACAAGCCTGGAAAGATGGGTCGGGTCAGATTCAAAAGAGCCTCAGAGGCCATGCTCACCAGGAGCTCAGCTTTTGTCCCATTGGCCTTAAGGAATTGTTTCAAGCAGAGGAATTGTTTGAGATACTAATTCTGGCTATAGTGTGAAGGGTTGATTGAAGATTGATTGCCAAGCAGATCCATATGGAAGCCACATCTTTATAGCTCCAGAGCCCAGTAGAGAAAGAGAAAGAGAAAGAGAAAGAGAAAGAGAAAGAGAGAACTCAATAAATGGTTGCAAATGAATCATGAAGAAACCACCATGACATCGGAGCATATGTGGTAAGTGCCGCAAGAGAAACGCTGCCTGGGGGAGAGAGAATGAAGCCCCGAACTAGAGAACTGGCAGAGAACGTCAAGGACAGATGAATGTGGAGGTGTTCTGTCTGAAGTAAGAGCAACGCAGCTAAGTAATTAACTGCAGGTAGGCGTTAAAGGAATGGGTGAATTAGGTCTGGGTGTGGCTGACAGTGACACAAAATAGACTTCAAATCGCCCTGATAGCAATCCAGAGCTACTAATGGTGCTCCGGTGTCAGGGACTTAGCACATATGGTCCCTTCTGTCCTGTTACTCAACCCCCTCAACACATGGCCTCATGACATGGTCCAAGATGGGTTCTCCGGCACCGGCCTTTCACACCTGCCTGGGGGCAGCAGACTCAGGAACGGGGCAGGGGCAGGGCGGGCTGGTCACCTTCAAGAGCGTGCTTCCTAGAAGTGTCTTCCTTCTAGGACACTGGTATAGACTTAATCATATCTAATTGGCAGGAAGGCCGGGAGGTGTCTTGCTTCTGGGCGGCTAAGATTTGGAGGCTATATGGCGGAGAAAAGTAAGAGGTGGAAAGGACATGGAAAATAACTTGTCCCAAGGCTTCAAGAATGATTCTCATATCCCTTGGGTGGCTAGGAATGAAGACAGAAGGGTTTTAAGGAGGTTTATTGGAAGCCACAGAGCACAGATGAGTAAGTTTTGTTTGGAACGTAATCTATTTTGGATGGCCTCTGGAACACCAAATGGAGAAAAACAGTAGGTACTTGAAAACATATGAGGAAATGGGTCCGTTCCTCTACTGAGACCATGCTCCTTGAGGATGGAGATCCTTTTTTAAAAATTTTTTTATTTATCTATTTTTATTTATCAGAGAGAAAGAGTGTGTGTGAGTGGGAGAGGGGGGGAGAAGGAGAGGAAGAGAGAGCATCTCAAACAGGCTCCGCACTCAGTGGGGAGCACTATGTGGGGCTCGACCCCGGACCCTGGGACCATGACCTGAGCGGAAATCAAGAGTCAGATGCTCAAGTGACTGAGCGCCACCCCCCCCAACAGCGGGCATTGTCGGGGAGGGTGGAGATTCTTATTGTCCATCACTACATGCCTGCCTTGCCTTACGGGTCTCCAGAAGAGATCAAGATTGCAGGACAATTCAGAAGGTGAAAAAATTCAAGGTCCATTTTTTTAATATATAAAAGTACCAATGGAGAGACTATATCTAGACTCCAGCTACTGTTAGCCCTGGAAAGAACTTTCTCAGGGAACTTTTGAAGAAAGGCACCATTGTACACCATCCATTCAAAACCTACTGTGAACACACACCCACGCCAAGTACTGAGCAGAGGAAAACTTCTTCTAAAATGAGGTGTTACATCTCAGGCGTGTTAGGGAAGGTGCTGAGGGAGGAGGGGACATCTTGGAGATCCAGCTCTGGGGGGGGGTGTGAAGGACGGGGGTTGAAGGTCACGACCAGGCAATGTCACAGCTACGCTGACCCACAGATCGCCCCACTTTCAGGCTGAGGGGCGGCGCCGCTGCACCTGCTTTTAGGAAGCCGACCCGCCGAAGTTGGGGGGAACTTGGCGTTCTCCAAGGGTCTTCCAGAGCTGTGAGAGACGTGGCCAAGGATCCAGACGATTTAATCCAGTTTTACGAAAGGGGGGTTACAGTGAGTAATTAAGGCACAGTTAAAGAATTAATCACTAATGAGTCATTAACTCTGCCCACTATTGTACAGTTAACAAGCTGAGGCCAGATCATTAGAGCCAGTTCCCAATTAAGGGGACGACTTTGGCCACAAAGCACACCATCCGCCTCTTGAACGGTCCGGCGCGCCCGCCGGGCGCTGCGGGGCCGCGCCTTTCCCAGGCCAGTTAGGACGCAGGCCGAGCCCCGAGGGCTGGTGCGCAGCTCGCGCTTGCTGTGCAGAGAGGAAGTGCAGGCTTTTTCATTAATTTTATCCTCCCCGGAAATCTTTTCCTGCTGGGCTCCTGGAGGCTTGGATGCTATTCGTGTATTAAGGTTCTGTTGGTGAAAAGGAGCGCTCGGATGGAGACTGGGAAGCGCAAGCGGCGAGGCTGGCGGGCGGGGGCGGGGAGGTGGCGGGAGCCGCGAGGCAGGACGTCCAAAGTTAAAGTCGCTGGGACGGCTGAGTCCGCACTCCTGACGTTCCCACCAGACACCGCCCGCGGGACGGACGAGGCTCCCGGGGAGCGGAGCCCAGGGCGGCCCCCGCTTCCAGAATCTGGCCGCAAAGCCTTTCAATTAACCGATGAACTTGGCCGAGAGAGGGGAGGATTAGGATTCCCTGTCTCCGCTTTTTGGATTCTGGATTAACCGGAGACGGGAGTGGGGGGCGGGAAGGGATTTCCCATCTCCCACACTTGAAGGATCTGTTTAAAATAAGTCAATACATCGGGGCCACCCCAGGCCAATTGCTGACCTCTGGCCGAAGCCTGCCCCTCTCAGGGGGTCTCTCCCAGTCCTCCCATCCTGTGTCACCCACACCGTTCCCGACCACCCTCCCGGGCGGCAGGGGTGAAAACTCGGGCCCGCGGGGCGCAAAGCGGCACACCCAAGCCACCCAATCCCGGATGAAAGCCTGGACGGGCCCGGGGCCGCAGCGTGGAGGACACGGAGCAAGGAGGGCCCCGCGGCCGCCCGGGGACTCCGTGGCTCCAGAAACGGGTGACCCTCGGTCCCCTGCGTCCCCGCGGGAGAGAAAAGTCGCCACCCAGAAGCCGGAGCCCACGCACGCAGTATGATCACGACCCTCCCACGGGCAAGAAGAGACGCCTCCAAAATGGGGAAAACGGGAAAAGTGAAACGCCCCGCGACGCTGGGGCGGTGGCCTGGGCGGCAAGGCTCGGCGCGTCGGGGATCTCCGGGCCCTGGGTCCCCGCGGCGCACACGCCCGGGAGCGCCCCAGCTCCCCAGGCCGCGCTCGACTCCGCCCTTCTCTCGGAGTGGCCCAATCCGAGGCGTCCTTCCCAGCCCCGCCCCCCGGCCTGGAGCCCCGCCCCGCGCGGCTCGGCGCCAGGGACGAGGGAGCGATTCTGCAGCAGACTCACCTGCTTTCCTCCCGCGGCGGGTCACGGCCCAGGTCGTCTTCTGGGGAGGAAGCCCCCAAGGCCTGCCTCTTAGATTGACTGAATGCAGTCAACCCGAATGAGCGTCTGCCTCGAGACCCAGGCCGCTGTGCTTGGGCGGCAGTGTCTTTCCTCCCCAAACCCTGTAGACCCACTCCCAACTTGTTCTCGCTCCCCTTCGGGGGACACTGGAAGCTCTCCGCAGCCAAACCCGCAGCCTCATCACGGAAGGCTCAGGAACCATTTTTCGAGCGCAGGAGACCCCTTCCCCGGAGTCCCGGAGGGACTCGTGCCCGCCCCAAATCAGAGCCGGCACGGTCTAGCTTCGGAAGCCGGGGCTCCACCTTGGCCAGCGCCTGCGCAAAGTGCTTTCTGCAGCCGGGAACTCGAGCAGCTTCCCGTGTTTCGGGGTCGTCTGGGGCTTAATGTTCTTTAGCGAAAGTCATTCTCACCTCCAGCCTGAGTTAAGTCCTGGCTTCCCACTTCTTCTGCACCTCTACTGCTGGAGCTCCTAGGCAGCCCCCAGGAATGGGGTGGAGAGGGGCGCTGGGGCTGATGGAAGCCCAGGAACGACCCCTCACACCTCAGGACCTTAATTCCCCAAGTGGCCTAATGAGTTGTTCCCGGGAATCGAAATAGGAGCGCTTACTCAGCAAGTGTGTCCGGAACAAGTGCGCTGTGGTCGTGAACTGACCAGAGCTTTGGGCCTTTCTACTTACAAGCAGTATTCACTGACGCTACCTCCCTGTGCCTCAGTTTCCTCATTTATAAGATGAGGCTAATTGTATCTTCCTGGCATGGTCCCTGTGAGGCTTAAATGAGTCAATCGACGTAAGCTGCTTGCGGGAATGCCGGCCTGTGGTAAGCTTTCAACAATCATTAGCTGTTAGTATTTTGATCATTTTCCAAGGATGTGTCCCTGACGTCCAGGCAGGGCTCACTCTGTCGGGTGTCCAAAGAGAGGGTTTAGAATATTCATTCTCACACTAAGTAGTATAAAAGAGGAGAAAGAAGTGATGCAAAGGTGCCGATGAAAAAAGAATAGGAAGAAACATGGCATAAAGAGGCAAAATGAGGGGCGCCTGGTGGCTCAGTCAGTTAGGCGGCGGACTTCGGCTCAGGTCGTGATCTCGTGGCTTGTGGGTTCGAGACCCGCGTCAGGCTCTGTGCTGACGGCTCTGAGCCTGGAGCCTGCTTCGGATTCTGTCTCTCTCTTTCCCTCTCTCTCTCTCTCTCTCTGCCCTTTCCTTGCTTGCTCTGTCTCTCTGTCTCTCTCAAAAAAAAAAAAAAAAAAAAGACGCAAAATGAATAATCATGGAAGTGATTTAAGGGAACCAAGGAAGATTTTGGTGATAGGATGGACCAGATCAGGGGTGCCCAGGACCCGGGAAGGAGAAGGGAGGCAGAGCAGGTACTCACCAGGAAAGGTGGGAGTACTCTGAATAAATCATTCCCGGTTAAACGAGGGCATTACAGGATGAAAGAGAATAGTCCACCTTGAAAGAAATTTACTTACACATTCATCCTGTTCACTTTTTTTTTTTTCATGCCAATGTCTGGTATCACTTGGCCAATCCATTCATTTCCCCCACGACGTGCAGGTGTTACTTCCTACCTCTTGGGCGAAATGACCTCACTGAGCGGCCTGCTATATGCAAGGCACCGCAGGAGGGCCTAGGGGTACACACTCCTGATGGTGCTATAGCCTCTCGGGACCCTCCTGGCAAGGCCTGAATCCCGCGATGACACCCCCTCTACCCCCAGCCCCAGGACAGTCATCCGCTCTCCAAGTTGGTTTCAGGAACCCCAGAGCAGGGACACTGTGGGATCGGAGAGGCGGGATCACACTGTGTAGCGCCTTGTGTGGGGTTTGGTAGTTCACACAAAGCCTTACAGTCCATCATTGCATGTTTCCCACCTCCCAGGGAGGTAGAATTCATTTCGACAAGGAAAGGGGGCTGGGGTGGCTCACGAACGTGCTAACGAACGACAAACAGTAGTGGGTTGATGAAGCCAAGGCTCCGGCCGCGTCTTTTCGGGTGCGCTCGGAGCAAGGAGGCCCAGAGGACCTGCGCTCGGGGAATCCGGGTCATTCCCGAGGCGGCCCAGCTTCCAGGATCAACTGCGGATACCGCGGCTGCTCAGGCTGGGAGTCCCCGACCCTCCTTCACCGGGGACCCCCCCGAGTACCGCGGATGCTCCGGAAGCTGGGGGGAGACCTCCGGCTTCCCTCCCGCCCCAGAGCCGGCGCCAGAGAACAGCGGACACAGCCCGGGATGTGCCCGGGACACAGTACTTGAGCGCCGCCGCTCACCGGACGAGCATTCAACAGGACCGCGGGGGTTGGGGGTTAGGAGCGACTTGGGGAAGCGAGAGAGGCGCCCGGATGAGAAGAGGAAAAGTCGCTTTGCCCCAGTCTTTGAAGGACTAATGTCATCAGTCCTGGCACCGAGCCCGTGACCCGGACAGCGATCCTAGAGGGGTCCTGGGCGGTGGCGCGCCGAAAAGAGGGGCGGGGCCGACAGAGGCTTTGGGTCTTGCACCGCTCACCCTGGGGAAGGTGATGTAGACGCTTCCTCTTGGGGTCGAGCCTTCAAAGTAGCAGCCGCGGCTGGGCTATTGGGCTACATAGAGAGGGCCTGGGAACGCGAAGCGGGGTGAGCCTTGGGCTCCTGACTCCCCGAGCCCCACACACACGCCGCTCCCGCACGCGCCGGGGCAGGGGAGCCCTGGTGAAGGGAGCCGAGTCTCCGCCGCAGCACAGCGCCCCCCGCAGGGGACGCAGGAGGGAGACCCAGCTCCTGCGCAGTCCTCCGCGGAGCCGCCCCGCGCGTCCCCGCGGCCCTTCCCGTACCCCCACTCGGGCACACGCGTCTCCCTCCCCGCCACCGAGGCCTGAGCGCCCTTAACCAGAGTCAAACCAAAACAAGGCAACCTTTAATTCTCCTCCCCAGGACTTCAAACTACGCGTACAAACAGTCCCTCGAACTCTATTTCTCGGCCTCCCCGTCCTCCCAGCTGTCGTTTTCTGGGGGTAGCCACGCCGAGGTCAGGCTGAACCCCGAGGGGCCCGGCCGCCTCTCCCCCTCCGGCACCAGGGCCGGGGTGGCCGGAGGGCCTCGGCAGGCCGGGTGGTCAGCCCTCCCCGGCGCGCCGGGGACAGACGCGCGCGTCCTAGAGCCCCGCCTGGCTGCAGCTTCAGACGGCTCGGGAGAGTGACAGTGGGGGACCCCAAGGAGGGAGGGAGGCGCGCGTGCGGCTCCGGGGCGGCTCCCGGGGCGGTGGTCCGGCCCGACGTGGTCCCCGGTGGCCCTAGAGGGCCTGCCACGGCTTCCCGATGGCCTGGATGTGCTCCTTGGCCTTGAGGCGCAGGGCCGCGATGCTGCTGTTGCGCGGGTCCGCCTCGTCCAGCGGGAACTTGTCCCCGAAGCCGGGCGCGCACGGGTAGGCGGGCGGCGGCGGCCCGAGAGGCTGCAGGCCGGGGCCCAGCGGCGGGGAGTTGAGGAAGGGCGGCGGCGGCGGCGTGTAGCTGGCGGGCAGGCTCTGCGCCGGCGGCCCGAAGCCCGGCAGGCTCTGCAGCGCCGTGGCGCCCCCGCCCGGCAGCGGCGACCCGAGCCACGACTCGAGCGGCAGGGCGCCCCCCGCCGGCCCGCCGCCGCCGCCCGGGCCCGTCCCGAGGGGCGCCAGGGCCGCCGAGGGCGGCGAGCGGCTGAAGGACAGGAGGGGCGAGTCTTGCAGCTTCATGGACGACACCTCCAGCTTCTCCTGCCGCCGCCACTTGGCCCGTCGGTTCTGGAACCACACCTGCGGAGGGCAGCACAGCGGCCGTCGGGCTGCGGCGGAGGCGTGGGGACGCGTCCCCGCCCTGCGCCAGGCTGGACGATCCCCTCGCCCCCCGCCCAGGAAAACCCCACCCCTACGCTCTCCTTCCTTTTGCGTCCCGTTTTCCCCTTTTTGCCTCCTCCCTCCTCTCAGAGTCTTTGTCTCATCCGTGTCCCACCCGGGCCCCTGTTTACCTCACCCACAGCTGTGGCTGTATCTGTTTCCCACTCGCCGCACACAGCAGGTGCTCAGGAAAAAAAGTGAAGTTAACCTTGGCGATCGAACCCAGGATTTCGGAAACCACATGGCACCAGATTTCGGTGACCTGGTGGCTGGCAGCCCCCCTTGGCACTTTGGTTTAGACTTTGCTTCCTCCCTCGATGGTACTGCTCTCGGTGGCTGGTTTCCGCTCAGGCTTTCTGTGCTTGGCCTACCTTTCGGCTCGATTATAAACATACGCATACGCAAATACTCTAAGTACCCTAACTGGCCACACTGGGTGTTAAATTCCATTTCCAGGAATTACTGGTTGTGGTGACTGGTGGAAGCAAGAGGGGGTGTTTTATCCCGAGCTTGAGTTGCTGCTTTAAAAAGATCTTCATTCTTATTTAATTAGTATCCCTTTAGTATTTCTGGTGTTTCTTATAAATGGCTTCCAATGATTACAACAGCTCAAGTTTATTATATTTACGTTGACTTTTCGGAGTCAACTTTGACATTACTCTAAGATGAGTTCAGTGAGTTCAAGCCTGAAGCCTGTCTGTCTTTTTCTTTCTTTCTTTCTTTCTTTCTTTCTTTCTTTCTTTCTTTCTTTCTTTCTTTCTTTCTCTTCTTCCTTCCTCTTTCTTTCTTTCTTTTCTTCCTTCCTCTTTCTTTCTTTCTTTCTTTCTTTCTTTCTTTCTCTTTCTTCTTCTTCCTTCCTCTTTCTTTCTTTCTTTCTTTCTTTCTTTCTTTCTTTCCTTCTCTTCCTTCCTTCCTTCCCTCCCTCCTTCCTTTTTTTCTTTTTTTTCTTTACATATAGAAAGTCCACACCAAGAGTGAAGTCTGATCTCTTAATGATAAAATGTCTATTTCTGATTAGGTAAAGGCACAAGAAAAGGTGTGACGAAGGTGTCACCACCAAGTTACCACCCTTGGACACAGAACAGAGATTTCGTTGGTCTAGTTTAGTAGAGAATCAGAAAGAACTTTGGCCAAACTGGTGGCCTCAGTGATATATTTCTAGAGGGAAATAGGAGAATAGCTGTGACCTCAGAAGGGAGAAGGCAGCTTTGAGTCAGTGGGGGAGGGGACCTTCTAGAAGCACTGAGGAAACAGTTCCCCAGCACCTAGGCAGAGCAGGGCAAGTGTCTGCAAAGTTAGGATTGGGGGTGGGGCGGGGGAGAGAAAAAGAACAAACCCGTAAGTAACGTAAGTAACCTCGTCCTCTTCTCACAAAAGATTCATCTACGTTGCCGAGGCCCTAATTTCCCCCAGAAACATGAGATAGTTGCTGATAATAGAAGAGAAACATCAACATGGGAAGGGCTCTCATCCCACGGCCTCCTCTAATTCCCTGCAGGCCCCACTCTAGCCCCAGAAACATCAGCTCTAGTCTCCCACCCAGTATTCAAAGTCAGAGAACTAAGGACCGGGACGTCCTTTCTTCTAGGGCTGAGCTGCTGCCCTCCACACAGCTGGAGGCCCAGAGTAGACTCCCCCCCCCATCTGATTACATCATAGCCATGTGTTAAGAACCCGCCATATGTTGGGCACTGTGCTGGCCCTGTGGTCACAGAGAAGTCGCAGACACCGTTCTCAACAAGCTGATGACTTAAAGGAAGAGCCCAAATCCCTAAACGAATAAAGAGGGAGGAAGGAAGGTAGGACGGAGGTGATGTCAGGTGTGAAGGCGCCCCTGGCTGGAAGACTGTCTCTCCTCTCCTTCATCTTTCACTTGTGTTCTTTTCCTCCCCCTCCCCCACCCTCTTCCCCCCACCCCCACCCCGAAAAGCAGGTGCAAAAATGTCCACACCTTCAATGAAACCATTGCAGCTCGACTGTCCCCAAATTAAGAGAAACAGAAGGGCCCTTGCCATCCTGAGTCACATGAGGGAACTAGTTTTGAAAACCATGATATTTACTCATGACTTGAAACTCCTAAATGAGCAGAAGGGACAAAAGGCAAAAGCTTGGCCCCTTTTACTCTTAAGGTAAGGCGAAAAGCCCCCGAAGGTCTGAATATCTTCACTCCCTGGAAATCTAATTCATCAGACACACGCACAAACCTCATCTTAGTTCCACCGCCTTTCAGATGCAGTGAAATTTGTTCCCAATGACTCCCTTTCAGGCCTCTGCAAAGTCTCCTAATTTGGAAATCCTCCCAGATTTTTCACAGATGACTAGCAAATATTTAAGGCTTTCAAATATTTTAATGATCAGGGATTAAAGATAATTCAGCTTTAATTAAAGCGAAAACCCCTTTACGAGAGAGAGAGAGAGAGAGAGAGAGAGAGAGAGAGAGAGAAGGCCTCTGCAGCAGCGGGAAGTTTGGTTGGATGTACACCAAAGAAGCAAAAGTCAGTTTCTGAAACAAATCCACCAAAACCTTCAACTGCAGGCGCCAGGGTCCTTGCAGGCAGACGGGGGCTTTCGTTTCTCAGCAGGGTGAGCGCAGTTACTGAGGAGGTGGCATTCGGGGCCCCAATCCGTTCCCCCCCCCCACGCTGCCTACATCCCCTCTCTACTCACCGCCGCCCGCCCCAATCCCGGCTGCGTCTACGAAACTGTCGCCCTTCATCTTGCCAGCCATCTCTGATACCTCTCTTTAGGTTAGAAGAGGGAGACCCCCCCCCCCGGCCCAGGGAGGTGCTACCACAAACTGGAACAGAATGACCCGGAGGCGGTCGTGGGGCACAAGGAAGATCTGCGACGCTCCTTCGAGGCTCTGCGAGAGCGGAGCCGAGGAAGACCAATGGGAAGCGTCCCGCGTGACATGCGTAGACGCCGGGATTCAAGGGAGCATTTGGCTGCGGCTTGGGCCTGGGACCCTCCCGGGGACCGATCGGGGGCGCTTTACCTGGACCCGGACTTCGGGTAGGTTGACCTTGCCTGCCAGCTCCTCGCGGCTGTACACGTCGGGGTAGTGAGACTTCTCGAACGCGCGCTCCAGCTCGTGCAGCTGGTATGTGGTGAAGGTCGTGCGGTTCCTCCGGTGCTTCTTCTTGGGCTGCTCCTCGTCCGACAGCTTCGCGTCGCTGGTGGCGGGACCGACCGGCAGCCCTGGGCTCGGCCGCGCCTCCCCAGGCTCCTTGGGGCAATAGGGTCGAGGGGCTGGGACGAAGAAGCCCCAGAAGGTCAGGGACACTCCCCGGAGTATCCCTGGGCCCAGTCGGCCTACCCTGGGACGCCGACAGCGGGACGCGGGCTCCTCCCGGGCGTTGGACCGGGAGGTCGGGGATAAGGCTCCGGGGGGCCTCTAAGCTTTCTCTGAACGCAAACTGGAAGCTTATATACACCCCCAAACCCAATCCCGCGCCCAAATGCCTTAATAAAAGTCGAGGCAGGGGCTCCGTCCTCCTGCAGAGCTCCTAAGTTTGGGTACGCCTCAGGGCCCCACCGCGGCCGGGGGTGCGCACTCACCTTCGTACTCGGGAGCGGGCACCGGGGCAGGCTGCGCGGAGGGCTCGGCGCCTCCCCCCGGCGCCTTGGGGCAAGCGGCCCGCGCGCCCGGCCTCCTATCCCGCTCCTTCGCTCCCCGAGCGCCCGGCTCCGCCGAGAAGGAACCGAGGATCCCGTCGTCCTTGGTAAATCCCAGGATAGCCTCGATGCTGTGCAGCCGCGAGGTGCTCCCTCCCGGGCTGCGGAGCAGGTGGCCGGCCAGCGAGAAGCTGCCGTCGGCCATGGCGGGGGCGCAGCCGGGCAGGTGCATGGGGAGCGCCAGGAGGCGGGAGGGCGCGGCCCGCGCTCTCGCAGCGCAGCCTGCTCGGGAGACCGAGAGAAGAGGCTCGAAGTCGCCGCTTCCCGGGCACGGCGGTCCCACCCGCGGGGGCCCGACCCAAGGTCAAGCTCGGCGGGCGACGCGGGCCCCGGCTGCGCGCGCTGGAGGCGGGCGAGCGCTCGGCCGGCGGCCGCCGGGGTCTCTGCAGGAGTCTGAAGTTCGGACTCGGGGCAGCCGGGGCTCCGGGTGCTAAAGGCGGCGAGCCCGCTCGCCCTGGCTCCTCCCCTCCCGCCCCGGCCCCGGCCTCTTCCCTCGGCCCCTCCCCCCGCAGCGAGGCGGGTCCTTCCCTCGCCCGCCTCGGGGTCCTCGTTCCGCCGCCCCGGGCGGGGCCGCCGCGCCGAACTTTCCACCCTCCACCTCTCGATCCGCTCCAAACGCTCCACACACAACCCCGAGGGAAGTGCGGTGGGATGTTTGACAGGCCTGGGGACCCGGCTCTGGGGCCCGCTCCCCCCGGTCTGGCCTCAACGGGGCCGACGCCCTTTGCCTCACCTTCCCCCACCACCCGGTGGGCTTGCCTCGCTGCTCGGGCTTCCCTCCCCCTTCCCTCCCCCGACCCCAGACTCGCCTCTGCCTTCAGGCACACTTTCCTGGGCCCGGGCAGAGTGCCCGGGGCGACCTTTGGAAAGACGGAGCGTACCGCTTCCAGGCTCTGGGGCGTAGGAAGTTAGTCCACGCACGCTACTTCTCAGTTTGAGTTTTTCCTTCGCCCTCTTTTTATTCCCAAGGGCACTCCTCTTTCGGCTCCGTAGGCCCAAGCCTCGGTCTTCGGGTTTATTTTGTTTGTCTCTATATTTTTAACTACTCCTTCCTGTCTCCTCGGACTCGCGCGGCCGGCAGGCCCCCTCCGAACCCCAGGAGGCGGTGGGGCCATCTGTGCCTGCACGCCCGGTGACCTCAAGTGCCCCACGCCCAGCAGGAGGCTGGGAGGCCCCGAGTCGGACACGCCGCCAGGCTCAGGCCCAGTGGAAGACCCGACAGGGGTCCCTCACCCTCGTAGACTGTTCCTGGAGAACCCTCTCCCCACCAAACAATCTGCAGGCCAAGGAGAAGGCCCAGCCTCAGGCTGGCTGGAGAAGGACCCTCGTCTGGGGTGCAGGCCTCTCACGTCCTTGGGGGGGGGGGTGCGGTTATAGGCGGAATCTGTTGCATGCATATCTTGACACTTGGGGAGCCCCACGGGGCCTCCGTGGCGCAAAGTGGGATGATGGTTACTGCAGGCAAGTGTTTTTTTCACATCCGCCATCGCCGTGGTCGCCACTGATAACCTTGTCACCTCTCAAACCTGATGCCAGACCCGGCACGCCCGTCGGCCTTCGCCAAACTATTGGCAGGAAACGTGAACCCAAATGTTTTCCCAAGAATCTCAGGAACTCGAGATTCTTATTCTTTTTCATTTCCCCAGTTTTATTGCGATATAATTGACGTACAGCGCTGTGTAAGTTTAAGGTGGCCAGTATCATGATGTGACTTACGTTTGTTGTGAAACGATTGCCACAATAAATTTAATTAACATCCGTCGCCTCATACAGACACAAAATAGAGTTTCTTAAAATCTCCTCTGTAATGGGGGCTCCGATCTCCACGCAGGGGCGTCTCCCCCCACCCCCATGCCCACCGCTAGTTTATTTCTGCTTGCATTCGGATGAGGGGTTACCGCCTCCCTTCCGAGGGTCCCCCACTGACGTGGGCCATGCCAGAACCTCAAAAGAAAAGAAAGGCCAGCCAGGCGCTGGCCTTGAGGAGTTTAACGTCCAGCCTGGGAGACAAGACAAAGGAAGAAACAAGGGAGAAAAAAACCCACCTGTTTTCCAATCCTCACCTTTATTTTATTTTTTTAAGTTTATTTATGTAAGCAACCTCTATACCAACGGGAGCTGCTCGCTGGTCAGCCAGGCGCCCCCAAAGTCACAAAAGAACATGTGACTATATTAAGGAGCATGGAATGATGAATTGTCTGCGATGGGCATATGGGGTGGTCATTACACAAATCGCTCTATTTTTTTAGTAGGCCTATAAAAAGGTAAATTAAAATAGCAAGCAGGTGAGTTTGCAGTAGATAGAAACGGAGCTTCGGATTCAAGTGAGAAATTGTGGTTTAAGAGAAAGCTACGTTAATGATAATACGCACTTTATAGTTTCTGCACGATTCTTTATAGTTGTCAGAGCCTTTTCACGTTCTTCACATCACAGGATCCTCGAAACCAAGCGAGGTGAGGGGGACAAATATGTTTGCCCCGTTTTATTTTATTTTATTATTAACAATATTTTTTAATGTTTATTTATTTTTGAGAGAGAGAGAGAGACAGAGTGCGAGTGGGGGAGGGGCAAAGTGAGAGGGAGACACAGGACCCAAAGCAGGCTCCAGGTTCTGAGCTGTCAGCACAGAGCCTGACACAGAACCCGAACCTACAAACCGAGAGACCATGACTGGAAGTCAGACACTTAAATCAACTGAACCATCCGGGTGCCCCCGTCCCCCTTTAAAAATTTTTTTTTCAACGTTTATTTATTTTTGGGACAGAGAGAGACAGAGCATGAACAGGGGAGGGGCAGAGAGAGAGGGAGACACAGAATCAGAAACAGGCTCCAGGCTCTGAGCCATCAGCCCAGAGCCCGACGCGGGGCTCGAACTCACGGACCGCGAGATCGTGACGTGGCTGAAGTCGGACGCTTAACCGACTGCGCCACCCAGGCGCCCCCCCCCGTCCCCATTTTATAGAAGAGGAAACTGAGGCTCAACCTGATACAGCTGGTAAACGGAGGGGTCAGGACTGGAACTCAGACCACCTGACTCTTTGTCCAGTGTTTTCTGCCTACAGCTCACTTGTAATACATGGTGGAGGGTGTGATGTTTATGAGAAGAATAAAAGCACATGTGAGCCCGCAGTCTCCATCTTTAATCCTTCCCGGAGACCGAATGCTGCATCTAAGAGGCTGAGATGGTGACGGCTTAGCCTCCCAGAGAAACGAAGTCAGAGACTGTGGACAGTGGCCTTTGGGCGCTGGTGTCCAGGACTAGCGAACAAATCCTTGAAAGGTTCCCACCACGGTCCAGGCAAAGCCTGCCCCTGGGGCCCTCAGGCTTTCTAGACTGTCCAAGGCAGTGTCCTCCTAACAGCCTGGTGGCACCCCACAATGTCCCACAGGCCAATTACATAGACCGGGTGACTGAGCTTCTGATGCCTTGGTGACCAGAGGACAGCCACGGGGATAGGAGATTGGTGTTTGCCGGTTCCTCTGTGACCAAGAATCCTTTTTATGTAAACTTCCCCAATATTAAATTGATTTCTATAATCGCTGCTAAACAAAGATCGGCAGTGTTTTCTTAAGCTTCTGCCCACACGCTAAGGGGCTTATAGCCTTGTTTTCCAAAGTTAATTCTCTCTGGGACTGCCCAGCTCCCCCTAATAGGTCCAGGTGAGGTTAACTTTTATTTACTGTTTATTTCAGAGTCTTGAGAGAAAAGCAGAAAAGACTTCAACAGCCAGGACTTTGGAGAAACAGGGCAAAGCAGGACAAGGGGAACTTGGGGCTTCCTTTGTGCAGGACATAAAGAGCTAGTCAATACCCTTGTGGGCACGATGGAGGAGTACTCCAAGCAATCAGCCGGGGGTCATTGTTAGGGGCTAATCTACATGTGTATTTCCCAAGAACTCGATTAGGGAAGATGAATGGACTCGGCCATGTCCCTAATTCTTCTAGCATGAAGCAGCATTTTTTCCAGCAGTTAGGCCCGCTTAAAATCAGCCCAACTTCAGCAAAAGTAAGGAGCCTGCCTTCTGAACTCCACCTCTGTTTAATTCATTAATTCATTAGGTGGATCAAAGAAAAATCCCTCCTCCCAGCCCGCATGGGCTTACACACAGATAAAGCCCCTTTAAACTTGGCATGGCCCAGAGAAACATTTCCAGAAGTGAGGAGAGTGAGGGTGGTCGGGGGCTTGGGAGGGTCTTCAGAGTGGGAGGTTCCGGGTGATGTGGGAAGGACAATATCGGACAATAATTGGAGGAGGAGGGGGGAGATTTTGAGGAGAAAGGGAATGGGGACAGGCCAGCAGGAAGACAATGAAAGCTAAATGTAACCAGCAATTATGGGAAGTTGCAGGCCAAAGTGACTCCTTTATCTTGGATGCATGTGCGGGGACCCATGTCTGGAAGCATTCTAGGCGGACTGCCTCCCCCAAAACACTCTTTCGAGCAATGCACATTTGAGGAGTGAGTTCCCTGGGCACTGGGTGAGCAGGTGGCCTGTGCGCACGGCGAGCTAATGGCATTTGCCCATAGCCTCTAGTAATTTCACCTTGAAGCGATGTTTGAGGTTGCACTTCATAAAGTGCATGAAATCACCTCTATCATCTGAATACTGACTGTTCCCTTAGTGGATGTATTTTTAGCCTGGAATAATTCCACTTGTCTTGGACCACACTGGAGGACCATCTCCCCTGCTAGCTCATACACGGTCTTTCAGGGAAGGCAACTTCACTTTAGTGGTAGCCCAAACTCATATAAACATGAAACACACACACACACACACACACACACACACACACACTGAAATTCACTGAAATTCAACACTGAATTCACACACACACTGAAATTCAACAAATTATATACATATATATGAAATTCACTGAAATTCAACACTGAATTCACACACACACTGAAATTCAACAAATTATATACATATATATGAAATTCACTGAAATTCAACACTGAATTCACACACACACTGAAATTCAACAAATTATATACATATATATGAAATTCACTGAAATTCAACACTGAATTCACACACACACTGAAATTCAACAAATTATATACATATATATGACAAATCATATATATATATATATAAATATATATAACAGTTATTATTTTTTGAATACTATATGCCAGTGGGCACTCTTCTGAGTACTTTATGTGGATTACCTAATTAGTCCTCACAATAACCCTATGAGGTAGACAATATTATTATTTCCATTTTATAGGCAAGGCGTCTGAAATACAGGTTAAATCACTCGCCAAGTTTGCACAACTGGTTTCGGGTGGAATCAGGACGTAAGCGTTTTTTCAGTAACGTGCCCATCTAACCACCTCCCAATATGGTCAGCTTAGATGACATGCGTTGTGAATTTTCCTGTGGCTATAAGAGAACTAGCAGATAAAAAAAAAAGAACACTTGGTAGTCAGAGGATATAGGAACGTTGTGGTTCAGGGTTTGGAGGACGTGTGAGTGAAAAAGTTGTGATGGGCAATTTACAATTTATTTGGTCAATTATAATGATGACAGGTATGCTAAAAAAAAATTAAAGGATACCGCTCAATTTCTCACGGTTGTCCCATAAAGCTGGGGAAATTTTCGCTCCGTTTCCAGAGTTCCAACTCACTCCCAGTGTTTAATGTAAAAATATATTTTTAAGCATCAACCCCTGTGCCATTTACTTTGTCTGCCTTTGATGTCGTGAATTCTCCGCTATGCTATACTGTACGTTGTATGTCATGGGCACAGGACGCAAGCTGCTGAAAATTGTGGAGAAGACAATCACCCAACTCTCTCTTCAGCTCGGTGCTGGTTCCTCTCTCACTGCCAAATCTTCTACTCAGTGAAATATTTTCCTACCTGAAGCACAACAGAAGGAAAGTCAGGAAAATGTTCTTAGAGATGCTTGTCGGAAAACCCATCTTTACAAGTAGACAACCAATAATGACTATCGTTGGACACTTTTATCACATTGGCACAGATGATAAACACGTCCCATACGTCAGTTTACCACTCAATGTGGCACTCTGAATATTTTCTACGATTTTCAGACTGAATTGAAGCAAATGTTGATATAAGGATCCTGCGGCGAATAATAACTCCCTCATATACTTGTAGCTAAAAGACACATACCAATGAAACGACGGGCATCATCTAGGCATTTCTGGCTGAACTGAGATGGGCAGACGGTAACAGACATTTAACCCAATCGCAAGGTGAAACCAAGGGGCAGCTGGGAGCTGCTGAGTTTCCCGGGGGTAACAGGCTGTTTGAAAGACTTCCTTATGTGAAGGAACAGAGACCACAGCTCTCTGGAGATCATCCGTTAATTAGCAAGAAGGCTGTCCTTTGGCCTTTCTGTTGTTTCCCAATCACGATATTTTTAGGAACACCAGCACTTAAGATTAGTTTCTGATTTAGTTTTCTGGTATTTCAGAAGATCGTATGTTTAAGACTTAGGAGGAAAAACTCAGTTGATTACCTTGTCTGCTCTCCCAGTCCTCGCCCCAAACTTTCCTTTGGAGATGTGGAAATCAGGGCCTAGAGACCGGAAGTGATCTGCCCATGATGAGACAGAAGGGCTGTGGCAAGGCTTGGACTGGGGGCCAGTCTCCAGACTCCCTGACCCTCTATGACTCTCCGGCACGCTAAGCTCTCAGGATCCCGCACCTGGAAGTCCCACGCTTATAGTCGAGTGAGCCCGTGCATGAATCCTGGAGGAGCGTGCTTATTGAACAAACGCAATGAAGTTACTTTTCATACTACTCCCTAATCACTTACCAACCCAACTGCCTCGGCCTGGGTCCTCAGTTTACTTTTGCAGCTGATGCTAATCCAAGTAGCCTCTATGTAAGAGAGGAAAAAAAATTCCCTTGGCAATAGATTTGCAGGCCATTTGGGCAAACAACTGTCCACTGGCGTGCTAGCTTCAGGCTCCAGTGGCTTGTGAGAGCAGATGATTAGTATTCCTTCCCAGCTCTGAGTTCACTGATGTCATATTAGTGGCTTGAAATGAGTCATAGTGGGAATATTTTCACCACAGAAATTGGCAAACGCTGAAAATCCAGGCATTCTCCCTCTTCCCCCAGCCCCCATTAGTGGGTTCAAAATATTCGCTCACATACCAATGTTCTTACTTCATTAAAGAGCGAAGAAGTCAGAAAGTATTATTATGATTAAAGCTAATATATGATCTATTGGGTAAGAGATGTCCACCTTTCTTGCCAGCAAAATGGAACATCTGCATCATTATCTCCGAATATGTAAATAAGAGAGGGAAACTTGGATTTCTGCCGGAGAAATGGGCTTTTCTGGAGTTGTTAGGCGCAAAGCTATATTAGGATAATTCCTCTTTACTTGTTTTCTAATTAAACTAATTGAATTCAGAGTGTCTAGGGGAAGCACAGAGACATTTATCTCAAGGGGATGATGGTCTTGAAACCCATCAATCCTCTTTAGAGTGCTAAGAAGGCAAATCCAAGGATGCCCATTCTGCAGCAGCCGTAACCTGCGCGCACTCAGTTTGGCCATCTCCGGGATTCTCCTCCCCTCTTCTTTTTGAAAGGACAGTTTACCAGGAAGGCAATTCTGATTTCATTTTCACAGCACCCTATGAGGTCAAGACTCCCCCCTTCCCCACTTCTTACGTGACACCTCTCATAGAACACTTCTGGCCACTCTCCTGTCTGTTCCAACTTGCTCACGGAACTACAGTCGCGTTGGTCTTTGCCTCCTCTTGAAATTCTCCAAGCCCCCTTCCTGCCTCAGGACCCTTGCACTGACTATTCTCGCTGTCTGAAATATTCTCCCCCAAATGTTCACATGACCCTTCTTGTCATTTTATTTTTGCTCATAGCACCTTCCACTCTCCAAAACTATCTTATTTATTATCTGTTTAGTTGTTTGGTACCAGTCTCCCCTCATTGGAATGTAAGCTGCGGGAGAATAGGGACCTCGTCTGTTGGAGCCCTAGCATTTGCACACGTGCGACACATGGCGGTGGTTGATTTAATGAAGAACAGCAAGGAACTAGATTTTACAGATGAGGAAACAGGTTAAGAAACTTGTCTGATTGCACCCAGCTATTAATTGGCACAAGGAGATATTTCTGCACGTTCCGAGGATCAGTCATCGGAAACTTTTTGAAAGAGTAATTATTTCCCAGGTGTTTGGGAAACGTCCGACTGCTTTGCTTTCCTTCCTAAAGAGCCAACAGAGACCATTTGATCGCTTTCAAAAGTCAGTTCAGGCCACTCCAGTCTTGTTAGCATCAGCGCGGCCTGGGGTTTCCTCCCCTGTCTTTGATGTGAGTGTTCATCGAATGAGGAGACAGGCTCCATGCAAGGCCACGGCCACCGCAGCCACCAGGCTCAGGCCCACCCCACCCCCACCCCCGGCTTCTCTGTTAGCGGGGTGCCCCATCCTAAGGATGCCATTCTTTTTCCAAAGTGGCTCCTGCAACGGTCCCGCGGACTATTAGCTGTGCTCTACTTTTACGGCCCCCCGCCACGTCATAGACATTTGTTCGCAAATTTTTATTGTACTTTCTCCTCTGACCCCTTGAGCCTTAAAAATGCTGATCTTATATATCCTGACCAATCTAATTAGCCCCTTTGAACCACCAGATGCTTTCCATAGGGTTTTCAAGACGCTCCCCGGAAGTGTCTTCATTCAGCTGTCGGGAACTTACCGCACTTACTAAAGGACGTGTGCATTGTCACTCAGAGGAATGAGCTTTAAAGAAAGACAACTGGGAGATCTTTAAAGTTTTCTGGAATGACTTGAGAAAGCAAGCAAGCATCACGTTGCGCGTGTACGCTATCTTTCTACAGCTCTAGGAATTTGACACCATCGAAGAATGAGGTCTTCAGTTTATAGACGGGGTTGACAACACAGTTTTTCCAGGAGAGCAGCAGTTTAGAGTAGGGTAAAGAAGCTGAACTCGGATACCCGGTTATTCTATTCATCTGGTGTCAGGATTTGTAAGTGTATTTTCTTCCGAGAATTTGTCAAGTTCAAACCGAGACCACTGAGTCGTCAAATGTTTGGGCAGGTGGTTCTCTATAACGCTCCCTTATTAACATGTTAACATCTGTAGGAATCTGCAGGTGTATGCCGTGTTTTGGTTTTGATGTTGATAATTTGTGTTCTTTCCTTCTTTTCTTGAGTGATCTGTCTAGCACCTATCAATTTTGTTGATCCCCTTAAAAAACTCACTTTTGGGCTTTCTTAAAAAAAATAATCGTCTGCTTTCCTTGCTTTATTTCATTGATTTCTTGTAGTTAGTGTTTCCTCCCTTCTACTTACTCTGCTGTGTTATGTTTTCACGAAGAGTATCTTGGGTTGTTTGTTCAACCTTCAGCAAACTTGGCTAGATGCAAACCCCAGACTGTTTCCCCTAGGTGGGCAGGAATAGAATTCTTAGTTCAGTTGTTTGACCCTAACTGGGCTGCCTGGAGTCTGCTAATGCACGCACAAATCCACAAATCGGGGATTAGCCAGGATCTTGAATAGACTTTACATACAGAATTAGGACCATCCTCCCATGATGCTTCTGTCCCTTCTAGGAATTGCTCCTTCACTTTATGGCTACTGCGGGTCACCCCAGATTCTGCCGGCTTTTTGAGGCGATACAGTTGCAGGTTTTCAGAGTTTGAGGGGTCTTCCCTGGCTCCACCATAGTCTGCCTTCCGGATGAAACCGGTAAACAAAGGAAAACTCACTGGCGCTTTTTCCTTCTTCCAAGTGTAGAGTCAATTCCCTTCCAGTGTGGCCCCGCTCTCGGCTGCTCTCCGGTGCCTTCAGGCTGTTGTTTCTTTGTATTTGGTCAAGAGTTTAAAGTTGTTATCTGCAGGGGGGGTTAATCCACGAGGAGCTAATCCTTCGTTATCACAAGCTGCAAGCACACAGTTTGTTCCTTTTTAATCTCACTCCTCTCCCTGTCTCTCTGATGGCTCTGTTTGTAAGAAGAGGTGGTTTGGCCGGATTTCTAGTGTCAGGAGGGGCACTGAAGTGCTTCTAGAACTCACAAACTGGATTACTTGGTCCCCGAATAACCAAGATTGCTATGTCAATATTTTTTTCAAAAGAACACCTATTTCCTTCTGCTATACAGGTGTCTGGCTAATTGAGGACTGGAGTAATTCTACACAAAATTGGAAAGTCCATTGAATTTGTCTTCTTGGAATTCATTCTTCAGCCCTTCTCCCAAGGGGTCATTACAGTGCCTTCTACCTGGCTAGATATGCTCCCTGGGCCTCTAGACTTTTCTTCATGGACAGCCCTCTAGGTGTCTGACTCTTTCTTCTCCCTTCTAGAACCTACCAAAAGCCTCTCTCCTCTCTTTACCCCTGGGGCCTGTTGTCTCTTTGCTCAGCTGGAGTTAGTAAAGGGACAGAAACCTAGTTCTGTGACAGAAACAATGGGCTAATGTGCTCTCTTTCACGAGGAAAAGAGATCGTTGAGACTGACCACCCTGAAGCCATAGAATAAATCGCAGAAGGTAAAGTAATCCAGCCTCTTCATTTTCACTACTGAGAAAATGAATTTCCGGGGAAGATAAATGACTTGTTCGAGGTCACACACTAGCAGGATTGGAACTCGAATCTTATTTCTCGACTACCAGTTGGCACCAAGGAATGGCTGCGAGCATCGAGTCCGGTGGCCGCAGAGGGTAGAAGGTGACAGAGTCCGTTTTGTGCACGGCTGGCTTCAGTCGTGGACAGTGACCGAGCAGGATTACCTGGTGGGTTAACAGTATCAACGCCGTGTGGTGTGAGTTGATGAAAAGAACCAAAGATGTCTTAACCTGGAAGAAAGAAAACTGAGGGGGGACATCATCAAAGGCCCCGAGTGGGGATTCAGGCATATTTGTGCAGCTCTGTACAACAGAACCTTGACAAATGGGTCCAAGATGGCGGCCAATTTCATCGTAAGACAAGGAAGGGTTTTCTAACAATTAAGAGTGTCCACAAATGGAAGGGTTAGTGGCTGAATTCTCTTGGGGAGGTAGGCAGTAAATTCTGTACACTGGAGGCTTCCAGATAAGGCTCAGTTTGGGCTTTAGGGAAGAGGCTCCGTTGTTCCTTTACTTATGGGAGTTTAGAACAGATTCCCTCCTAGTCCTTTACAATTATTGGATTCTCTGGTGACAGGAGACCCTTTGGTGACCATCACAAGGCACAGATACCACCTACATCTAGAGGGGGAAAAGGCCGTCCGAATGCGCCAACACAGGCCCTCCCAGCCCCCACCCCATACGTATGTGGTCTGCATTTTAAGTTTATTTGTTTACTTTGAGAGAAAGAGTGAGAGTGGGGGAGTGGCAGAGAGAGAGGAGAGAGAGCTCCACACTGTCAGCGTAGAGCCTGAGGCCAGGCTTAAACTCACAAACTGGGAGATCGTGACCTGGGCCAAAATCAAGAGTCAGACGCTTCAACGACTAAGTCACCCAGGCACCCCTGTGGTTTGTATTTTTCTTTTTAAGGAATCAGACAACCACGGTGGAGTCTTCTAGTGGTTACGCAGCTCCGCTGAGACACGCCCGGGAGGGCACTAGAGCAATTTTGATGGTCAAGGTGAAATGCCAATTTAGCGATTTCCCTGTCAGCATTGGCTGCATTTTTCGAGAAAGCAGAATGGTCTTCTGTGCCCTTCTGTAGCTAGTCTGTGGACTGATTTGGCAACCACAATGAAGCAGATAAACACAGGGCCACATGCGTCACTCGTCCGTCTCACTCACTCCATGAGTTATGGGGCAAAGTCGGGCCCTGGACTGAAAACACATTTTATCCATTATCTTGGAGCTTTACAAATGGTGAATATTTTAAAGTTTCTGCTATAACACAAATCACAACTCACATGCCAGTGCTGATGAAAGACAAGCATGGTTTTGTTTCGTTTTGAGGGAGAGAGAAAAAGAGAGAGCCAGCGGGGAAGGGCGTTGAGGGAGAGGGAGAGAGAGCATCTCAAGCAGGCACCACGCCCAGCCGGGAGCCCCCTGCGGGGCTCGAACTCACGATGCCGCGGCCTGAATTTGTGCCCCCTCAAAATTCACATGCTGAATTCTAACCTCCAAGGTGATATTGTTAGTGGGGTCTTTGAGAGGTGATTAGGTCATGAGCAGAGCCCCCCCCCAAATGGGATTAGTGTTGTTATAAAAGAGACCCCACAGACCTTCCTTGCCCCTTTCACAGCGTGAGGATAAAACGAGAATTCTAGAATCTAGAAAAGGGTCCTCATCTGTCTCCCAGCCTCCAGAACTATGAGAAACAAACGTGGTTTTTTTTGTTTGTTTGTCTGTTTTTTTGGCTTATAAGTCACCCAATCTATAGTATTATTGCAGCAGCCAGGATGGACTATGACAGTGGACTTCAAGACTAATCAACCTCCAACATTGCACCAATGTTCTCCCAGGGACTTTCAAGCGGGGCTAAACTTTGCCAAGGATCATAGGTCCTGAAACCCTAATGCCTTGTTTTATTTGCATATTTTTGTGACATGAAACTTTGTCTTCCACGGCACGTTCGGGAGCTCCGGTTATAGAAGAGGTTAGTCCCTAACTTTGTGGTCCTAGTTCCCCTTCCCTCTGGTGGGGCAGTTCCTCTTGATAGACGCTGTCTTTGAGCATCATTTCTTCAATGAACGGATTCCTTGAAAGGCTAGTATTTTGTTTTGGTTTGGTTGGCTTTAGTTAAAGAGCGCTAAGTGTTTCCGAGGTAAATATTCTAAGTCTTTGGAGCACTTCCCTTTGAAAGGGAGCAAGCGTTAAGAGAAAGGAACCCGTGTACGCCCTGGAAGACCGTGGCACAGCACGACAGCATGATTTGTTGGAAGCTAGTCTGTGGGGGAGGGATGGGAGTGACAGGAGAGGAAGACGAAGGAGGAGACCCAGGGGAGGCAAGAAAAAAGAGGACACACACACACACACACACACACACACAGATTGATTTAATGTCTCAAGGCTCTTTATTCATCCACCACTTTGTTCCCATGACATCACCAAGTTCAGGCAAAGGGTGATGATGGTGAACGTGGAAATAGCCACAGCCTTCCCAGTTGCCCCCCTGCCTCTCACGTCACCCCCTCAAGTCTATTCTTCACGTGGCCTCTAGAATGATGCAAAGGGCTGGTGAAGTCTATTCTCCACCTTCCTGTCTCATTTCGTCCCTGCCTCTGCCCCTTGGCCTTGAAGTGTCCAAAGGCCAAAGTCGATGGGGAGCATCAACAGTGTCCGGCTGCCCGGGAGTGAGAGGTTACGAGGTCTTTGCTTGCTCCTGAGCCTGAAGCCTGGGATCCCAGGGGGCTCCCTGACCTCCCACATCTTTTCCCAAGGGGCCTGGAGCCATGCTAGTGGTGGCAGAGGGCGAGACCCTCCCCTCTAAGAAAGGAAGGAGGAGAGGAAGTGCCATTTGCGTTGTTTCCTCCTGGCTGTCCCAAAGACCTTTAAGCAGATCTGTGTTCGGCGTCGCTCACGGATGAAACGTCACCCTGGGCCACACTTTATAACTTAAAAGGAAAGTATGTTCCCTCCTGGAAGGTGCTAGCTAAGCGCTCTACAGGGAACATTCAGAACATCGAGTTGTTGTCTATGGGTCTGTGGAGAGTGTATCGACATGGATTTTTCTGTGTTCGCTACACGTAAGTATATGTTCTCGAAACGCTCCATAGGACAGTGGTCACCGCCCCCTCGACCCGGGTCCCTCCCGTCCCCTGCCTTGCCCCTTACATCACAGAACACTTCTGCTCTGCTGTCTGCTTCATTTCCGTGAAGGTGGCCTGGGCTTTTTCTTTTATGGTGTCCAAGTCCATGTTCTGGAGATTCTGGAGCTGCCCGAGAATAGAATCCTTGTCCTCTTCCTCCTCCTGGTCTTCGTCTACCATTTTCCGGAGATCTTCGGGCAAATCCACGTCATCTCCAGCCATCTGGATTTGGTTCTCATCCATTTCACTCTGTGCAAAAAACACAAACGCGGAACTCAAGAAACCACGCGGAAGCAACCGAACCACCGAACGAACAGTAAAAGCAGCAGGAAGACCCTCCGCTGGGGATGAATGACGCGAATGGCACGCTCGGCTGTGTCTCCGCGGAGCCTGGGCTCGGTAGCAATCGTGGGGGCTGGTGGGGGGGGGGGCTGGTCGCCGTGCCCCTCCCTCTTTCGCTGCAACTTGGGCCGATCACGCGTCCCACAGCAGCGGTCCCCGGGCCCCGCAGCATCAGCATCATCTAGGAACCTGTTAGAAAGCCAAACTCTGGGGCCCCGCCCCAGACACCCCCCCCCCCCCCCGAATCAGGAGCTCTTGGGTGGAGCCCAGCCTTGCGGGTTTTAAGAAGTCCTCCTTGTCCTGCGGTGCCCGCAAAGCCGGAGAATCACAGACCGACTCGTAGACTCTGCCTCAGGGCGGCTTTGCGAGCTTAAGCAGTCTGTGACTCAGTGGCCCTGGCTGTTCCCACCCTGGAGGGTGGGGGCTGGGCTCACCGCGGCCTGACCCGGCTCTGTCACCGTCACCGTAGCAACTTCTGCTTGACCTTTGACCCTTCCCCCTCTTCTACTGGGCACAGAATCACGTCAAATTCAACCTTCCCCCCTTCGCACCCGGAAGTATGTCTGCCACATAGCCCTTGGTTATTAAGTGAATCGGCTGTGTCACGGCTGGTACTCACATCCTATTGTGCGACCGTCACAGTTTGCCTTACATGGTTCCTTTTGTGACTCCACGAGGGGCCGTTCTGCAGCGACGTACAGTGCGTGCCCCCCCCCCCCCCCCCGGTCGTAGACATTCCTTTACCCCTTTGGCTGTGGGGCCTTTGTGTCTTAAGTAGACAGAAAAATCCAAAGACGAAGTTTCCCTGGGAAGGGTGAGGGTACTTTCTATGCCCAGATGGCTGTATCCGATGATTTCTGAGATCAGGTTGTAACAGGAGGCACACAGGGCGCCAGGGGCCCAGAAGATTACAGAGCATTAGAAAAGCGAAGGATGGGAAAGAGCTCAGCAGACTTTGGGGCTCTCCCACCTTGTCGGGCGGTGACCAAAGGGCATGCAAATTCACACAAAGATGAAATGATCGCTTAGGTCTTTTTTTTTAAAGGATATCTCTCTTTATTTGAGAGAGAGAGCGCGAGACAGCGTGAGCAAATGGGGGAGGGGCAGAGAAAGAGAGAGGGAGAGAGTCCCAAGCAGGCTCTGCACCGTCGGTGCGTAGAGCCCGACGCGGGGCTCGAACTCACGAACCGCAAGATCGTGACCCGAGCCGACCTCAAGAGTCAGACGCTTCACTGAGCCACCCAGGCGCCCCACGAACGCTTAGTCTTCATCAGACCTCACCGATGTGATTTTAGAAAGATTTTGGCACCTGCAGCTTTCCCGGATGGCGTGAAGGTCAACACCTGAGGAGACTGAATTCCCCTCGCCTGGGTGCTGAGAATAAACGACTGTAAACAGACATCGGTTGTCTCCGGGTACAAAGAGCGAGCCAGAGTGAGGTGTATGCTCTGTGCTCCATCGGTAAAGTGGATTTCCTGGGCCTTCTCCAGCTCTAGGGCCCCGTGGCTCCCTCCGAGTTCCTTCTTCTGGTGGGTCTCTGGGCAGAGAGATGGCAAGCCGGGTTTGCAGAGACGCTTGAGAGGCTGACTTGGGGTGCAGAAAGGACGTGCCCTTTGGGGGTACACCCTGAAGTCCTCTGGGAAGAGCCGCTCTAGGCCGCAGCCTCCCAAGGGCGAGAAGCCTCTCCCTGCACTTGGCCAGGCCTTGGCCCCTCAAAGCGCTTAATGGATTAATTAGTTCCTCGTCAAACTGTTGTGGGGATTAATTAGTTAGTTAATCCGCAGGGGCTCCCAGCCAGTCCTCCATTTCTATTTATTTTTTATTTACCTACTCTAGAAGTTGCCTTTCTTGCTAATTACCCTCTGGGCGTTTTTTGCGGGGAGGAGAGGAAAGGCAGGACTTCAGCCTGGCCGTTCTCAGTTCGTGGAAATGCATGACCTCTCCCCTCTCTTACGCACCCCGAAATAAAATAGAGTGATTTGAAAAGGCTTTCCTGGGAATGCTGGCACCCCCCGCCCCTCTGGTTGGGAATGAGATCTCTGTGGATGTCACCAGAGTCAAAACTGGCTGGAGAAGCCGCTGTGGCCTGGAGGGACAGGTAGCTAGAGGGACCAAAGCGGGGTGGGCTGGCCAGTGGGTGCTCAGAGAGCCGGCCGGTGCATGAGGGTGGTGTTCCCTGCCTTCCTTTCACCCGGCGACTTCGTCATGCTGCCTCGGGGGGGGGGGGGGAAGCTTTGGAACAGATTTTCCTTCAGGGAGTACTTTCAGGTTTATTCTCTCTTCATTCCTCTTGCCTGGGGCAGGCCAAGCAGTGGCGTTTGACTTTGCCTCACAACTCACAGAGGGGCTCTTGATTGGCACCTTCTACCAAAGCGTTTCTCAAAGTGGGGTCTCCAGGCCAGCAGCCTCGGCACCGGGACCTTGTTAGAAATGTACACCCCCTGGGGCGCCTGGGTGGCTCAGTCGGTTAAGCGTTGTACTTCGGCTCATGATCTCGCGGTGCGTGAGTTCGAGCCCCGCATTGGGCTCTCTGCTGTCAGCACAGAGCCCACTTTGGATCCTCTGTCCCACTGTCTCTGCACCTCCCAAACTTGCTCGCTCTCTCTCTCTCAAAAATAAATAAACATTGAAAAAAAGAAAGAAAGAAATGCGCATCTCAAGCCTCACCCAGACCCGCTGTGGGGGTGGGCCCAGCAATCTTCAACTTAGCAATTGCCCTCCCGGTGATTCTGGTGCATTGCTCAAGTTTAAGAACTCTCCTTCCCTTGAAGACAGGACTGTGACTCACTCATCTACACATCTCAGAACCTAGCAGAGTGTCTGGCATGTAGACACAGACAGTAAATGTTTATTGGATGATTCAAGGAGCCTGTGGTCAGGGACTACAACAGCGTTAACAATCCTTAAACGCACAGGTCTGCCTTGCCGTAAAGAGCTCTATTTTCATAGCTGCTGACTTGCCTTTCCACTCCGTTGGGCCAGTGTGCCGGGAGGTCCACTGTTGGCTTGAGAATCAGATTGCCTGAGCGTGAGGGTTACCACCACCACTTACAGGCTGTGTGACCTTGGGCACCTTACACAACCTCTCTGAGCTTTACTTTCTTATCTGTAAATTGGGATTCTATTATTTGCCTTAGAATTGTAGAGGATTAATTAGATGACATCTGAATTATTAAGCAGTCAACCGGGGGTGGCTATTCATAAACAGGATAACTCCCAGGGGTGGGCTGCAGATTCGCGTCGGATAACCGTGACTCCTGCCTATGGCGGTCAGCCTTATCAGAGCCCTTGCTCTCTTCGCACCTTCCCTCTGGCCTAGAAATGGCCCCCCGCTCTCGTTCCACAGTCACTTTCCTAGAAGGCTGGGCCTATTTGTTTCCCTTTCTGCACAATGTCTTCCGTTCTGGGAGAAAGCTGCCGGGCTTCTCACCCTCTGCCAGACCCATGGGAATGTGTGTGGGAGCCGGCGGGTGAGCACTGAAAGAGGTTCCAGGCTCACGACCAGCCCTCCGTTCCCCCCATCCCTGGCTCCATCCC
Source organism: Lynx canadensis (assembly GCF_007474595.2). NCBI lineage: Eukaryota > Metazoa > Chordata > Mammalia > Carnivora > Felidae > Lynx > Lynx canadensis. The sequence continues at coordinate 16,759,601 of NC_044314.2, read as the reverse complement.
TCGCTGGGAACCTTGTGCCATCAGGTTCCCAGTACTGGACCTCATGCCCTCCTCATCAGGCTTAGCAGGACCCAGCCCAGGAGCTCACTGCACTCTCCGGGGCACAGGCCTGGTGAAGGGGCCTGAGAGGATCCAGAATACATTTAGGCCGGGAATTCGGGGTCCCGGGCAGCCCGAGTGTGGTCTAAAAGAGGGCCGTGGGCTCTGGGCGGGCCTGTCTCTTTGGCCCTAGAGACTTTTCACCCCATGTGAAAGAATGAAGTCCAAGGGACAGAGGGGAGCCCTCTAAAGCATGGCGCCCAAGGCGGGTGGCTCCGATTGTCCAGTCTAAAGGGAGTATTCGGTGTCGTCAACGGCTATCGTCACCATCCTTCTAGAAGGACAATGCTATTGACCGTCTATCGGCAGCACGGTTGCTTCAGGTGACGACTCCAGCCCTGGGATTGATTTCCTTGGGTAATCGACTAAGGGTAGGACAACCAGGTGGGGCCGGGAGGGGCTAGAGGACAAAACGAAGCCCTTGGGAACCAAGCCTGGGCCCCGGCCTCATTAGTGCTGGGTCCTAACCACGTGAGCTGGCCCCAGACCTAGGACAGGCCAAGGGCGAGGGTCCTGTGTGTGAAAAGGGGTCTCCTGTGGCGGAATGACACGATTCCCCCCACCGCGGCCACCTATGACAGTGAAAGACCTGGCTTCGAGTTCCTGCTTTGTCACTTGCCGGCTCCATGACCTTTCACAAGTCACCTTACCGCTTCCGATGCCCGGGGGAAGGGCCCTAGAGGATTACTGAGCAGATCGAAGGAGACGTGCCGTGACACGGTCCCCTAAGCTTCAAAGCCCTGGACGAGGGTGGCTGTGGTTATCAATATTTTTGAGAAAAAGGACAGTTTGCTCTCACAATCCCTGCTGAAAGGGTCCCCACGATAAACAAGGCATGGAAGGTGACGCAGAGCGGGGAGAGTATCGGCCCTGGAGAGAAAGATCCGGGCCGGAGCAAGCCATTAAGAAGAATAAATGAAAGGCCCCTGTGCGGCCTTGTCTACTGGCCTAATGAACCTCCCTGATGACGCGGCCTTGTCTGTAATCCAAGCAACGAATGGCTTCCACAGACTTTCTGCTGCCCACTGACAAATCAGCCTGGGGAGACCAGGGATATTTTGACACATCAAGGAAAGACAGTAATGCCTCCGCACACCCCCAGATGCAAGTTATAGACGGGATGAATCAGCTCCAGGCAGGGAAGGAGCCTGAACCTGAGAACCACGGTGTGAACGAGTGAGCGAGCGAGTGCGTGAGTGAACCAGCCGACCATTAGGGGCCAGACAAGCTATACTTTACTCCCAGAGGTTCTGTCTCAGAGGTCTTCTCATTTCTAGAAATCTTATCAATTTGGGATATCGTTTAATGCAGTTAAAAGCTAATTATTTTTATGCCGGCTGGCCAGAAGCAGTTTTAATCTCTTGGTTTTTAACCAGATTTATAATCTTAATTGCCAGCGCTGAATGCCCCATTATTTAAATAGCCCCACACCCTGTGACTGATTTCTGGCCTTTCCCTGAAGGCTCAGCACCACCCTGGATTCACGCTGCGCCCTAGATTTTGACAAACTGGCCTTCACCTTGTACCAAACTGGAGATACGTTGACAAACGATCGTATCTTCAACAGTTAATCGTCAAAAAGCTGAGCGTTCACCACATTTTTCCAATCTAGTCAATCAGGGGGCGCCTGGGTGGCCCAGTTGGTTAAGGGTCTGACTCCTGATTTTTGGCTCCCGTCATGATCTCACGGTTTGTGAGTTCGAGCCCCACGTCCAGCTGTGTGCTGTCCGTGTGGAGCCTGCCTGGGATTCATTCTCTCTGCCCCTCCTCCACTCACTTTCTCTCTCTCTCTCTCTCTCTCTCTCTCTCAAAATAAATAAATAAACATTAAAAAATAATCTAGTCAATCAAACCTGGATATATAGCAAATACCTGTTTGATTCTAGCCAGGTTTTATTTCGGTTTCGGTTTGTTTCTTTCTCTTTGGTCTACACAATTCCAAACAGCTAAGATTAATGGATTTCTTTGTCGAGTTGATCTAACACTAGACATTTCCATCTCTGTGAGGACCACTGGCTGCCAGTCTTTACAAACCTCCTCTTACTGGCCTAGGTATGGGTAGAGGGGCTGTACTGGCTTCTAGGCAAGGAGACAGCCACCCCTCGTTCCTGTCCTGCCGGAACCTGAGACCCTGGGGGAGCGGGGTATAGATTAAAGAGCACAGCCAGTCCACAAACACCTCCATGGAAAATTAAAGTGAGCATGGCCTGCTTTGCCAAAGGTAAAGGGGTATTCGGGCCAGACCAGGAGGGAGGGAGGCGTGAGGCCCGGGGGGCCAGACTCTAGCAGACCCACTCGCTCATCCTTGTTCTGAGCATTTGCCGCTGAAGGTCAGAGCCAAGTGTATGTTTTATCCCTTAGAACAGTGGTTCTCAACACTCCCTGGGCCGCCGAATCCCGTGTGACTAGAAAAATGGCTAGCACCCACCCCCAGAGGATTAGCTCCAATGGTCCGTGGCAGGGGCTTTGACGATATCATTTGTTAAATAATTTTTTTAAATGCTTATTTTTGAGAGAGAGACAGAGCGCGAGTGGGGGAGGGGCAAAGAGAGAGGAAGACACAAAGGCAGACTCGGAAGCAGGCTCCAGGCTCCGAGCTGTCAGCACAGAGCCCGACGCGGGGCTGGAACCCACGAACCGAGATCATGACCTGAGCTGAAGTCAGATGTTTAACTGACCGAGCCACCCAGGTACTTCTGGGCGATATCATTTTTAAAATGTTTACCGGGTGATTCTCGTATCTGAGCAGCGTGGGGGATCTTGTCTGGGGTTTGCTAGCTGCTACGTCCGTTGCACCAACGTCTTCCCTCCTCAGCCACTTGCACAGAGGGTGTGGATCTGACTTCTTCGGTCGAAAGTGTGCACACGTATAGGACCCATACGGAATGGGAATTTCTAGACACCAGCTGTGTGCCTTCCACTTCTATCCCTTACAAGGGCATTGCCGAGGGGCTCAAGGAGCTCCTAAAGGTCACCATCCAAGCCTCTCATTTTACAGAGGAGGAAACTGAGGTCCGGAGGGATAAAGAAACTTGCAGAAATGTCATTCAGCTGGTTAGGGGTTAGCAGCCTGCACTGCTGTGGCCGGTGGGGTCACATCGGCCTGGGGTCTTATCTTGCTTCGCCATTTACAGGCGGTGTGACCTTGGGAAACCCCTCTTCCTCTCCGCCCACCGCCCTCCCCACCAGGGCTCCCATCCGTGAAGGGGAAATAAATCTACCTCCCTTACAGGGGTGGGGGCTGTCAGGACCACCGGAGAATGCCGGCATGGCAGAGTGGGGTGTCCCACATTGCTGCTGTACCCATGTGTCCCCTGGCTCTTTTTTGCCTTCCCCATGTCCCCGCAGGACATTCAGTCCGTGGCTCTTTCAAGGGCACGAGTAGACGGAGCAAACTGAGCTGGGACAGGATGGGGAGGAGAAGGAAGGGAGGGCCTCGATGGCCTCCAGCCCCGCCCCCAGAAACAGCTGCTGGGGAGCAGGGGGGGGTTTCCGTGTCTCAGACCCTGCTGGGCAGCCCAAGGGCTCCGGATCTGGAGGAGGCGGACAAAGGAAGGTCCACAGAATCCTCTCTTTTTTTAAGAGGCAAATTTTAAATTCCGTTCCAAGGGAGCCTCCAACATGACATTAGTCTAAAGATAAGTCCACCAATAGATTTTCTCCTATCTTCACCTTTATTCAAAATGAATGATGCCCTGAATAGAGCAGACCAACACCAGGTGTAACCAAATCATATAGCTCAGCAGGGGGCACAACATTATTTTTCAATGACTAACCTAGATTGACAATTCCGTTAATAGGATTAGGGTTCATTGTGGAACTGTTTTCTCTTATTAATTTGGCTTGACTTACATATACATTTTGAATTGGCTAGGGAGAGGGGCGCATTTGTTTTTAGAAAGCATCGTGTGGCTTTCTTTCAAACGCGTTACTTCCTCTCTTTGCAGACGTGTGGCATTTGAATTATAACACAGACTTTGTACTTTATACAGTTAGAATGTCTAACCCAGACTTGTTCTTTTCAGGAAGATTTATTTTTAATGTAACTCTTACAGCAGATAAATTCTTTCTGCTGTTTTCGATACTTGGTTCTCTGTATTTTTTTCCCCCTTGTTCCCAATAACATCCGGCTTTCGGCAAACATTTCGTGTGTGTAGGTGTGTGTGCACACGCAATTTCTACACGGCAGGCACCGTGCGAGGCGCTGCGGACAGAGATGAACAGCTCAGCCCCTTTGTTAAAGGGCACACAGTCCAGCAGGGGAGACTACCCAGGGTGGTAAGATCACGTAAGAGACGTGCACTCGGGGATGATGGGAGCGCGACAGGAAGGGCAGTGGGGAGAAGAGGGTCACAGAAGTTTCTAGAAGAAGTGGCACTAAGACCAAAGTCTTACACGGGAAGGAAAGGGGTTGTGGAGAGCAGAGTGGAGGGAGCAAAGCAGGAGGAAAGTCCAGTCCGAGCAGGGAGTTGCAAGAGACGAGACTGGAAAGACAGGAGCCACTTAATGGCCTACAGGGCAAGGGATGGGGACTTGATTCTCGGAAGTTAGGATAAGGCTTTTTTTTTTTTTTTTTTTAACCAGGGGAGAAACAGGGTCAGATCTGCATCTTGGAAACCTCACTCTGCCATTTTGAGGGGAAGAGCCATCGGTGAGCTGTTGTAGTAAGAGAGGTGAGAAATGCTGGGGCGCCTGGGTGGCTCAGTCGGTTGAGTGTCCGACTCTTGGTTTTGGCTCGGGTCGTGGTCTGGCGGTTGGTGGGTTTGAGCCTCGCATCGGGCTCAGTGCTGACAGAGTGGAGCCTGCTTGGGATTCTCTGTCTCCCTCTCTCTCTCTCTGCCCCTCTCCCACTTATGCTGTCTCTCTGACTGTCTCAAAATACAAAGAAAGAAGAAAAGAAAGGACGAGGGCTGCCCTTGGGGATGAGCTGAACCTGGGGAATTGGCTGGAAGTGGGGGGCGGGGGGTGGCGAGGGGGGCGTCGGTGGAGATGGGGCCTCCAGGAGGAGCAGCTCTGGGGGAGAGCTGGCTGGTCTGTTCTGGATATGAGCCACGGGCAGACGCGGCAGTGAAATGTAGAGACAAGAGGTAGGCTGCAGGAATGGCTTTGAGAGTCGTCCCACACAGACAGCTGGTCGCTGAAGGCCACAGCAAGACGCCGTCCCCTGGCCAGAGTGTGCGGATTCAGTGGGAAAAAGAGCAGACCTGGAATCTTCCACAACCGGGGTTGGGGGGGGGCGGCAGACAGGGGAAGGCTAAGCCACGAAGAAGACACAGGAGAAACAGTTGCAGCGCAAGGCCTGGAAGCTGAGGAGAGAGAGGGCTTCCAGAGGAAGCGCTGGCCGAGGCGGCAGGAAGGGAAGAGAAACACAGAGGTGTCCCGAGAAAACGGTAGAGCCGCCTGCTGCGTCCAGACAGGCTACCCAGCATCCGAGGGAGGAAGGTTTCAGCGGAGCTGTGGGAACCAGTGACTCGGGGAAGGTACCTAGAAAGGCCTGTTTGCTCAGCAGGTGCTAGCTGCTTGTTTTCCTTGGGAGAGATTTGCCCTTCTTCCTAAAGGAGAGACAACAGACATGGAAAAAGGACACCTCTTAAGATACAGAACAGGGGGTGATCAGCCAAGCGAGACCCAAACCTAACGTGAGCATCATGGATTCCTGTGGGCGCCAGGAGTCCTCGGGGTACCTGTGATTTGAAAGCCGGAGGACGTGTCCACAGGGTGCACACGCGGGCAGTTTCTTATGAATACCTCGGATTCCTGCAGTTTGATCACTGCACTTATTTGCTTCCGTGATTCCTGCAATCATCGTCCAGGGCGCCGGGGTGGCTCAGTGGGTTCAGCGTCCGACTTCGGCTCAGGTCACGATCTCACATCTCATGAGATCGAGCCCCGCGTCGGGCTCTGTGCTGACAGCTCAGAGCCTGGAGCCTGTTTCAGATTCTGTGTCTCCCTCTCTCTCTCTGCCCCCTGTCCCACTCACTCTCTGTCCCTCTCTCTGAGAAATAAATAAACATTAAAAAAGTAATAATAATAAAAGGGGTCGTCCCAAGACCCGGGCGCAATAAATGGCATTGTCATTAGCAGTGACCGATGAGCTGGGAGAGGAGGCTTTTTACTGTGCCCTGGGGGGCTGGGCCCACATTCCTCCTTTTCCCAGTCCACATTTCCTCCCCCCACCAGTCAGCAATCAGTGAAACTCTTTCACGGGAAACGCCAGCCAAATAGTTGCTTTAGAAAATACGGTTCTAATTCCAAAATGTGACATAGTTATCCTCATTAGATCTGACAGCTCCCGGGAAGACATTTTCCTCAAATCTGCTCTCCGTTGGGCCTTGGTGAGGGGAAGGGCCCAGAACCGCCTCCTGCTGGCTGTGTGACTCCTGTGCCGGTGACCCTGGGGAATTGTGAATGAGGCACCCAGGGGGCATCCCTCGTTAGCTGCAAGACCTAGTGAATGTATCCAGCTCCCCGTGGACCGCTAATACCATTAGAATGGCTGCTTACCCAATATGGACTTTATAAGACAACACGGGGCTTAGCAGTCTGCACCTCGAGGGGAGGGAAAGGTTGTTATTAGGAGCTCAGGAAGGTCCTGGTGCCTCTTGCTTTCTGCCCAGCACTGCTTTCTTGTTGGACGGTTGTGTTCGTTCTCAAGGCCACCCTCCCGGGCGGAGATACGGTTTCGAGACGGTGGAGGGGTCATGGGACACAGAGAGCACTGGGTAGAAGAATCAGGAGGCTGGAGGTCTGTGTGGCACAGTAAGAGGTGTGACCTTGGGCAAGTCCCTTGATTTAAATGAGCTTTATGATTATGCAGTGACATGGGCTTTTTCAGATATGTGAAAAATAAGTTTAATGAAAATAGAAATACCATTCAGACACTGGGGTCGAGGAGCCGAGTACCAGGGGCGGTCCAGGAGCCCACACCTGCTCCAGAAGGAGAGCTTGGACAGGCGGGAGGTGTCCCACACCCGGAGGTTATGGCTGATTGTTAACAACAATGAGTAAAATCCTACAATTGGTAGGATTTGTCCTTACCAATGTCTTTTGATGACCTTTTTTTACAGTCGCCATGCCCTGCCTTCCATCCCTAGGACTTATAACTGGGAAGTTTGTACCCTTTGACCACCCTCACCCATTTCACCCGCCCCACCCCCACCTCCGCCCACCTCTGGCAACCACCAATCTCTTCTCTGTATGAGTTCTTCTTTTTTTTTTTTTTTTTAGTTTTATTTAAAAAAATTTTTAATGTTTGTTCATTTTTCAGAGAGGCAGAGAGAGATAGTGCAAGCAGGGGAGGGGCAGAGAGAGAGGGAGACACAGAATCGGAAGCAGGCTCCAGGCTCCCAGCTGTCAGCACAGAGCCCGACGCAGGGCTCGAACTCATGAACTGCGAGATCATGACCTGACTGAGTCACTCAGGCGCCCTCGAGTTCTTCTTTTTTTAAAAGATTCCACATACAAGTGAGATCATACAGTACTGTCTTTGTCTGACTTATTTCACTTAGGATAACACCCTCCAGGCCTATCTATGTGGTTGTAAATGGAAAGATTTCCATTTTTTAGAGCTGAATGATATATAGGTACACACACACACACACACACACACACACACAGCAGGATGGCTGATTTTAATTCAGTACTCGGATAAGTAATTAATTAAGTGAAGTAATCAAGATGCCAAGCCCCACGAAGAGGATGTACATAACGATTAGGGGGTCTGTTGCCCCATCTCTAGCCTGGCAGCTCCTGGCCGGGCCTCCCCTGCGGCTCCAAGGGTGTGGCGCTGGCCACCGGCCCCTCATTCCTTTCCCTGGGTCACTGGACACACTGCCGTGGCCTGGAGATTTCCCAATCACAGCGATGCCCGTGGGCACTGCCGGAGGTTCCAGAGCCTCCTTGCTCCTCATGGGAACATCCAGGAGATAAAGACCTGAAACTCCAAGCCCCATTATGGTTTTGGGTGGCATTCTAAAGGTTCCGGGAGTCCTTCTGCACAATCAAGGAACACCTAAGAGTTACATCCAGCTCCAAATATAGAGCAGCCCTGGCCCCTCCAGATAAGTTGGCCTGGTCCGGTAGGAGAATCCAAGCGTGGCTTTCAAGGCCCAGGGAAGGACTGCCTCCCACAGTGGTCATTTCCCCGACGTCAGGGCTGAATATTCCAATGCCTTCTCCTCGCCCTCAGTCACTGGCATTTCAAAATCCCTCTCCATCCTGCTGACCGTGGAGACGGCTAACACCAGTTTGTCTTCCGGCTCTCTGTCCTGGCGCACCGCGGGAGGATCCCGCTGCTCGGACACTCCCCTCCCAGCCTGTCCCCACACGGGGCCCCTCACGGGCGCTTGCCACCTCCTGTTTTGTGACAGCTGCTCCTTGGAGAGCCCACCAGGCCCTTCCAGGGGCGCCAGCACAGCAACCGCTTCACAATACAATGCACAATCTGGTCCTTAGTAGCAACCGAATAGACTCCCCCCGCCCCAAAAAAAGTTCACGTCCATACATTTATTTCTGTCCCCACCGCCAGAGACCCTGCTACAACCCACAGACCGCGCGGAAGAACTGATCAGAGCGGCGGGGCCGGTCCCTGCGGCTGCGCGCGCGCGCGCTGCGTTAGGGACACCAGGGGGCGCGCGGGGCCCGGCTCCTGTCACCAAAGGATTGGCCGCTCTGCACGGACAGGAAGCTGCCGGCCAGGGGCTGATCTCAGCCTGGCAAACGCGTCTGTCCCCCAGCGCTCCCTTCTAACCCTGGGCAGGGGATCGGGTCCAGAAGGTCCGCTGCGCCCCGAGCCCGGATGGGGCGGGTGCGAGGGGAACGTGTGACCTGTAACAGCCACGGGAGACGGAGGGGGTGTCCAAGGGTGGGGCTGGACTTCACGGGGTAAGGTGCCGCATCGACGTGGGGGCGTTTGTCACACCTGGCGACAACGGGACAAAGCGGAAGAGGAGAGCGGCGGGGTTGTAGGATACACTTTCTATTGATTACTGTTTTATGGGCAGTGTAATTGGGTTGGAATTTCCACGTGCTGTGCGAAAAGCAGGCAATTGTCCTGCTGGTATTTTTAGCATTTTTTCACACCACAGGCCTATCCTCGCAACGTTGTGCAGCATCAGTCCATTTTCACAAAATGCAGCCATAATATCAAAGAGGCCCAGGGAGGCCCTCATCCGAAAGCAAACTGCAGGGAAAGAGTAAGTGTGGAACGCTTTCAAGGGATATTCTCATCTATTTCTTCAGATTGTATTTGGAATTTAGTAGCGGCTCCCAGGTCCCGGGTGAAGCCATCAGACGACCCAGGAGGGGGAGAGGCCGGGTGTCTGCCGGGCTTTGGGTGGGATTCACTGAACTCCTGAGCAGTACAGGCCGCCCCCAAAGCCTTCACGCAGGTTTAAGCCACAAAACTGCGCTTAAACTTTGGGGACACCTTGAAGGCTGAGAGTAGCGATCGCAGAGACCTTGGGGGGCTAGAGGGAGCTGTGCTCAAACCCTTTCGTAAGGCACGCTTTTTTCGTGGCTGAGAGGCCGACGTTCCCATCCCGGTTCCGTCGGTCAGTAGCTGTGGGTTTTTGCCAAGCTACCTGACCCCCCCCCCCCGCCCCCCCGGGGCCGCAGTTCCCTCATGTCTAAAAAGAGACAGTGACATTAGATTCTTAGGTGAGCTCAAAGGTCTTTCTCGGGGTCGAAGAAAAAAAATCAGGTGGGGTCTCACACACATTATACATTTGAAGCAGCTATGGGAAAGGGGGATATATGAGCCTTGGTAAACCACGCAATGAAAGATCCTGGACTCCACTGTTGACAATTTCTTGACTTCTTCTCGCTCCCGCATCCCACCCCCAGCTGGTTTCAGGGAGTAGAAGCCTGTGCAGATATAGTCACTGCCGCTCCCCTGGGCCTGATTCTCTCCAGAGAGGATATGAACGTGCACATTTCGTGGCTTATAATTCTGTCCTCTTTTTATAGCTTTTGTTGGGAGAGGCTCTTGTCCCAAGGGATAGCGTGACTCAGGGATCTGGGAATTATTTTTTCTTTGAACACCGTCAGGGCCATGCTGCTGAGCCTTGCGTGAGGTGCTCATCCCTGAGGCTCTGGAAATGAGCAAGGCCGTTGAGACCTCCGTGGGGAGAAAACAAGCAGAAGCTCAGATTCTTGACCTCGAGTTGTTGCACCGTTTGCACATATCAGTGTGCTTCCGCGAGGTCTTTGAGACCCCCGGCTCTTATTAGGAAGACATAAGACTTCTGGGCATAGAGATAATTACAGCGAAATAAGAGCTGTCCTCTGTTGAGCTCTTTCCATTAGGCAGGTGGCTGTACGAGGTCCTTTACGCGATGTTAGCTCAAAGACTTTGTGAAGCAGGTGTCATTGTCTCCATTTTACAGATGAGGAAACTGAGGCCCAGATATTTTAAAAAGCCATCTGAGTTGCACCAGACTTAAAACCCGGTTCTCCTCAAGACGGCCAGTGCTGTCCCTGGAGCTTTGGGTAATCCACTAGACAATGGGAGCGGCGGGGACCGTGTCTAGTGCCCCACTCTTCCAAGATGCAAGCACAACGCAAAAAAGCATGAGGCCGGAATCAGGGAGGCAAAAAGCAAAGACGTGCTTTTCAAAATTCGATGGTTGCTGTGAAAATGTTTAAATCTCACTGTGAGTTTTCCTTCCCTCTGTGAGAGCAGAACATGGTTCCTAGGGCATCTAAGGGGCCAGTCTCCCCCACGAGTTGGGGCTAAATTTAACTCTTGGGTGACTTCAGCACTGACCTTGCAGGGACAGCCAAGCTCTCTCTCCCCCTTCGATTAGTGCTTGTAGCTTCTGAAGTCAGCTTTCGGGGGACCCGCAGGGGACCCATGGGAGCCGTGCATCTGAGCCTGCCGTAACATGGCCACACATTCTCTTCCCATCCGTAAACCAGGACTTGACCAGAATCTACAGGCGTTCGTTCTCACCGCCAGCACCGAGATGGATAGACGCCTAGTGCGGGGTGATGACATCACCTCCATAAAGAAGGAACAGACCGTTCCTTTGAAATACAGGCAGAATATGGTAGAAGGTCTTGGGCTCTGCCTTTCCTGCCTGTGTGGCCTTTGGCAGGACGGACTGACCTTCTCCATGATTCTGCTTCCTCTACCATAAAACGGAGGTGATAATAGAACCACCCCAGAGGACTGTTCAAGGATTAAATGGGTTGATATGCACGCAGCCCATAGAACATTATCATGTGACACATTATTTTGTATTATCAAATACCAGCGATATTAAATACCAGTGATGATTTCCTCCTTGTGTATTTACACAGAGAAGTTCTATAATCTTTACATAAATTTACATAAAAATAGCATTTGTGGCTTTTAGCTCCATTTGGTTGAGACAAAATGGACGTTTATGGAGGTGAAATGATTGGAATCTACTTTTCATGAACTCCAAGTTCAACGCTCTTTCACGACATCAAACACCTCAACGAAGACAAACAAATGTGTGTGTGTGTGTGTGTGTGTGTGTTCATGAATGTGACCCTTTGCCGATAATCAAACATTCTCCATGTGCTAGTATCTCAGAAATTATTGGATGCTTACTGTGTATAGAGCGTCTCACCTTTGGGAGCCTGTACTTTTCTCTGAGATGGACTCTGAGGCATGCCCTCTCTGCCTTTTTTTGTGTGAATGCGGCATCTCTTTCCATCCTAAAAGTAAAAGAATAGAACAAGCCATCAAAGGATAGACAGAGCTACGGACATTCCCACCAGACACGGAGATAAACCTTCCTACGCCCCCAAACATCTGCCTCTCTTTCTATCATCATTCTACTGTCATAACTCACTGCAGACCCCTAAATCCCAACGGCAGCTTGGTTCTGGGAATCTCTTTAGGATGCAGCCCAGAGAGGGGCAGAGTGGTTATGCCTAGTGTATGGTTGACCTCAAGGTGCTGCTCTAGATACGACTTGGGACCACGAACATCAGAATCACCTGAGTGCCTGTTAAGAATGCAGCTTCCTGGGTCTGATCTCACACTGACTCCTCAGAATCCCTGGGGGCGCAGATGAGGGGAATGTATGTTTTCAACAAGCTCCCTGAATGATCCTTCTTCAAGTGAAAACAGCGTCGCAGAATCCTGGGCTGGGGGGGTCCTTAGAGGCACGTGGGATTTAGGGATCTATAGAAAGCCATTTCCCTTCATTGTCACCCCTTCTGGACCCCAATTTTTGTACAGCGTTCCCTTCCCTGTTTGGAAGGAGGCGTCCCCAAATAAGGTAGGGTAGATTTCCACAATGCTCCGGGGACCACCTACTTGGACTTGGGATTGTGCTGGTTTGAAATGGACTTCCTTGCTCAGGATGACCTCGACAGAAGCAGCCGGTTTGGGGGATGTCTCCAAAGCTCACGGTGACTGCCTCCCCTCCCAGCTGCCCAGAGACGGGCATCACTAGGGGCTACATTTATACGCCGGCCCTGCTCTCTGACCGTATTGAATTGGCCCAAGCTGAGTAAGTGAAATCTTTTCTCCGGGATCTCTGGGACTGAGAAAGACACATTCGCAGTGTGGCTGGAACAGGTGAACTTGGAGGCCATGGGCCACCATTGTCCCCAGTCCACCCGGTCGGGGTGGCCCCGGGGGAGCTGACCACTGAGAAGAAAGAACAGAGCAGCCAGGCAGCCACAGGGGCAACGGCAGGAGCCAGGAAAGAGCTCGTGGCTGGCTTCCCACCTCATTCTGGTTCCTAGGTTAGGCCCGTGTGAGGCCTGGCGGGGTAAGGCATTATTTGCACGAAAAGGAATTCTGTTTCCCTTTTCAGGTGGCTAAATTGGCTTCTCTTTCTTCCCTTCACGTTTGGAAATCATCTTAACCATCACACAGAAGGCGGCCTGAAGGAGGGGCTGATCTGAAGCCATCCGATTAAACGACTGACCACCGGGCCCTGGGCGCAGGCCCTCCCTGAGCTCACTGCCCGTCTCCAAAGGTCGGGCCCAGGGTGGGCACCCGACAACACAGGCTTCCGTATTCTGCCTTTGGAGGGGGAAACAGGATAAGTGACTTGCCCGAGAGATCCGCGAGCCGGGGCTTGGGCAGAAGCAGATCTTTTCTCCCCAGTATTTCACTATGAAAAATTTCAAGCGTACGGAAAAGTCGAAGGCGTTTTACGGCGAAACGCGTATATTCGCCATCTATAGTCTACAGTTAGCATCTTACTATACATGTTGTTTTTTTTTTTTTAATTTTTTTTTTCAACGTTTATTTATTTTTGGGACAGAGAGAGACAGAGCATGAACGGGGGAGGGGCAGAGAGAGAGGGAGACACAGAATCGGAAACAGGCTCCAGGCTCTGAGCCGTCAGCCCAGAGCCCGACGCGGGGCTCGAACTCACGGACCGCGAGATCGTGACCTGGCTGAAGTCGGACGCCCAACCGACTGCGCCACCCAGGCGCCCCTACTATACATGTTTTATTACATACTCATCCCTGTCTCTACCCGGTCATTTACCCATTTTATTTTTTGGTACATTTCAAAGCTGTAGACGTCGGTACTCTTTCCTGCAAACACTTCAGCACGCAATGCCATTAACTACAGCTATGCATTTGTTGGTAGTTCTTTTTTTTTTTCCTTTAAGTAAAATTTGTCTACAATTAAGTGCACAGACCTTGATTGCTGGTGAATTTTATGTGGCAACTTGACTCGAGACACAAGGTGCCCAGATTAAACGTGGTTTCTGGGGGTGTCTGGGAGGGTGTTTCCAAAAGAGATCCGCACTCGAATTGATGGACTGAATAAAGCAGATTGGCCCTCCTTGGCGTGGTGGGGGGGGATAGCATCCAATCCATGGAGGGCTTGACTAAAACAAAAAGGCAGAGGAAGGGAGAGTTCTCTCCTTCTCCGTCCGTCTGCTTGGGCCGAGATCTCAATCTTCTCCTGCCCTCGATTAGGACTTACACCATCAGAGTTTGGAACTTTCCCAGTCCTCCCAGCAACTTTCCCAGGCCTCCAGCTTGCAGACAGCAGATGGTGGGACTTCTCAGCCTCCGTAATCACGTGAGCCAATCCTGATAATCAATCTCACGTACCCACATATACCTGTGTGTGTATGTGTATGTATATTTCTCCTGTTGGTTCCGTTTCTGTGTGTAACCCAAGCCCCTATTAAGACATGAAAAACATTACTATCACCTGAGAAATTTCTCTCATCCCCAGCGAATACCTGCTCCCCAGTCACTGTCCTTTATCCACCACAGATTGGTTTTGCCTGTTCTAGAACTTTTTATAAATGGAGCCATATACTATGCCTTCTTTGGCAGAGCATAAAAAACTTTTGAGATCCATCCAGGTGGTGGTATTTAGCGGTGGATTGTTCCTTTTCATTCCTGAGTGCATTTGTCCTATATGAATATGTCATGTTTGTTTATTCATTCTCCCGTGAACGGACTTGCAGTTTGGCCAACATTTGGTATTGTGTCTTCTTAATTTTAGCCATTCTGGTGTGTGTCGTGGTACTTTAGTGTGATTTTCATTTTCATTTTCATGATGACTAATGAGATCAGGTGGGGTTTTTTTTTTTTATGTACTATTTGGCCATTTGTGAATCTTTGTGAAGTGTTTGTTCTTTTGCCCATTTTGTTTTGTTTTTATTACTGAGTTGTAGAAATTTTTTTTTTTATTTTTTTTTTCAACGTTTATTTATTTTTGGGACAGAGAGAGACAGAGCATGAACGGGGGAGGGGCAGAGAGAGAGGGAGACACAGAATCGGAAACAGGCTCCAGGCTCTGAGCCATCAGCCCAGAGCCCGACGCGGGGCTCGAACTCCCGGACCGCGAGATCGTGACCTGGCTGAAGTCGGACGCTTAACCGACTGCGCCACCCAGGCGCCCCAAGAAATTCTTTATGTATTCTCGATTCCAGTCCTCTGTCAGATACGTTTTGCAAATATTTTCTCTCCGTCTGTGACTTGCCTATAAATATTTTCTTAATGGGGTCTTTTGATGTACAAGAATTTTCAATTTTGATAAAGCCCACATCATTTTAAAATTTTATGGCTATTGCTTTCAGAGTCCTGTTTAAGAAATCTTTGCCTACTTTCAAGTTGCAAAGATATTGTTTTTCTCCTAAGTGCTTTATGATTTTAGCTGTTATATTTAGTTCTGTGATGCCTATCAAAGTTCGAGTAACAAATGGTCGCACAGAGATGACCGTACCACAACAAAGGTAAAGGGACATTTTACTATTGAGAGAGATGGTGGGGGGTTGCGGGGGGTAAATGGACTGTTGTTGCGTTCTAGGTGATGAAGCTATTGAAAACTCAAGCAACAGGGGCGCCTGGGTGGCTCAGTCGGTTGGGTGTCCGACTTCGGTTCAGGTCATGATCTCACAGTCTGTGAGTTCAAGCCCCGTGTCGGGCTCTGTGCTGACAGCTCAGAGCCTGCAGCCTGCTTCGGATTCTGTGTCTCCCTCCCTCTCTCTCCGCCTCTCCCCTGCTCATGCTCTGTCTCTCTCTATCTCAAAAATAAGTTAAAAAATTTAAAAAAAGAAAAAAAAAAAAAAGAAAACTCAAGCAACAGACCGGAAGCCGTGCCTCTTGCCAGAGGGAAGCAGGCTGGCCCCATTGGCCTGCTACCATTTCTTAAACTGGGCGACTACATAAATGGATGATATTCACACACACACACACACACACACACACACACAGCCACGTAGTTGGCAAATAACCCAACCCACGGGATTGACCACACCATTCGGGCATTCTGGCCTTTTCTCTATCCAGATAACTTAGGGACACCGGGACATGAGTTAACACACAAATGCCGAGTCTGTGACCAGGCCTGTTGCTTGGACGTCTTAAATGATTATTTCCATGATCAGATGTCTAGTCTAAGTTTCTGACAGGTTGCTTTGTATTAGCTCACTTGAGCTGAGAACATTAGGTGCGACTGTTCTACTTCTGTTTCTTCATTATCCTTGTGTCATGTTTGTCTGTCTCCACACACCCCCACCCCCCCCAACCCCCCACCCCCCGCCGCAGGCGAATCTAGCCTACACTCTAGGGATGCTTTTCTTTGGTCTGAGCTTCATCTCAGTGCCAACACCGTGGTGGCGGTGGCGTTTATTATTATTTCTTTGACTTTAATTAACTGCAGAGCCCAGCATAATACATTCTAGGTAGCTTATAAGCTACGATTTCTTTCAAAAAAGAATTCAGTAGACAAGGTTTCCATTAAATGTAGGCCTTTAGGGGCACCTGGGTGGCTCAGTCAGTTAAGCGTCGTCCCACTTTGGCTCAGGTCACGATCTCGCGGTCCGTGAGTTCGAGCCCCGCGTCGGGCTCCGTGCTGACAGCTCGGAGCCTGGAGCCTGCTTCCGATTCTGTGTCTCCCTCTCTCTCTGCTCCTCCCCTGCTCACACTCTCTTTCTCTCTCTCAAAAATAAACATTAAAAATAATAATAAATAAATGTAGGCCTTTGTCCTTGTTAGTCAGGTTCCTCTAAGTCATTAACCTTTCACCTATAATCACCTTAGCAAAAGGACTTAGGCAACTATTACGTAAGGGATCGTTAGCAAAAGGGCCAGGATGGCAGCAAGAGATACTCTTATTAAATGAGAAATTCTTTTTTTTTTTTTTTTTTTAAATAGGCTCCATGCCCGATGTGGGGGCTTGAACTCACGACCCTGAGATCAAGAGTTGCATGCTCTACTGACTGAGCCAGTCAGGCGCCTGAGAAATACTTTCACTGAATACTTTTTTTAAAAAAATGGGCATTTAACTTCAAGCTCGGGCTTTAATTCTTTGTTGTTATTAAGAGTCTTAAATGGATTCTACCTTAAATTCTAAAAAAATTACATACAGATTATGCTTAAAGACCAGTCTGCAGCAGTGAAAAATTGGTGGTGGGATTCACATTCCGTAACGCCCAGCTAAAATGTTACTGATGTTTTATTTTTACTTTTTTATTTTTATTTTATATAGCCAGGGGAATGCCACGTTCTGGAGGTACATGGCTGAAGTGTTTAGGGGTAAAGCATCATGATGTTGGCAATTTACTTTAAAAATGGTTCTGTCTAGGGGCACCTGGGTGGCTCAGTCGGTTGAGCGCCCGACTTCGGCTCAGGTCATGATCTCACAGTCTGTGATTCGAGCCTTGCGTCAGGCTCTGTGCTGACAGCTCAGAGCCTGGAGCCTGCTTCGGCTTCTGTGTCTCCCTCTCTCTCTGTCCCTCTCCCACTTGCGCTCTGTCTCTCTCTCTCAAAAGATAAACATTAAAAGCATTCAAAAATTAAAAACACTAAAACCATTAAAAAATGGTTCTATCCATCCAACTAATCATCTATAAGCAAATATAACAAAATGTTAACTGTTGACCTTTTTCAGAGGTTTATATGGATATTCATCATTCTGGTCTACTTTTCTGTAGCTTTAAAATCTTCATAATAAACAGTCCGCAAAATCACCCACAGTCTTTGGGAAGCCAAGTCTTAGGACATAATCACCATGTTGTGCTTTCTAGCGTTTAAAAAAAGATTAAAAAAAAAGATTGTGCTGCGTGTGCCTCTTCCAGGAGCAAAGCTTTCTTACAGTTTGAAAGCTTTCTACGCGCTGGGAGGGCGAGTTTGGGCAAGACCGTTAGAGACAGGCTCACAGTTCGTCATCTGAGCACTTTGGCTGAGGCTAATTAAAACGAACCTTGACCAGAGCAAATGTTAAGCCGCTTTAAGAACGACACATAGATTCATTTATTATTGTTCACTGCCATCCCTACCGGTAGGACACAGTAACCGCTGAGGCTGGGAAATCGGTCCCCGAAAAGAACATTCCTTCCTAAGGCTAGAGGCAAACAGCACGAGAAGAGGCGTCTAAAAAAGCAAAGACAAAGAAACCGGGGAGCCCGAAGAAGGTATGGCCAGAATTCATCGCTTTAGGCTCTTAAAGGGAAACGAAGCCACGCGTACTCACTTCTCCTCAATCATTTGCTTTTGGTACTCCTCATATTCCTCTCTAGTCATGCCTTGAGCTGCTGCAGGATCAGAGGTCCCTCCTTCTTCTTTTTTTTCTTCAGACCCGCCACCAAATCCTAAGTTCTTTACCTGGTTGCTGATCATAGTTTTCATAAAGAAAGCCATCGTTTCTGCTCCAGAAAAATCAAGCCAAAACTCAGGCAGAACCCGAAGGCAAACGAACAAGCAAACGAAGACAAAACTCTCCAAATCTCAACGACGGCAACACGTTCAAGAGCGAGGGACTCTGCACAGCCTCATCTGCCCAAGGGCATGATGGCAGGGAAGAGCGGTACTCGGGCGGTAAGCTGGATTAAAGAGATGAACTCCTTAATACAGGGAGGCAGATGGTTCAGATTACTAAAGCACACCATCGGATGCAACCGACCACTTTCTGAATTAATACACGAGGCTAATTCCAGAAGCAAAAAAAAAAAAAAAAAAAAAAAAAAATCTTTCACGCTATCTACCCATTTCTCAATTTGAAATCATTGAGCGCAGCAGGGCTTGGGCGAGAGTCTCGTTCCGATTAATCAGAGCTGACCGATGATGCGCCTGCAATGGAATTTCCAAATTCCAGCCCCGGAGCACCACATCCTGTTGAAAGCGGAGTCTGGCGAGACTCAAACCCCAAAATGCTTCATTAAGCAAAAATAATCCTTTGATCCGTCATTTTATCTCTTTGGACTCTAAGTACTATGCAAGGATTTGCCTTTTGGTTTGCCTGAATTCTGTGCTGCCTCGGTGGTTACCGGGTCCCATACAGAAACACCCAGGTGAGGCGAGTCTAAAGGGCGAGTGGGCGGGTCCTTCACTGGAAGGAAGACCCGGGACATCACCTTAGCCTTCTCCTGCCCGGAGGTGTTACTCTTCTGCTTGGAAACGTGGCACCACTTTCAGGGCTTGAGCCCAGAAGGTGAGCACAGTGCGAGTTAAATCATCCCCCGTGTGACGGGGCCACCTTTCCCCCTTACATACAGCCCACTCCCTGGACGCTCTGTTTACACTCGCTGGTGGACTTGGGTAAAACTTTTGACACGGTTTTCTAACACGCAGCAGATTCTCAATGGCCGTGGTTTTCTTCAGGTCAAGGGAGGAATCGAATACGGCTAAGGCTTTAATCTGTTAGTATCTTTCTAATTAAAGCACTCCAGGAGGAGGTGGGACGGCGAAGAGGTGGGGACTCGTTGTAACCTGTGCTGATTATTTTATCTGTGGGCATGAGGCCTCTCGGGAAACGGGTCCCCTACATTGTATACAGAACTGTAGGATCTGGATTTTTGCCTAAAATGCTCGCTTTTATATATTCTAAGATGGGTTGTCTTTTACTGACCTATTTAAAGATGTTGCCAGAATGGTCTCAATCTGGAAGACTGACAAAAGGTTCGGAATGAAACAGGAACCGTACTGAGTGCCTGGCTTGAGAACGTGCATTCGTACCGGCTCCTTTCACTTAAAAAATTTTTTATAATGTTAATGTTATTTTTGAGAGAGAGAGACAGAGAGTGAACAGAGGAGGGGCGGAGAGAGCGGGAGGCACAGGATCGGAAGCAGGCTCCAGGCTCCGAGCTGTCAGCACGGAGCCCGACGCGGGGCTCGAACCCACGAACCGTGAGATCGTGACCTGAGCCGAAGTCGGACGCTCAACCGACTGAGCCACCCAGGCGCCCCCACTTTCACTTTTAGATGCACTGCTTGGAGCTCAATGCATTCGGACCACTGCCTCTCCATTTCCATTTCTAACCCGTTTCCTCAGTGGAGGGGGGTATTGGACACTTCAGCTGACGGGGGAAAAGCCACTGCCTGGGATTCCGTCTCTTTTCCCAGTCCAGCGCAGCTCTCCTTTAGACAACATGGCAGTGTTTCAGATTAAAAACCACTTCTATTTCCCAAAGAAAAGTGACCATCTGTTGCAGATCTGGCCCATGTTAACAGTTTGGTTCACAAAGTGAAATCCCCCAAGTTCTACTTTCATGTGGGAGGGGTAATCGAGCAGCACAGAGAGACCTTCAGGTGGCAGCTACAACCCGTGGCAACTATTCGGGACTCACGCCCTGGTATTGCGTTTTACCAAATCAAATCTCTCATTGTCTCCCCAGTCGAGAATTCCACCGAAAAAATGGGATGTCTTTAAAATCCTTTTATTCCTCAGTTTGGTACACTGGCCCTTCCACTTGGACATCCGGGAAACTCTTCGCTGCTGTGTCGAATCTTTTGATTCCTCCAGAAACATCCCAAGATTTGTGACATGGGACAGCCGGGTGTAGGCCTACCGAAGATTTCTCATCACACCTGAATAAAATCCCAAATCTTTACGACGGCAAGGCGGGCAAGGACTCTCCCCAACGCCCCGAGCGAACTCCTCAGCCTCTAACTGGCGCCCGGGGTCTATCCGTGCATAGCCTGCTCTCGACCACCCCCTCCCAGCAGGCATACCGATCGGGCGTGACTGTCGTCTCCCCCGATTTCTTTCAAACCCATCGAATTGATTTACATCTCTTAGTTTACTCTATCCAGTATTTCTGCGTGTTCTAGCAGAAGAGGGTCTACCATTTTCTGAGACCACTTCAGAAGACTCTTTTACAACGCTCCCAACCCGGGGAGCCAAGTATAAAGAAAGTGAAGGTCATGCTTCGTAAGCGGCAGAGCCAAGATTTAAACCCAGTTCTGGGGGCACCTGGGTGGCTCAGTCAGTTAAGCGTCCGACTTCGGCTCAGGTCACGATCTCGCGGTATGTGAGTTCGAGCCCCGCGTCGGGCTCTGTGCCGACAGCTCGGAGCCTGGAGCCTGTTTCAGATTCTGTGTCTCCCTCTCTCTGACCCTCCCCCGTTCATGCTCTGTCTCTGTCTCAAAAATAAAGTAAATGTTAAAAAAAAAAATTTTTTTTTAAATAAACCCAATTCTGTCTGACACCAAAGCCCTGTTCTTTCCTTTTAATACTACACGGGCTCTCAAAATTGGAATTACTTGGCTAAATAAATGGTGCTTGCCAAAGGAGATTAAAGGACTTTTTAAAACTGCCATTAGTAACGATTAAGAGTTCCAGCTTAACTACACTTTTACCAGTATTTGGTTATTAAAGGTGAAAGCATCAAATGCACTGTTTTAATTAGTTTCTGTTTTTCATTACCAGCAAGGGTAAGCTGTACCCATTTTCATTTCTCCTTCTCTTTTTACGCTTCTGTGCGTTGATTCTGCATGAGGGAGGCCGCCTAGGGTACAGCACAGAGCAACAGATAAACACGATCACAACCAGGGCCTACTTGGAAAAGAAGTAACTCCTTATTACCCGAGATCAAGGAAGGAGAAAAGTAAATTTACTAAAATATTTCTTTATTTGAATAAGGTCAATGTCATTTCTCGAATTTCAGCTAGCATCAAGTAACAATCAGAAAAAAAACACTTGACAAAATGTTATCCAATCGAAATTAACAGTGGATAGAAAACCCTTTTAAACTTTAAAAGAAATATATTAAACAGGCAAACATACAGGTCTAAAAAGTTGCAAGTGGTGATTTTACATTAGATCTTATAAATAAAAAAAAACCCCCATATAGTCGTTTGTTCACTATCTCCCTGCAGTAAGCACATGAACAGGAAAAGATAATCACATCTTAATATTCACAACTGTTATTGAAATTCTTTACAAAGATTGTTATCTCTGCAATGCATCGGGTCAGGCAATCCCTTATTCAAGTAATTTCTGTTTTCCCCAAGTTATCAAAAAGTACAAGTGTCTGAGATAAAATGCCACGAAAATTGCAATCAGGAAAGCAAAAGGCTTTAGCAGGCGGACTCTGAGATGGGAGTTTTCACGGCTTGACCATGATCTGGTGATTCTGGAAGTTTAAAAGCCATCAACCAAAGTGCCGAGGGCTACAGGCAACAACCTGGGTTTGGCGTGTGGCTACTGATGAACCAAGAGTTTTAGTAAAAAGAACATTACTTGTTAATTATAACAGAATCAGTGCACGTTTGCTAATGTCATTGATGATGACAATGTTATATTATGCTCTCAGCTCAGCTTTAAACCAAAAGAACGAAAGACTTCTTTTTTTGCATTCCTCATCCTGGTGGTTCTCAGACATTAGTGCGCTCAGAATCAGCTGAGGTGCTTGTGGAACACGACATCCTGAAGCCCCGCCCCTGAATTCTGATGCAGGTGCCTTAGAACGGAGCCCCGGAATCTGCATTCTGCGCAAGCACACCATGACCCAGATGGTCCACGGACCACACTCTGAGAGGCGCTGATGAATACCTCCTTGAATACCTCCAAAACATCGTTTACTGTCTGAGGCTTCACAGGGAAGTTTCAAGCTGAATAAGACATTCGAACAATCAGAGCACAAGTACCTACGTTAAATAAAAGCACTAGCCACGGTGTAATTGGATTTCTTTTTGAAAGTGGCATCGCAAGCACAATGAGTTGCACTAAAAATTTAAAATCAATTTTGTTTTAATCCAAGGCACCTGTAAAATACTTGCTGGTGTGAGAGAAGTCAACAAATTCAATTATACAAAATAGTACAGAAATGAAAGGATCCTGGCAGTGACTGATTTCTCCACAGAGCGAATATTTTTCTTCAGAAAGGAAGCTACCTGAAGTCTGTGATTTGGAGGAAAAGAAACCGAATTTCAAATGATATGACGAAGAGCCTTGCGAACTGCTTTACTAACTGATTTTCAAGTACATGAAATTACTAAGTAAAGGAGAAAAAGGTGCACACGCTCTCGTAGACGCAGCTGCCCCCCCCCCCCCCGGGTCAGGAGCGGCCACACGGCCCCTCTGCACGCGGCGGACGCGGGGCATACATGTCCGGTTTTCCTGCCGGACGTCCGGGCACGTGTGACCGCGGTTTTGTAACACTGGACAGTGTGCGTGCAGCCTTTCATCTCAAGAGGACCTCCCAACTGTCACAGCCCGCAACCTCAACATGCTTCGGAAGGGTTTTGTCTTTTTGTTTTTCTACAAATTAAAAGCAAATTCTGTGATGATGTCTCTGAAACGTGAATTTCAGAATGTTACTGCTACCAAGGACACACATCAGAGAAGCATGTTCTCTGTGAAAGTGACCCAAGCGGAGCGGGCAGTCACCAGAATATTCTCGTTCAGCGTTCCGGGATGAACGTTAATCTAGAAAGCAAGGCTAGGACTGTGTGCGTATACAGTATGGAGTAGGTACTGCTGAAATGCAGAGTTCCCCACAGCCTTCGTAGAGACTTTAGGCAGTTAGCCCAATCTGTGGATGACATTTGAGAACAAATTCAGGAAGGTCCGGAAGAATGAAACAGTACTGTTTTGTAACACAGTATTATTTTGGCTTCTGTGACAAAGGACAGATAACTACTGAAGAGTATTTTGCAGTAAAATAGTAAAAAATAGGTCTACGCCAGCTGTGAAAACATGAGGTCTGCATTTTAAAATGTCCTTTACCGACCGTTTCTAGAATACCTAGAACAACTATGTACAAAGACTACAATAACCCCTTCCAGTCTGACATTTCAAGGTCCAGCTTCCTCACAAGTGCTTCACAATATCCTTAGTTCTGGCATTAAAAAAAAAAAAAGAAATCGGAACTATTAATTCTATTTTTCAAATGTTGCCTTCAAAATCTTAACACTGCTTATACTACAGACTCCTCGATTTAAACGACACCAGATGATATGGAGTCACATTAACCAAAACGTAGTGCTAGGTTTTGTGAACTTGACCCTCAGGACATGCCATCAGAGCTGAATTTACACACTGTACAACATGCCAGAAATAAGTTCCTTAAATTACAAATAACCTGAAAATCATTTTCATAATATTGAACGGACACTGTTGGAATGCAGGCGTTCGAGAACGTGAGCAGCCGTGAAATGAACGTTACCAGGCAGAAGACCTATAAAAACCATAATCAGAGGAACGTTTTCACCTAAACCGTTTTTCAGGCAAAGAGCAGCTATTAACTTTCTTCCGAAATTCCCTTTAAAAGTGAAATGTATCATGGATAATCGGAGGGAAAAATACTTCAACACTCTGAAGCCTATTCTCTAGATCCTAAAGCTCTCAGACAAAATATTCTTTGATTTCAAAGGGAACTGCATTTAAAGGCCTGCAGGACTGGGTCACAGAGTGGGAAACTCTGATCTCTAACAAAAGACTCTGGTTACAAAATGGACATGATGGGGAGCTCTTAGACCACAGAGTTGGCGGGGGGGGGGGGGGGGGGGGGGCAGGAGGGCAAGTGTATTTATGTTAAATAAAGAAACCTCCAACACTGGAGATGTAGGGGTAACTTTCACATCTGGAGGGTGCCCCCAGTTTCTATTATTTACCATCTTGTTTATCAATATTCTGTTCAGTGGCTGTATTCTACTGGCCAGAAATTCACTGAAATTTAAATAGATTTATGTACTATGCACAAATTTACATGTGGTTGTCTTTGTTTTAAGGTTTATTCTTACCGCAAATCAAGGTTTAAACAGTTATTTTATACAAAATTTAATAATTTAGACTACGAAGCAATTTAAATACTTAAATTCCCTCAAAAAGACAACATTTTGTACACACATACATGATGAACACATAGGAAAATGGTGGTCAAAAGAATTTTTTGGCAGCTGCTTCTTGCTGAGTCCTAAGGAAAAAGAGAAAGAAAAAAAACCTGAAAGTTCTGTATGTTTTACTTTAGAAAGAACAGGACTGTTTAAAGTTGAAATACACATTGTCTTTTGGAGTAGAAGATGCACTAAGATAAACATACGAATATTCTATACCTCCCACATGACTGAAATAGACTAGAAACAACATGTGCTTTGTGTAAACTGAATTCTGTAAGTACTGAAAGCTCTGTAATGAGCACTGAGGACTCTGAGCATTTAAACTTAAACAAGTACAGAAAAATGTTCAGTTACATGTTAGAGACTTACCTATACATGATATAACCCACGAATAACACCGTTTGTACCACTACAAATATAACAAAGTGCATCGTAGATAAACACGATGGAAATGGTGGTAGTTCTGGGCATTTTGGCCTTTCATTTGATGGCTGTAAGGCAAAGGACTCTGTGTTATGGTTAGTCAAATTGGTATTTTAGAAAAAGAAGTAAATGTGCGATCTTTACAAAATTCATGGTGAACTACATAAACTAAAGCATTTCATTTATTCATCCCATAAATATCTTCCACCCCCGTAACTTTTACCACCTTTTAAAGTTCATTTATTTATTTTTTTAGTAATCTCTACACCCAACGTGGGGCTCAAACTCATGACCCCAAGATCAAGAGTCTCGTGCTCTTCGGAGTGAGCCAGCCAGGCGCCCCTACCACCTGACTTTCTGAAAGAGTAGATGATACTGGAAGGCCTCCACCTTCGCGGCCCAGGCACTAACTCGTTGCCATCTGGCCCGAATCGTCATCACAGTGACGATGAATATTTTGTGCTCTTGACGGTCACAAACCACGAATTCCCTGGACACATCCGGTTTATACTTGCTGTACTAGAGTAATTATCAACAGTATCCCCTTCTCAAAAGTGTTCTGGTTCAGGCAATTACATGGTTACATTCTTCGGCACCAACACTGTGGTTGGTCATGTGGTTGCCAACATTCTTCGGTACATATGTATCCACAGCATCAACCTGGTCATTGCAACACAGGCTGAAGCTGGGGGAAAATAACCTCAAACGGAGCTAAGGGAATAGGCGATAATGCTTTGGATGAGAGGTGATGGTCAGTAAGAAAACTATTAAGTCATATTTGAAAAATATGTATATGCAAGACATATATAAAAAAATAGTTAAGAAAAACAGTATCTAAAAATATAAAGGAGACAAGATTACATGTTAAAGACCTAAGTTCTTCCCTTCTACCACATACTAGCTAATGACCTCAGGAAAGTTATTTAACATATTAATTTTCTTTCCTAAAAAACAATAGATATTTTTAAAAAATCTGGTATTAGGACTTCCAGGAACGTAGACTACCTAATATGGACCAACTCACAGAAGACAACTGGCAGACCTAGAAACAAATCCAATCTAAAACGAACACCTGTCTGGGGGCGCCTAGGTTGAGCGTCCAACTCTTGATTTCAGCTTAGGTCACGATCCCAGGATTGGGCGATCGAGCCCCGAGGCAGGCTCCATGTGGAGTAGAGAGCCTGCCTGAGATTCTCTTTCTTTCCCTCTGCCCCTCTCTCCCGCTCATACGCGCGCGCTCTCTCTTAAGTACAAAAACAAAACAAAAGACACCTGTCTGCAGGCAAAGGCAGCAAACAAGACAGCAAGAAATTAAGGGATCAGCATTTTAGGGGGGAAAAAAGGCCAAAGGAAGACAACTTTAAGTCCATAGATCAGGGCTCAGTGGCTCAGTCGGTTAAGCACTGGACTTTGGCTCAGGTCACGATCTCTTGGTTTGTTGAGTTCAAACCCCACATCAGGGTCTGTGCTGACGGCTCAGAGCCTGGAGCCTGGCCTCAGATTCTGTGTCTCCCTCTCTCTGCCCCTCCCCTGATTATGCTCTTTCTCTCTCTCAAAAATAGACATTAAAAAATTTTTTTAAATAAAAAAAAAAAAAAAACAAAACCATGGGTCAGAAAAGAAATTAAAATGGAAGTTAAAAAAAGTTTATCGAAAGATTAATATAAATACTCCATATAAAGTATTATGGGATAGGAGGAACATTTTCTGCTTCCACCTCTGAAGGGCTGACCAGGAACAGCTCTGTCACCTTGACAACAAGACAAAATATACGAAACACCTGTTTACAAACACAGGCCACAGGCAGTGGCCCGGGGGTAGATTCTGCATACAGGGAGGGCCCCCAGAGAGAAGCGAGCGGTCCTACTGAGCTAAGTCAGATACTGTATTTTAGGGAGGCTAAGGCGGCTGTATGTGACAGAATATGAAAAAGGGTAACAGCAGAGACAGAAGTCTCTGAAGTTTGCAGAAGAGCCCTTCAAATCTTTGGATGAATCTAATCTGCACGTGCGTGGTGCAAAACTCCACATGGCCAGGGAAGAACTACTCCAAGCAAGAAGCCAGACAACTCCCAGAGCTCACGGGAAGGGCCGGAAACAGTGTGTTTTCCCACCAGCCAGCCAGAGACACCACTATAGTGGGGAGAAATGAACTCTTAGACTGGCGGTTCTCAACCAGGGGCAGTTCATTTGGCCAGAGGACAGCTGGCCACATCTGAAGACATCTGGATTGTCACGACTGGGAAGTGCCACTGGCAGCCAGTGGGTAGAGGCCAGTAACACACAGAACGGTTTCCCACACAAAAAAAGTTTGTGGTGCAAAACATCAACGGTGCTGAGAAATCCTAACCAGACCCATCCTAAAAGGTATGCTTAAAAAACATACCTTGAAGAGATCAGACTAACCCCCCAAACTTAAGTGTAGACCACAACAAAGTCGAATACTATTTAAAGGAATACAACAAAATCCAACAACCAGTAACATAAAAGTAGCAACGTTCAGCATCCAATGAAAAATTACCAGGTATGCAAAGAAGGAAACTTGACCCAGTCTTAGGAGAAAAATTAATCAGAAAAATAGACCCAGAAATGACACAGATGATGGAATTACCCAAGAAAGACATTAAAACATACTGTAAACATGATGTCTGGGCTTACGAATGTAGAGAAAAATACAAACATGATGAGGAAATGGAAGATATAAAAAAGGGACCCAAATGGAATTTCCAGAGACTAACACACAAAAAGATACTTTGGAGGGGATTAGCAGGACATTAGACACTGCAGAAGAAAACATCAAGAAACCCGAAGACGTGGCAAGAGAAGTGATCCACAACTAAAAAAAGTCCAACAGAGGTGCGTTTGAGCAGCTCAGTTGGTTCAACATCTGACTCTCGATTTTGATTCCTGCGTCGGGCTCGGAGCTGACAGCAGGGAGCCTGCTTGGAATTCTCTCTGCCTCTCAAAGTAAACAAACAAACATTAGAAGAAAAGAAAAGAAAAAATCTAACAGGAAAAAAAAAAAAACCTGAAAGAAACACGGCTAAAAATTTTCCAAATTAAAGACAGCTATAAATGCATAGAACCAAGATATTAAGCCCCAAGCAGAAGAAAAACAAAAGCAAAGCGTATCATAATGAAACTGTTGAAAATCAGTATTAGATTAAAATCTTAAAAGCAGAAAAAAACACATTGGGCACAGAAAAACAAAAGACCGACAGCCTTCTCGTTAAAAATTATCGTATAAACTATGATACAATCACACAATGGGGCTCACGTGGCTACAAGAGCAGTAAGGAAGCTCTGCACGCTCCTGTGGCCGTGTGGAGAAGGGAAGAAAGCAGGGAGAAGACAGACGCACAGTATATGCTACCATCCGTAAGAGTAGGGGAAGATTTGACAATGGTTTCTGCTTATCTTAGGAAAAGAAACAATGGAGGGATAAACTACAGACCGCCCCCCCGCCAATTCATTTCTCTCATTATAGAAGTAGCTTGAGCATCTTTTCATACATGTACAAGCTTTTCCTTTTTTTTTTTTTTTAATGATTAAAAAAAACTGTTTATTTAGTGTGAGAGAGAGGGCGAGAGCATGAGCAGGGAAGGGGCAGAGAGAGGGAGAGAGAGAGGATCCCGAGCAGGTTCTGCACTGTCAGAGTGCAGAGCGCAGAGTCCGATGCGGGGCTCGAACTCACAAACTGTGAGATCACGACCGGAGCCGAAATCAGAATCAGATGGTTAAGTGACTGAGGCACCCGGGTGCCCCAGTACAAGCTTTTCCCATGAACACCATTCATTTCTCCAGCACATTTTTAATTGGGTTGTTTCACACTGAATTTTCAGTGTCGGTCATTTTGAGGAGACTGGATCACAAGAGGAAGCGGCAAGTGCTACAAGCACTTGTGAATTTGATAAGGGGTTTGAAGGGCAGTAAGGAAGTTAAGGAAAAACTTCCAAGCGAAAGACTTACAAGCACCACAGGCCCACCGTCCAGTGTCGTCTCTTATGCACATCCAACTTGGAAAACTGTTACCTATTTTCATCGTTATGGCCAATCTCTCAAAACGTACCTGGGGCTTATACTTAAAAAACAGGCCTAAGAAAGTAAAATACCCCTCCCACCCCCCGAAAAAAAACCAGAAGAACTTTTAAAAAGTGCACGAAGTAAGACAGGAAAAGCTGTTGGAAAAAAGAAGAGTCTCGCCTCAAGAAAGGCCACAGTCAGCCAGCGTCAGACCTGTGCTTCCCACAGCCCAGGCGGAGACACGGGCTACTCAGCAGCCGTGAGTCTTGCTGTGTCTCAGTGAAGGGTCAAGAGATACTACTTTTTCTAAGCTGTTTACCTGACACCACTGCTGAAAATAAGACCTTTTTTTAAAGGAAAATTTACGGAAAGAATCTAGGAAAATAAGTCAGAAACTGCGACAGCTCCAATGATAGGAATAACAAGTTTTTTAAAAAATTCTATTCAGTAGGGTGTGGGAGCATGGAACATACAGACATTTGGATCGTATGGAATAATTTCACCTTAAATATTAAAAATGAACATTAGTACTCAGTAAAAAGTTCAAATATTTTCAGCAGAATACGTGTTCTCCCTGGGGCTCCTGGGTGGCTCAGTCGGTAAAGCGTCCGACTTCAGCTCAGGTCATGATCTTGCAGTTTGTGGGTTCAAGCCCCACGTCGGGCTCAGAGCATGGAGTCTGTTTCAGATTCTGTGTCTCCCTCTCTCTCTGCCCCTCCCCTGCTTGTGCTCTCTCTCAAAAATAAACTTTTTTTTAAAAAAAGACAATAAAAAGAGAAGAAAGAGAAGAAAAGAAAAGAAAAGAAAAGAAAAGAAAAGAAAAGAAAAGAAAAGAAAAGAGAATATGCGTTTTTTCCCTTTCTAACCAAGGACGGCTGACAACTATAAAAGCAGAAGGAAGAGAGCTTACCGTATTTCGCTGCAGCAAGTGATCTATGTCCCTCTTCACTATGTGGAGGTGTTCTTTGATGTCATTGAAGTGCTGGGTCGACTCATAAACTCCCCCTGCAGATCCCGGATGCTGGAGGCCACTGACCAGTCTGACGGTGTCACTCATGGAATTCCTGAAACAGAAAATCCCCTTAAACAAGAGAAGTGCTAGAAAAATAATTTTTTCAGTCACATATTTCAAGTGGTTGGATGTATTTCTAAGCCCAATATGGTAGATTATTAAAAAAATCAATATTTAGAAACACTGAATTGTCTTCAAGATTGGAAAATAATTTACAAAACTACAACTTAACATTGCATCTTTCTTTTACTACACAGATCACCTAAAAATAGCCACATAGGGAACACCGCTAAATAATTTGTGTTAAAACCAGTATCGTAAATGGATACTGAATAATGTAACAGCTGATACTTTTTTTTTAATGTTATTTTGAGAGAGAATGCGTGAGCAGGGGGAGGGGCAGAGAGAGAGAGGGAGGGAGAGAGTCCCAAGCAAGCTCTGTCTGCACTGTCAGCGCAGAGCCCGACGCGGGGCTCGATCCCGTGAACCATGAGATCACGACCTGAGCCGAAACCAGAGAGTCACATGCTTAACTGACAGAGCCACCCAGGCGCCCCAATAATGGGTGATACTCTTCATGGACTCAGATCTAAGTGTTTAATGTTGTGCAATAAAGGATTAACTCATCAGGTCTGGACTGCACAAACCCTGCATATTCCAAAGGTTTTTAGGACCGGCCCTTGAAATATCTTTTTTTTTTTTTTTTTTAAATTTTTTTTTTCAACGTTTATTTATTTTTGGGACAGAGAGAGACAGAGCATGAACGGGGGAGGGGCAGAGAGAGAGGGAGACACAGAATCGGAAACAGGCTCCAGGCTCTGAGCCATCAGCCCAGAGCCCGATGCGGGGCTCGAACTCACGGAGCGCGAGATCGTGACCTGGCTGAAGTCGGACGCTTAACCGACTGCGCCACCCAGGCGCCCCAAAATATCTTGCCTAATAAGGGCCTCCTTCTCTACCGGGAGCCTTGGGCCATGCCAGATGGTTTAGGCTAAAAATGTGATTTTACGTTTTTGTTTGCATGCGGCCCATGTGGTATCAGTTTGACCTCTAGGGGGACTGGAGACTGAGCAGTTAAAGTCAGTTACACGCGTGCTCCACGCCTATGTGACTGACCCCTAAACCCTGGACACTATGGCTTGGGTGAGCTCCGTTGGTTGGCAAAGCTTTGTGCGTGTCACTCATCGCTGCTGGGAGGAATAAGCACTGTTCATGCAACTCTACTGGGGAGGACAACGGGGGAGGACAGCTTGTGCCTGGTTTCTCCTGGACTCCACACCAGGCATACGCCTTCCATCTTTGCTGGGTTTATTTTATATCCTTTCATTATAATAAATCACAACTGTGCGTACTTCTAGGAAATCACAGAACCTGGGGGTAGTCTCAGGGACCCCTCAGACAAACGTATTTCTACCTATTTTTCTACGCAGTTCCCTCATATAGCTCTTTATACAAACCTAGAACTTCAACTAGAACCCAACTAAAGAAGCACCTGTTTCAAATACGAAGGGAAAGCTGGCTGTTTGGCACACTGGTGTGTCGGTCTCTGATGTGGTGTCTTTTTGGAGAGTAATTTTGACCTTATAGGACATTTTACTTTATGCACGACTTCAAATACAATTTCCCTGTAAGACGTGCTTCCACTATTAGATGTAAGACAAAGAGTTGTAACACTGAGTGTGACCTTGGTTACGAGTTTGAACACGATAGTAAGAGACTACAAAGGTTTTTGTTTGTTTGTTTTAAGTAATGGCAGAAATGTAACAAAACTATTTACTAAGAAAGAAAGGAAGATTCATGAATTTCAAGTTACCTGAAAACGTCATTTTACTTAGAAAGCTCTATAAATGCAAGCAGTTTATGTTATTAACATTTGTATTATGATATATCTCCAAGTGTAGGGATTTTTTGGTGAGGTAGATAAAATACGAGTGGATGGGCAAACTGATGGATATGCAGGGGGTCTCCACGCTAATCTCTCTACTTGTGTGTATGTTTGAAAATGGCCATAGTCTTTAAAAATCCTTACGGGTCTCCATAACCTCTTTGTGGCTCATCTTTCTAACTCTGTTTCCTAATGCTCTATTTTATGTCTAGACTCCTGTTGTCCCTGAAGATATCTTTCACTTGAAGCCTCTGGTCCATGTTGCTTTTCCTGGTTCTGACCCTTCCCTCCAAGAGCAACATCCTAAAATGGAAAGCCTAGTTCAAATGGCCGCCTTCCTCTAGTCTCCTTCCCGTGAACCTTCAATGCCAAATGCAGCACACACACACACGCATTTTCTTCTCTGTAACTATAAATGGATTTTCTTCCTCATTGAGCACATGCTCCCCCAGAAAAGGGGGCATGTCTCTGATTTCCTGACAATGCCTTTGACAGTTATAGTTCAATTTGGATAAATGAATAAATAAGTTATCTAACTTATTTCCCTGGAGTAAAATGTAGTTTAAAAACTAAAAGCTTTTCCAGTTAAAAAATGGGCAGAAGGCACGAATAGACATTTTTCCGAAGAAGACTTCGAGATGAAAAGATGCTCAACATCACTCATCCTCAGGGAGACGCAAATCAAAACCACAGTGAGATATCACCTCACACCTGCCAGAAGGGCTAAAATTAACAACACGGGAAACAACGGATGTTGGTGAGGATGCAGAGAAAGGGGAACACTCTTTGGTGTTGGTGGGAATGCAAACTGGTGCAGCCACTCTGGAGAAGAGTACGGAGGTTCCTCAGAAACTTAAAAACAGAACTACCCTACGACCCAGCAGTTGCACTACTAGGTATTTGTAGTGCAAAACATACCGATTTGAAGGGATACACGTACCCCGAGTTTACAGCAGCATTACCAACAATAGCCAAGTTACGGAAACAGCCCAAATATCCATGGACTGATGAACGGACAAAGATGATGTGGTGTACGTGTATACGTATGTGTATACAAACATAGACACACACACTGGAATATTAGCTATAAAAAAGAATGAAATCTTGCCATCTGCAATGATGTGGATGAAGCTAGAGTATTATGCTAAGCGAAAGGAGTCAGAGAAAGACAAATACCATATAATTTCACTCATATGTGGAATTAAGAAACAAAACATAGATGGGAGAAAAAAAAGAGAAGGAAGCAAAACATAAGAAACTGAACTATAGCGAACAAACTGAGGGTTACTAGAAGGGATGGGCTGGATACATGATGGGTATCCAGGAGGGCACTCGTAATGAGCACTGGGTGTTGCACGTAAGGCATGAATCACTAAATTCTACTCCTGAAACCAACGTTACACTATATGTCAACTAACTAGAATTTAAATAAAACTTTGGAGAAAGAAAAAAAATTTTTTTTTTTTTTAATTTTTTTTTCAACGTTTATTTTTATTTTTGGGACAGAGAGAGACAGAGCATGAACGGGGGAGGGGCAGAGAGAGAGGGAGACACAGAATCGGAAACAGGCTCCAGGCTCCGAGCCATCAGCCCAGAGCCTGACACGGGGCTCGAACTCACGGACCGCGAGATCGTGACCTGGCTGAAGTCGGACGCTTAACCGACTGCGCCACCCAGGCGCCCCAGAAAAAAAAATTTTTAATAAAAAAACAGAAATACTTACACATGTAAGTAAAAGTTCAAAAAAAATTAAAAAAATAAAAAACAAGAAAAAGTAAAAGCTCTGCCGGAAGAAAACAAAAAAAGAGGAACTCAAATGTCAGAATTACTTAGAAAGAACAGTCTATCAGGCCGAATGTTAAGTACAGTCAATCTCCAAAAATTACATTTGAGTTATATGAACAAGACTTTAAAACTTGCTGTAAAATATCTCAAGTGCTTTCTGAATAAATGGCACATGTTGATTAAAATTTCCTAATGGCACACATGCTCGAGAAAACTCACGGGAGTCTAAACTCTTTCATTAAAACTCAAATTAAGGATTATATTTTAATATGCCTAAATACTTAGCAAGAACAAAGTATCCCAAAATACAGAACTTCCTCACGAATCTGCATTTAAGAATATTGCTTCCCAGAAGCATGCAATTGCTTACACATAAATGTCTCTTTAATACACAAAGACTGAGTCACTTAAAGTGTTCCCATTCAATCATTCATTCATTCGCCTGTTGACCGTGCCAACATAGATTTGGTACGTGTTATGAGACAGGCAATTTTTAGGGACAGAAATGGAGAGAAAAGTGGAGTTCCCGCCCTGCGGACACTGGTGGTCTGGCAGGAGAGCAACGTGACGGAGGCACGTCTAGAGCTCCACGAAGAAGGGGCGTTCGTCTCAGCGGGGCCCTGAGAGTGGAGTGTTGAAGGATGAGAAGGGTTCCATGGACGTGGGACTGGTGGAAGGAGGGGACAGGTCAAGTGAGAGAGAGAGAGAGGGCTGGAGAACCCTAGAGAAAAACACCCTTTGAGGGATGTAAGGAGGAGCCACAAGTGAAGAAGGCCGAACTGAAGCAGAGGGGCCAGAGAGTGAGTGCTACACGGGGACGTCTTAAAACGTCCCCAGTGAAAGGGGTGGGAAAGCGCCGGCTGCCCCAGGAAGCCCTTCCCAGTGAAGATGGGACGGAAGGTGATCAGTAGGGGTACGATGGCAAATCACTGTGGTTTGGAAGTGAAGACAGGTAGTTTGGTCTACTCTTTTAGGAACTCAGATAAAAGGGAAGAAGAAAGAAAAGCAACAGTTAAAAAGGTCAATTAAATTAGTTTAAAATTAGTTTTAAATACCGGAAAAGCAAACCCTTTTACAAATGGAAGCCGCAGCACTGAAGGAAAGTTAAAGGTAGAAGACACAGAGAATCACTGATGGGACAAGGGTCAGCAGTGGTAGAAAGAAGGGGATCCAGAGCTAAGGATGGGCCTGGTGTAAAGGGACGTGGAGGGGGCGAAGGAGGGCCTGGGTTACAGGGCCCGAGGACAGGATGAGTATCCTGGGTGAGATAATGTGATGATCAGGAATGAATAAAGGTTGTTAAGCACTTAAGTACTGCATTACAGGGCCAGGTTGAAGGTACAGAAACGGGTAACCAAGAGCAAGGTCCCAGAAGAATATGTGAAAATATTTATGCAAGGGGTGCGTGGGTGGCTCAGTCTGCCAAACATCTGACTCTTGATCTCCTCGGCTCAGGTCACCATCTCACAGTTCGCAAGTTCAAGCCCCACACAGGGCTCTGCGTTGACAGTACAGAGACCCTGCTTGGGAT
This sequence comes from Lynx canadensis, assembly GCF_007474595.2. NCBI lineage: Eukaryota > Metazoa > Chordata > Mammalia > Carnivora > Felidae > Lynx > Lynx canadensis. Next base: position 16,724,319 of record NC_044314.2, on the reverse strand, counting down.
TCTTTCTCTCCATCTCTCTCTGCCCCTCCCCAGCTCGTGCTCTTTCTCAAAATAAAAAAAAAAAAAAAAAAATTAAAAATGCCTAGCACAGTACCTAGAATGCAAAAGGCACTCAATAAATTAGGTAAAAGTAAATGTGAAATGTTCAACACTCCCTACTCACCGGAAAGGGCATTTATACTTTGAATTCAACATTTAAAAAATATAACTGATTAACAGATGACACAAACCAACACACAAATGGTAGAGCTTGAAAAGCATTTGTAACTCTGTTCATTGAAAAGGCCTAGAAGTGGGGCACCTGGCTGGCTGAGTCAGTAAAGCATGTGACTCTTGACATCTGAGCTGTGAGTGTGAGCCCACATTTTTTAGTTTACCACTAAAAAAGATAGATAACATAACATAACATAACATAACATAACATAACATATAAAATAAAACGGTCTAGAAGCAATGACAACCCAGTAGCAATAAGCACTAGACTGTCTATACAATATACTCCATTTCCTATTAAAAGAAAAGGGATCCAGGGGCTCCTGGGTGGTTCAATCAGTTAAACATCCGACTCTTGATTTTAGCTCAGTTCATGACCTCACAGTTTGTGAGTTCAAGCCCGGTGGAGCCTGCTTGGGATTCTCTCTCTCGCTCTCTCTCTCTCTCTCTCTCTGCCCCTCCCCTGCTCATGTGAGCACTCTCTTTCTCTAAATAAACAAACTTAAAAAGAAGACAAGGGATCCAAAGAAAAATGCCTTTTGCCACGTGCGGGATGGAAATGTACAAAAGAAACATGGAAAAGGCTTTCTTTTTTTTTTTTTTTTTTTTTTTAAGTAGGCTCCATGCCCAATGAGGGGCTTGAACCCATGATCCTGAGATCATGAGTCTCAAGGTCTACTGACAGAGCCAGCCGGGTGTCCTGAAACCTGGAAAGTCTTATACCTTAAAGAAAAGAAGCTATCAAACACTACTAAGTTCTGGGGTTATCTCAAAATGACACAGGAGCTAACGGGCTGCTAGTGACCAAAGACGAGCCTCTCTGAGTATCACTTGTAAAGACTAAGAATCATAAGGGCAAAATATGTTAAAATCCATGGGTTGAAAAGAAAGAAAACCACCCCTCACTACCTCATCATTTAACCTTGCACGGTGCCAGGACACCAACTCATGATTTTGAAAAATGGTAAGGAAAAAAGAGTCAAGTATTTATTCTGCCTTTCTTGGACTGTTTTAGAATAACAAACAAGTGAGGGGAGAAATTCTTTTTAACCGGACAGGGAACCTGAGAAGAGAGTGCCACCTTTCAACGACCTCTAAGGAAATGAGGGATTTAGGCTCCAGCCATCATGGTCACTAAAATTTGGAGAAATTGATGAGGGTAATTCATAATGAATAGCTCAGGCTGACACCAACCAGTTAGTAATAACTGTTGAACCTGGGGGCATGGGGATATGAGGGAAGGCTTTCATGCTCAACTTCTCTGTATGTTTGAAAATTTCTAAAGTGAAAATAACAATTGGCAAGGCTTTCCAGTATGCTAGAAAATAGCACTTCAAAGTAAGGAGATAAGGAAACTAGTTCTGACTGTTGTGACCTTCTATCACTCAGAGCTTTTTTTCCTTTTTCTGTAAATTGAAGGGGACTGTACCTCATGCTTCTGCTCAAAAAATTCTACGATTCTAAGGATATGAAAATCCATAAAGACACAAATCACCCTTTCCATAAAAGGCAAGTATTTCCTGTCTCTTTACAGTTTTTCTCTGAAGCTTAATCCGGAAGGAAAAAACTCTAGAGGACAAATTTAGAAACTCTAGTTCAGATTTTACACTAACTTATGGTAGGCATGACATTTGTTCTCAATCGGCAAGTGGGAATTTACAAGGATTGCTAACTACCCTAAATAAGTCCTTCATGGAGAATACAGTCGGATGGCTAGGATGACCACTAATTGAATCTTAAGATGTTTTAGTACTACTGTTAAGGGAAACAAGCAAAGCACAAAAGGGTATCTAGAAGATGCCACCATTCACATACGAAAGAAGGGGATCTAAGGAAATACACATGTGCAGAAGAAACACAGGATGAACAAACTAGAAGTTAATGGGACAGGTGACCAACAGGGGGTGGGTGGGAAAAGGCTAGAAAGAAGGGGAGAAGTGGGGATGGGTGCTAGTGGTGAAGAGGGAGCTATACTTCAGTGAACACATACATTTCAACTCTTAGAACCTTGCAGAACATAGTATTTACATTCCCTTCACATACCCAAAATACACACACTGAAAATCAACCAGGATGTAGGAAGAACACAAACACTACCAAAGAAATCTAACTGTATTCTAAATGCATATCCTAACCACACTGAAGAGAATGGGGAAGAGGAGTAATGAACTAAGTAACTGTCTGGAAAACAGGGTCTGCATTACAAACTGTAAGTCTAGAGGCAAAAGGAACTTTACATAAATCCATCAGTAAATATGTTTCTCACAGTGATAGAAGTTGACAATTTGAAACCACTTTATGGGTACGTTACGTGCACACTAAAATTAGTAAAAAAAAATCATAGGTAAGAACCAGGTTTCTCCCTCTCAGAGAAAGAATTTTCAAATCAGGAAGGATGAGGTAAAAAATCAGGGCTGTAATGTTCAGTCCAGTCTGGTCCAACCAGAATCCAAAGTGTGTGGTTAATCTCGGGTTGTTTTTTTTTTTTAATGCAAATGTAGAGTGATGGGTACAAAAATAAAGATAATCGTATACATGTGGGTTATTACACATTCATATATTCCAGAGCTCTGTCTACTGAGATATCTAGAAGCAGTGGCACCACAGTGGTAACGAGCACACCTAGTGCCCAGATCTAGGGTTTCTAAATACTTTTCTCCAATAAAAGGAACCAGGGCTCACTGAAGAAGTGGTTGATTCTAGAGCTGGGACAGAGAAAATACAAGATGTGCCTGAAACACAGTGTAACACCAAAAAGTAAAGAAATGCTTTAAAAAAAAGATGGGACTTGTTGAAAGAACACAGAAGCCAACCTGAAGGAGTTCTTAATTACCAGAGTTGAACAATGTGAGCAACAAATAATGATAGTATTGGATCGCAATCCACAGAATATCCATGGGTCCATATGAAATAAATGATTGATTGAATAAATAAATGGGGAAGAACAGAAAGCTGGTCCTTACAGAATTCCAAAAAATACGTGGGAAGGAATGATGAAAATAGGAAAAAATAGCATTTGGGAAACATCTCGTTCTTGTCTCAGGCACAACATCAATGGAGGCTACAATTAGCAAGCAAAAGTTTAAACTAAAACAGGACATTACAAACTTACATAGTCTCAAAGTATCTTTCTGAAATATAATTAATCACCAAGGGAAAAACAGTAACTTTAAAGTAGAGAAAGCAGGAAGAAACCACCATAATCAAGTGATCACAGCCAATGTCAACAGGAGCGAGACATACTGACATCATGAACATGATACGATGTTGCATTCTTCTCAAAAGTGCAGAACCTCCATCCAATCGTGAGTAAACACCAGACAAACCCAAACTGAGAGGCAGTGGACCAAAAAAGCGCTCACTGCAGAAACTGTCATGGGCATGAAAGACAAGGAAGGAAGGACTATCTCAGACTGCCGAAGTCTAAAGGGAAATAACTAAACGCAATGTGTGTTGCTGGATAGGATCCTGGAACAGAAAAAAAGGCATTCATGGAAAACAGGCAAAATCTGAGTAAGATCATTAGTTAACAGTACTGTACCGATGTTAATTTCTTAGTTCTGACTGTGCTATGGTTACGTAAAGTGTCAACATGAGGGGAAGGTGGGTGAGGGATATATGGAAATTATACTATTTTTGCAATGTTCAAAGTCTAAAATTATATGAAACTAAAGACTTTTAAAAATAATGCCACATGATCCAGTCTATTTCTGAAAGAATTTAACTATTCGTTTAGAGTCATAAATATTTTAATCATGAGTTCGCAACTTAAAGATTTTTTAAAATGCCAAATAGCACAAGGGAAAGAAGTACCAGTTTGCAGTTATAAGTTGGGTTGCCTCTAATCTCTAGGTGTAGATATTATCACCTCTGTTTAACCTAATACTGTTTAGTTTTCCAGGGCTAAAGAACTCACCTCGACATTCTTGTTTGTCAAGGGTTGTATTGGTCGGGGCAGTGCTCTGAAGTGTTAGCTTATGAAATGTAACATTTTGGCTGTTTCTCTACATTAGGCATCAAAAGCTGTTAATTATCTGCCTAAGTGAATACTTTTTAGAAACTTAATCAAAGTTCCACAGACACAGTACCTCCTCTCTGCTCCAACTCTTTGTTGGGTACAACTCTCAGGGTACAAGATGGAGTGAAAGAGAGGTAGTCACATACAGCATATTTCCTTCCATATGGTTTTTATTCCATCAAAAAGTTCCTGCATGGGGCACCTGGGTGGCGCAGTCGGTTAAGCGTCCGACTTCAGCTCAGGTCACGATCTCGCGGTCCGTGAGTTCGAGCCCCGTGTGGGGCTCTGGGCTGATGGCTCAGAGCCTGGAGCCTGTTTCCGATTCTGTGTCTCCCTCTCTCTCTGCCCCTCCCCCGTTCATGCTCTGTCTCTCTCTGTCTCAAAAATAAATAAACGTTAAAAAAAAAAAAAAAAAATTAAAAAAAAAAAAAAAGTTCCTGCATGAGGTATGTTTGTATTGTTGCCCTACAATACTATGCATGTTTACTCTTCTAGCATTTTTTCATAGAATTGCTATACATTACATATATTCTTGTTATTTTAGAAATGTATGAATATTCCTGGCTGTCAAGTAGCTGTGACAAACATATTTTCTTGTAAGATGCTAAAGCAATTTTTCTGGTGTTCACTTTGGCACAAAGCACAAAAGTACTAAAGCATTTTTTTCTTTTCTGCCTTAGAACAATTTGAAAATTTAGGGATGTTGGTAGCTTTTAAATATCAAAGTTCTTGTACTTTACATTCCCCTATTTCAAAATGAATCAAAAAAAAAAAAAAACAAAAACAAAAAAACAACCTAGGGGCACCTGGGTGGCTCAGTTGGTTAGGCAACTGACTTTGGCTCAGGTCATGATCTCACGGTCCGTGAGTTCGAGCCCCGAGTCAGGCTCTGTGCTGACAGCTCAGAGCCTGGAGCCTGCTTTAGATTCTGTGTCTCCCCCTCTCTCTGCCCCTCCCCTGCTCATGCTTTGTGTTTCTCTGTCTCTCAATAGTAAATAAACGTTAAAGAAATTTTTAAAAAAAAATCTAAAACATGATTCTTATCCCCATGCAGAATTCTTACAATAGTAATGTGCTTGCATATATACAGAGAGAAGTCATGAATTTTGGATAAATTTATCACTTAACACTCGGCGATTACTTTTGTTGACTTACTTCATTTCATTTACTTGTCTCAGAATCTCATGCTGAGTGTTCACAACAGTATCCATCTCTTGCTGAGTGATCTGGAGGGAAAACAAAAGAATCCAGTTCTGTACAAACACACTACATAGCAAGCAACCTTTCTTTTCTACTTCTCCATCAGAGGCCACCTACGGCTCATACGTATATTTGGAAAGCTTACCTGTCCATGCTGCCCTGGGATTCCTGCTCCTCTTTTAGAGAGCTCCTCGGTCAAGGAAGAGACATATCTTCTCTGTTCATCAAGAATCATATCTAATTGTCGGTTCAGTTGCTTGATTTCAAGATGGATACGATTCTGTCCTTCAAAGATTTGTCTCAGCTCACGATCTCCTACACTCTCAAATATTTCATCTGCTGAAATGGAAATTGCAACTTAAAATTATTAAACTCACCAACACATGTAGTTTTTGAAATACCGTAAGTTACTAAAGTATCAATATATAATAAAATTAGGGGTGCCTGAGTGGTTCAGTCGGTTGAGCGTCCGACTCATGATTTCGGCTCAGGTACTGCACGATCCCAGGGTCGTGGGATCAAGCCACATGTCAGGCCCTGCACTGAGCATGGAGGCTGTTTGAGATTCTCTCCCTCGATCACTCCCCCCCTGCTTCCATCTCTCTCTCTAAAATAAATAATAGTAATAAAAAAACATATACGTCACCACTATGTTGTACTCCAGTGGTATGACCTCCCCAACAGTAAACATGCAAGATCATCAATTCAATCAAGACAAAATTATTATTTGTTTTTTGCCATCTCTGCTGGTTGAATACTCACTATAAATTAGTTCTGAATTTTCACCTAAAAATAATTCTTTCAAATATACTGTATAATTCTACCTATATGCAAGGGTAAAACTCATCTACGTTAACGGGTATCAGAACAGTGGTTTCGCCTCTGTGAAGAGGGCGCTGGCTTGAAAGAGGCACGAGGGAAGTTCTCGGGGTGAGAAAAATATTCTACGTGCTGATCTGAGTGACAGTTACACAGGTATACGTTTGTCAAAATTCGTCAAACTACGCTCTTAAAATCTGTGCATTAAAATTATTTTTAAATTATTCCTTATGTAATTAATTAAAAAATGGAGTTGAGAACAGCACATTTTCCTTTCATACCTATGCTGAAAATAAGATTACTTCATTTGAACACTTATTACAATAAGCTTCAGGACACAGTCACAAACCATATGTAATACTTAAAACAAATCCAAGAAAAGAATTAAATTTACCTTCCATTTTTACCTGCATGAAGTCTGATTCATATTATTTAGAGGATTTAGAGCATCACATGCTATCTGGAGTACAAAAGCTAGCTGTGAGCTTTATTATACGGCTTTGATCATCTGTGCTGGTGGGAACAATCCAAATAAAAGCTAGCAGATACTCTAAAGCCCCTCTATTTGGACTTCTCATGTTTTGTTTGTGACAGCTAGCACACTCGAGTTCTTACTTACACTGGCTCAAGACTACTTGTTTTAAAATTCGCCAGTGTCAAAGTCCAGAGTTCTGTCAAGCAGTATACGGGAAGGAGAGCCAGAGAATCACTTCTCATTACTTCCACAAGCCTTCTGACATTTTTCCAGTGGTATCCCTCTATTATAATAAGGTACTGTGTGCCACTCAAAAATGAAAGACATACACCTTAGGTGATTTCATCCCATAAATATTTCCTGAGTCTCAACTACCAGGTCAGCAATGGGGCTCTTTTTTTTTAGGTTTAGGGGGCAGAGCAGTAAGCACACAAACAGAACCCCTGTCCTCACAGACCCTGCCCCGCGGTGGATCGCCGTCCGTCCACGTCGCCTGGTATCCCCCACTGCACGCTCTCCTAAGCCACACTCTTACTGGTGGGAACGTCAACCTCCAAGCCTCGTGATGGCAGAAGACGCGCTCGTATACTGCTTCCGGAAACTATTTGGACGTGCCAGACAAGAGCTCAACGATGAGATGCACGCATGCGCCACAAGCCCTGTGCGGTTCTGAGCACAGCTTTCTCCAACTCACCAGGATGCCCTTGAAGGTCAGGGTGGCCCTTCTGGAATTCCTCCTTTTTTTTATCCAACTCTTGTTGAAAGTGCTCAAATTCCTCCTGATACTTTTCTTTTTCTTTTTCTGAAATTTCTTTATCTGGTGTAGGCTTTTTTGGAATTTAGAATCATTAAAAAAAAAAAAAATTAGGAGGGTAAGAAAATACTAAACCTCCATATACTTTCTGCCCTTCATTTCAACTACTCTACCACTAGTTGAAAGGTTAACGTAAAAATGTCATTTCTTATTTAGATCATAGCCAACTGACTCTTGCTACTAATAATTACAACAGAACGATAATGCTAGGCACTTCCATTTACCGCGTGCCTGCCAGCAGTCCAACGGTCTGATTTAATGCTCACGACACCATAAGGTGACCAGTACAAATGTCTCAGTTTTACTAGGAAGAAACGGGGTGGTAACGGAAGTTGAGTAACGTTTACAAGGTCATATGGCAGTAACAGGCAGGAGGAAGACCCAAACCTAAGCTGGGCTTCCCGTTTTCAGCTACAAGGAGCTACCAATAAAGCGAAAATAAACTTTTTGAGAAAATTATACTTACCGGCTCTTTCCCAGGCTCAGTCAATTGGAAAGTCAGGAAAGAAAGGACATCATGGTCATCTACAAATTAAAAAAAACAGAAACAAAAAACAATGAGAAAGTTCCGTAACAGATTATTTTTATGGTTGTGAAGTTACCTTAGAGAGAGCTATTGCTTTAAAAATAATCAGTATGAAAAATAACAAATATTAGCTCTAATCTGGTAAAGGCACTGGTGCTCTGTGAGCTTAGAGATAAAAATTCACCAGAAAGATTTACGTCAGAAATAAACTAAAATTCATGTTCTTTTATTCTAAACTAGAATATTTAACATTGCTTAATAAATAACACGTTTAACAAACAAGGGGAGAGGGGTGCGTGGGTGGCTCAGTCGGTTAAGTGACTTCAGCTCAGGTCATGATCTCACAGTTCGTGGGCTCAGGCTCCACATCAGGCTCTGTGCTGACAGCTCGGAGCCTGGAACCTACTTCAGATTCTGTGTCTCCTTCGCTCTCTGCCCCTCCCCTGCTCATACTCGGTCTCTCTCTCTCTCAAAATAAAAATAAACATTAGAAAAACAAGATAAAATAAGGGGATAAAGGATCATAATGAATAAGGGACAAGGGAATGCACAAACGAACGAAGGGTCAAAACAAGCCCAAACTCCTAAAACTGGCACCAAGATCCTCCCATATTTTCCCACAAATCTCCTTCACAGGCTGTGCCCCAGTCAAATGATACGATTTTCTGTCCTTCATGTATTTCCATAGCTGTCACTGAACCCTTCCTACAGTACTTACCACTTCTCGCCTTACTTTCTTGTTATCAACTTGACACTGCTTTGTCCTGGCCTACTAGGACAGCCCTGATTTATCCATGTTGTCCTGGCATTACTATAATAGCATCTTCTTTTACTCTCAGAGCTTTCCAATTTAGATAATATGATCACTCTATCTAAATATCACTCACATTTGTTTCCCTCACATAGCAGATATTAACAATTTTACTTTATCTAAAATCGTATTTTGAAAATCAAATTAATCTCAGGCTGTGTAAGCTGAAAACAGGGACTTAGCAGATCATACCTCGTAACGTTGACCTAAATTACCAATCCTGGCTAGGATACCAGTCACGTCCACAAAGCAAGAGCAATTAATTTCAACTGGCAACCTCTATGCTTTCTGCCATTATTACGGAGATCTCGATATGCAGCCAGATTAAAGAGAATATTGTACCACCGTGGTGTAAGTTACATCATTTGGGGAGAAGATGTACAGTGTGATACAGCACTGGACACAGGAGTCAGAAATCCAAACCAAGTCTTGCCTTGGTCTGGCCATTACTGGCCATGTATATTTATAATATCCTTTAATCCAAGGTTTGGCAAACTTAAAAACAGAGTAAATACAATCTATCCGCTCCCTCCTTCCCTGTGATGAGGAGAGGAACAATCATATATTTGAAAATAATAGAAAATCATACAATGTACCATGTGAACACAAGATGGTATTAATGTCAAATAAGTTCATTTATCACCAAAATGTAGGGGAAAAAAGTGGTAAAAGTGATAAATATACCTTGATGAAAGTTTAGTCCCCAATATTTCCTCAGGCTACCAAATTCACTTAAATGTGCCGGGACAACTTTCAGGATCGTAAACCACTTGACAATGAACCTTTTACAGGCCTGGCTTTAAGCACGTCTCCCTCACTATAAAACTGATGGTCTCCGTACCTCCCTGGATGCAGCCCTAGCCAGCTGTACACCTACAGAGCGGGAGTGGGACCCTGGCTCCGCGGCCCACGTAAAGGTCACAGCCAGTCTTAAAAGGCTGAAAGGACACGAGTCCGCGTGTCTCTACAGCACACTATTCCCAAGGAAACTCAATTCACAAACTTTCAACACTAGAAGACAGCAAGAGTTACCTGCGAGCCCTCCAGTTGCAGCAGATATTCCAAAATGTCCTTGAGGAGGGATAACCATATTATCCACTTTGGCGCAAAATTCATAATCATTTTTATCTGGTGTGAAGCCATTATTGACCATCACCTAAAAAGAGAGACTACAGCTATAGCTTTTATAACAGGCATTGTAAAATGAATGTCAAATAGTCAATGTGTGACTAACTGTCTTATATTGGGTCTAATAACCAACTGTCAAAAAGCTACCAGTTTTCTCTCACTACTAAAAAGGGTCATCTGCTGCCCATTAACTAACCTCACTTACTTGGAATAATTATACAAGACACTTCACTTTATTCTAACTCTACTATGTGTCAAAGGTTTAAAGAGAAATATTTGGTAACATTCCACGAAAAACTTTCTGAAATAGAAGACTTAGGGAAGCATGACTACTTTCTTCGAATGGTTCATACAGAAGAGGGATCAGACTTACTCTGAAACCCCAGTGACAGAGCCAAAATGAATAGGAGGAATTTACAATTTTTACTACAGCTGGTTGAGAATTAAATAGATTCACTTAGCAAGTCGTAAGCTTCTCTTCATTAAACTGGGCAGGGGGGTGTGACTGGACAGTCATAAGTTAGCAGAGACACCAGAAGTGACAGAAGTTGTACTGACAAAAAGGCAGAAAATGAAAAAACTAAAAGGACGCCTAAGTTTCTATTTTGCAGAATGTATTTTTTTAAGTTTATTTATTTTTGAAAGAGAGAGAGAATGAATGCAAGTGGGGGCGGGGCAGAGAGAGAGAGAGAGAGAGAGACAATCCCCAGCAGGCTCCAAGCTGACAATCCTCAGCACAGAGCCCAACATGAGGCTTGAACCCACAAACTGTGAGATCATGACCTGAGCTGAAATTAAGAGTTGGACGCTTAACCAACTGAGTCACTCAGACGTCCCTGTGCAGAAGCTATTTTGGAAGTAATAACCCAAAATGTCTTCAAAGAATCTTGGAATCCCAAGAAAGCGAAGAACCCAGCTGACACACAGATACTGATCTCCTGATCCCAATCAAGCAGTGGCCGAGCCTTTCACTCCCAGCAACCCAACGTAAGAGGGGCTGAGAGCGGAAGGAGGAGGAAGAGAGATGTCATACTAGCATGGGGCACTTCTATTATTACTGCCAGAGGCCAGCATCACTTGTGACAGTGAAGATTTAGTTACACAGGTAAAATGTTAGAGTGTTCTGCCCACATTTTTTAGCAAGAAAAGAAGACACTTGTCAATATGAAAGGCAAATCCTATATCATATAAAATGGAAACATCAACTCCTACCAATTTTTCAAAACCACCTGCCGTCTATAGTTGACTAATAGTAATATTCTGTTCCCCCCGATCAGTAACGCTATTTCAGTTTCCACCATTTGCAAACAGTGCTCCTCTACAGTGTTTTAAATCGGAATCAAGACCCGGTAAGACATTTGTCTTTGAGAGATAAAGAAAACAAAGGTGTTAGTTAATCACATTCTAGTTCTAATCCTAAAAACTTTCAACTCTTCAATATTTTTTCCTTGAACCTCAACAACCTGAAAATCCACTAGGAGTCTTTATTGTCTAGTACTATTTCTTAAAAAAAAAAAAAAGAGAGAGAGAATAATAAACTCATCGTACTATGAGTTTGGAGGAACGTCAGGTCTGTGACTATACAGGTACCATTCATATGCTTTATTCATCTTACAGTTTCAACCCACTGTTAACTACTACACTAGCCGTACTTAGTTTTCAATTGGCAACAATCGTGCCTCGGATAAACCTCATCGGCTACGGTACTGCCGCTGCACAAATCTGTACTTGTTTTGACTATGTTCCTCCACTAACAACATTTCTTGCTCCCCTTACTGTTTTTCCCTCTGAAGTTCAAACAAGTGGGACAAGATAAATGGATAAGTACCAATTCAATAAACATCCCCTGAGTTACTAAAAGGAGCAAAATATGAGGGACTATAAAGAATACAGGGTATAATGTCTGTACTGGCAAATTTACAATCATATTGATGAGAAAAAAGACATACAGACCACAGTTGACTAGTAACTCAAGACAACATACTTTAAAGGCCACTTACGCACTAGAAAAAAAAAAAACCAGAGTTTTGGGGAGAAAGATCATTATCTTTATCATCTTTATTATTTATTATCATTTGTTATCATATATTTATTATCATTATTATTACTATCTTTATCATTACCTGATAATGATGGAACAGGGATGTGACCTAGTGTGTTCAAGGAGCACGACTCTGCCACATAGAGAGAAGAGGGAGTGCATTACAGGAAGAGAGAAGAGACTGAGCAAACATAAAGGCTAGGACCGTTCAATCAGTCACGTGCCTTGCCAAGTCTCTCTCAGATGTATTCTTTTTAAAAAAATTTTTTTTTTTAACATTTATTTATTTTTGAGACAGAGAGAGACACAGCATGAATGGGGGAGGGGCAGAGAGAGAGGGAGACACGGAATCGGAAGCAGGCTCCAGGCTCTGAGCCATCAGCCCAGAGCCCGACGCGGGGCTCGAACTCGCGGACCGCGAGATCGTGACCTGGCTGAAGTCGGACGCTTAACCGACTGAGCCACCCAGGCGCCCCTCTCTCAGATGTATTCTTCACAGCACTAGCTCTACAGACATTCACGGATGTTAGGTGAACAAGTAATTCTGAAGAACGTAGAGTTTATTCACAGTTTGTTTCAAGACTTCCTAGAATGTGCTTTAATGAGCTAATATGCACAGTCGTGCCCAATCTCTTCTGAATGTGGAACTCTCTCGGGAGGACGTTTTGTAGGACGATTTGGGGTACGGTCAGTGGGGTTCGGTGCACTGTGTCTGTGGGCAGCCCCCCGGGGCAATCTGTGAAATAAAGTGTGGGTCTGCCCCCCCCCCCCAAGGTTGGTGGCTGGGTCGTGCCACATGAAGGTGAGCACGACTTACTGATGACCCTAATGAAACTGTACCGGATGTGTAACAATTACAGTGGAACTCAGGTCCAAGTCCATTGTGACAGACCGGACACCTCATCTGCTCTGAGATCTCTAAACTAGTCTGGAATTTAAGACTGAGCCAATACAAAGTTCTCCAAAGAACAGCCTGTGCAAGCCTAGCTCATGATTTAGGAGAAAGCAAAATTTAAGCCGGATTTTTTTCTTTATTTACAAGTATGCTATAACCAGGTATTGATGACACCTTTATCAAGCAAAGTTCACACGATATTAGTAATCATGGAACGGCTAACTAGATATGTCCACTTTAAATAGTACCCTGGACTCAATGTGTCTACAGCTAAACTCTCACCACCCCTCTGTCTTCCACTCCTCACTCAAACACAAACAAGGTGCTGCTTCTCGGCTTAGTTGTACAACTGGCCAGAAATCCGGGAACTAGCTTTGACTCCCCAGAGCCTCCCACCCCCAAGCAAACTAGTATTAAGTCCTGCGGTCTCTCCCTCCTAATCGCTTCCCCTCTCTTCTTCCCTCTCCCTCGGTTCAGACCACAAGTGGAGTCTTACACTAAGAGAGCACTCGGTTCATATCACAGTTGTGTTACTTACTGCGTATGACTCTAAGTTACTTAAAATTTCCCATATTCGATTGCCCCGTGTATGAGATGGGGATACCTACCCCACAGGGTTGCTGGAAAGAATAAGTGGGAAACTGCATGGAAAGGACCGAGCACAGGGAGTGGCCCCTAAGAGTCGGAGTCTCCTTTCACAGATACCATTAAAGAACACAGCCGCCTAAGTCATCTTCCCAAACTGCAAATCTAATCATTTCACTTTCCTGCTTAGAACCTGAAACAGTTGCCTACAGGACAAACCACCTGAGGCCTACAAGATGGGCTACCGCCGCCATTTCAACCCCACTTCCCACAGTCTCCTCTATCCTCCAGCCAAATTACGTGCCTTTCCCGAATCTTTCAAGAGTCCCTGTGCCTGTTTTCTCTGCCTGGTATATGCACCCCATTTAGGAAATTTCTATTTCCCCTTCCGGGTGCAGCTCAACTCTGAGCAACTATTCCTGACCCTCCCCGCTCCCACCCGGCAGTTTGGAAGATTCTATGCCCTTGATTACTTAATGGCATGCATGTTGCAGCACGTGTCACATAGCGAAAGCAATGTTACAGAAGTGTCTCCACTCCACTAGACTAAATGCTCTTTGGAGAAAATGACCTTTATCTTACTCATATTTCTATCTTGCTGGCTTGCGTATGTATATGATGTGTGAGACACAGTAAGTCGGATGCTTAAGCACATGCTGACGGCAAACCCACTGGCAAGGTTTTACAACACGTCGCCACTTACACCGAACTTTGAAGCCACTTCCGCCCTCTCACAGTGACTCTGAGTGTATAAACAATATCCAAATTTACATGCCTTTGATTTCTACCAAAGATTCAACCTGAAAGGTCACGCTGGAATACTGTCCCTTCGATTATCTCCAAGTGCATGCTACGTACCGTCAGTGTTTTCTGGTAATATGTAATCTTTGCCCGGACAGGATAGGGTTTATTACGAAAGTCCCTCTGGCAACTCGCTAAAGCTTGACTGGCGCCATCACTACAGTATGAAGAAAAGGAAAACAGACAAAAAACGTAACAAAGCTTCCCGATACTTAAAAACTCACTATTTAAAATGACCAACGTCCAGAGAGATAAAACAACAGTAAGTTATGACAAAGTCTTGGGATACTTGAAGTTATTTATTCAGAAGACACAAAGTTAAGGCACGAGTTTTTTTCCCCGTGATTCCTGTTGGAACCATGGAGAGCGTCAGAAGCCAGTGCTCCCATGTGCTGACCCTAAGAGGAAAGTTACCCCTCCCACGCGAGACTAGAGCCACAGTCCTTTACGGCCCAATCGAATACGTGTGGAGCTTTCAAAACTGCCGATTCCTAGACCCCCCTCCCCAAGTGAACTGAAGCAGACTCACAAGGAGTGGCCTTGGCACCCTCTACTTTAAATAGCTCCACGGGTGGTCATGATGAACCAGGAGGATTAAAAATCACTAAGGTAGGAAACAGTAAAAAAAAAAAGTGCAGATAAGTTAATTTTTCTTATAGTTTACTGACTGGCTCAAAGGTAATTCCTCCCACAACAAACATGTAAAAATAAAAAATGTCCATACCTAATTCATACACAGCATAAATATACTAAACACAAGTTTTGTAGCCTGCTGAGAATCTTTAAATACAGCAACATGAAGGATGAATAAGGTGGCATAAATTGCTTGGCCACTAGTCTGGTCAAGACTTTGAACTTTATTTTCGAAAGATAAAGATGAAAGAAACATGACTAATGGCATTACTGAGAACCAGGAACCTTTTACAAACCTTTCAACGTATTACATAACTTTAGGTTGAATAAAACAACACATTTTTATGTTTGAAATCTGAGGTGGTCCATAGAATGAACTTTAAAACAGGACCAAATTAAAATAAGACCTTTCCACCAAGTTACAAAATATATCAAGAAAAGGAACAATCTTATTTCATCCGGAAAATATTCAGTCTATGGCCATACCACCCTGAACGCACCCGATCTCGGAAGCTAAGCAGGGTCGGGCCTGGTTAGTACTTGGATGGAAAATGTTCAGATTTGAAACAGTATATTTTCCAAGGTTTTCAAAAAGAAGCTGAAATCAAATAATATATAAAGCACACACTTACTTTTGATGGTCATAATGGATTTGTCCATTGTTGCCTATGATTACTATAGCAGGATTATTTTTCTAAAAACAAAAAGAACGCATTTGTTCTAAAGAATCCTTAGGTCGAAGAATGCTAGATCATTCTAGAAGTGCTATAAGGCCTCTTACATCTCTAAAACTTCTAGGGCTCAAAATGTTAAAATAATTAATAGGAAAGATTTCTACTTATTTAGAAAAATTTTAGTAAACTCTTCTAATCATTCAAAAACAGAGTCACCGAACACTTCAAGAAAGACTGATGATGTGCCCTGTGTGAATAATCAACTACAACACAGATGTGAGGAACCACTGTGAGCGTGGGAGAAGTGTGGGACCCAAGGGAGCTTACTAGCCAGAGGACTAACACACCTCAGCGTTCAAGAAGTTATTAAAGTTCTCCTTTAAAAGTGCTAATAATGACTTCTGACAATCAGCAGAGAAACTACCAGCTGAAACAAAGATCATCAATTTTAAGGCGGCTAACACATAAGTTAATGTTTCCAATTCACAAGTAGACTTTGCTCTTACTGTTTTAGGCTCTCCTAAGGACAGCATCAGAGAAATTGATCAAAAAGTGAAGTGACTAACATATGAGAAAGTATTAACATGAAAAAGTATTAATATGTGAGCTAGTAGTAGTAATGCACATGGATATTTTCATGAAAATAGACTGTAACAATCTTCTAAACACTATTGGTTTCACTGCCTATGTCTAAATGACCCATGCTTATCCATCAAAATTACTAAGCATACACAGGGGGCTGGGGAGGGAGGTCACTGCAAAGTTCTCAGAGTTAGAGCTCCATTATGACCTCCAGTTGATGTACAACAAATCATGAACTCATAGCTTTAAATTTCTAAACTCCTGGCTACATAAAGACTAATCATCATAATTTAAAATATAGTTTGGAGAGTTCTCTACTACTAACCTGACAAAAGTGTTAAATAAACTAATTCCTCACAGCCTAACTTTGTTAGCAGGTACACTCAAGCAGGTAACAGTCCTGACAACAAGCATACCTTTCCGTCGTTGTCAAAAGAATCGAAAAATATTCCAACACCATTCCACATATCAGCTGATCCAAACACAGGACCCTCCAAGCCTTGATTTTCTGTATACCAAACTGCCTGTAAATATAAATAACAGGAGGCATTTAGAGGCTAGTGGTATATGCATTGATACACATTTTAGATGTTAAATTCTCATACCAGGCCATCAGCTCCAATTCGACCTCTTCCAGTCACTCGAAATGTCACCTCAACTTCCCAGTTTTCAAAGGCTGCTTTTGTCTTTGTCCACACTGATCCTCTTTGGCTTTTTAAAGAGGGTGCTATTCGAATTTGATCTGAACTTGGAATAGCATCTAAAACAAAAATCAGGGAAGGGAAGCTTTAAGTTATAATTAGGTAAAACTCAATGAACCATCACCAAACTGTTCCATATACCTATAGAAATCGAATTTTAACGCAGTAACCTGTACAAAAATTTTGTTAGGAAAAAATTACACATTGACAGTTTCAACTTTAAAATTTTAGATGCTTCTAACAGCTCCCTTGCCATCTTTTGAACAGTGACATACCTCTGGAAAGAGAAAGGAAAGGAAAGGAAAGGAAAGGAAAGGAAAGGAAAGGAAAGGAAAGGAAAGGAAAGGAGGAAGGAAGGAAGGAAGGAAGGAAGGGAAAAAGGATGGAAGGAAGAAAGAAAGATTAAAGCTGCAACCATACACTGAAAATTCAAGGGGCAGGAGGGAAGAAACTATGGCTTAAAAAGCAAACCTACTATTTGATTCCCATAATATTCTTTTCCAAGTACCTCAAAAACTTGCATACTTTTTTTTTTTTTTAACCGTGAAGGATTTTACCAATTTACAAATGTAGGAAGCTCAAACAGTGTGAAAGGAACATACCACTAGGAATCAAGACTTATTCCTAGTCTCAGTTCCGCTGTGTGACTTTGAGCAAATAATTCTCTTACTGTCTTGGGTTCACCATATGTTCACCTGTAAAATGAAGGGGCTGGGCTCAATCACTTCCAGAAACACCCCAAAAGTTATATGCAAAATTCTGTGCATATATACATTCTTCTAGGGAGAGGGTCAACTGAATTTCAAGGCAATGAACAGTTTTTTAGTAACAGCAGATTCTCAAAGAGAATTGTGATCCCCAAAACAGTGGTCTGCATCTCCAAGCTAGGCTCAAGTCCCAGCTGCACCACTTGCTAGCTATTTGTACGAAAGTTACTCCATTTCTCTAACAACCTCACGGGCACAGAAGTATTTCAATAAATGTTAGCTAGTCCTGTAAATAGAACTAGATATTATGAAAGCACCTATCGGGCCTAAGTTCAAACAATTCTAACACACCCTCTCAGATATTAACCAGTTCTGACATCCATGCTTGGAAATACCTGTATTATGTCTTTACAGCTAGGAGAAACTGACAAAAAGACAAGTCGAGATGTTTTAGTAAGATCAGTAACTATCTGTCACCATGACTTTCAAATGCTTAAAAGGGTGAGGCAGACATCATGGAAAGAGTACTGGACACAGTATCAGAAGAACTTGATTTGTGTTCTGTTCTACTGACACTAGCTATGTAACCTTTTCCAAGAACCTTAACCTTTCTGAACAGTTTTTTTTCATCTATAAAGCAGCTAACACCTGCCTTGCTTACAAATGATCAAATCAGAGAATGAAGGGGAAAGAGCTCTGAGACCTAGCTACAAAGGGTTACAAATTGTCGTGATCATTTTTGTGCCCTTATGAACCCAGGATGTGTGCTAACAGTACAAAAGGACATTAGAGTTAAGAAAAGAAACACTGTCGATTTGGCCTTCATTTGGGGATGAATGTAATGGGCCATGTTTAAACTAAATCTTAAATTTCTCTATTTGAAAAAAAACCGCTTTAAATAATGGCTCTCCGGGTAAAACGAAAAAGGAAAAAAATGATCAATGGAGTTAAGAAGACAGTGAGACTGTAAAAATTACAGTGATAATGAAAACAAGAAGTATTCACAGCAGGGATTCCTTGAGTCAGTATGTAGAAAAATCATGACTAAAATATTAATCTCCTTATTTCACATTCAGTCTAGTCATCAACTTTAATTCACCAGGTACTCTCTAGGACATTTTTGCAGCAGACAAGTTTGGTTGAGTACAGACTGTAGAGAAAGTCAAGGTAACTAATTTGAGTAGTTGGTTAACATTCCCAATTGGCTGATGTATGTGGTGTTAGGTGGCAAAGACAGAACAAGCAGGCAAGGGACAGATGCAGAAGTGAAAAAGTGGGAACAAATCCATCACCACTACTGAAAACTTTATCGTCGTTCCAAAACAAAACCAAAAACTCCAAAAACCTGTGTTTGGCGCATCTGCATCATCTTTACATATTAGGACCGATATCACCTTGATTAACAAAAGCCCAGCAATATACCCTTGATGAGTGGGCACACAGTGAATACCTGCTGAGTAACAAATACTCAGCACTCCACTTCAAATACTTAATGACTTGGTCATTAAGTCAAATTGAAATTTTATACCTTTGAGTTTATACATTAATTTCAGTGAAACGGCTCTTACTAACAGTGTTTCCAATTCAGTCATTACTTTCTAGAAATGGGATATTTTATTTCAAGCACTGGACAATCTAACACAAAGCATACAAACACCTTCTATAAATAATTGTTTCATGACACATAAAGATGGAACTCAAACTGCCAGACTTTTCACCCCGTATCAAGGCATCTGCCACTTGGTTCAAAGGGTACATCTGATGGTCACTGAACGGAGCTTACAGCATGCCAAGTGTTATGGCTGGTTCCTTAGTCAGCAGTGACACATCAGCACTAGAAAGTACAGATTCGTTTTCTTCCACATATGTCAATGTGTAGCAAGGCTCTCTTATCTACTAACAGTGACAAACAACAGAGTGAATAAAACTCGGAGCACAGATTACTTTCAATTTTCAAAAAAAACTAAAAATATCTTTTAAAAGGCTGCATCTGTTATTCTCCAGTGTCAAGTGCAGAAACAATCAATACGAAAAAGAATCCCTGTTACTAAAGGGACGAGCGTGACTCTTGCTACATAATAACGAGAGAAAAGCTCAAA
Organism: Lynx canadensis; assembly: GCF_007474595.2. NCBI lineage: Eukaryota > Metazoa > Chordata > Mammalia > Carnivora > Felidae > Lynx > Lynx canadensis. Next base: position 16,704,597 of record NC_044314.2, on the reverse strand, counting down.
GACCACACCAAGTCACTATGAGGCAAATTCAAGGTATTCCAGTAACACAACAATGTCCTCAGACGTAAAAAAAAAGACTCAAAAACTACTCTAAAACTAACGTACGCCATCTCCGGAGGCGTCAGTAGGTACCGGGTACAACCTGGAGCATTCACCATTGCTGACACCGGAGAAAAGACAGCAGGGGAGGCCCAGGAGAAGCGGGAAAGGAGGGAGGGAAGCTGCCTGAACAGGTCTCAGGTTGGGATGGCCGGGGGTGGGGCTGCGGGACGTTCCCGGCGAGACGTGGCATCAGGGTGAAACGCGATGCTTAGAAGAGAGTTGGAGTGCCTGCAAGTGTAGGAAAGTAACAAAACACCTCTACCCCGAACGGAAAGAACGGACGACATCACGGAAAAGAGGACAGGAGGACGAGGGGTGGCAGAATGGGGTTGGGGGGAGCCTTAGGGGGCAGGCGAAGAGAACCCTGCGGACCAGAGCCGACCTGCAGGAGGGGCTGCTGAGAAGGGTCCACCGCGCCAGTGGAATGCAGCGGGGAGAGGGTGAAGAGGAGGAGACGCAAGGCGAGGAGGGGACCCTGGCCCCCCGCCCTCTTTCCCGGCTTACTCCCCGCGTGGGCCCAGAAGGGCACTGTCCCGTCGCTTTGCACCAGGTGCGGCCCCTTGAAGCTGTATTTGTACTCGAAACGGCGGTGCGGCGGTGCGGCTGCGGTGCCCGCGGCACCAGCGGCCGCGGGGTCGCCTCCCATGCCGTCGCCCCCGGCGAAACGACTAAGCGACAGCAGCAGGGCGCAGAAAAGAGACCGAACTCTGGCCTGGGGACCCCTATGCCTGGATCCCGCCATCTTGGATTCTGGGAAGCGGAGGCCGGCGGGAGGAGGAGGGGCGCGGGAGCTACGGACGGCCAACAGGGCGCTCGCTGATTGGCGGAGCCCGAGGGACCCCGAGGGCAAGGGTGAGCCCCGCCCCCGGCCTCCGCCAGCCCGGCGGCCGCAGGACTCGGGGCATCTGTGGGCGGGGCCCCGCGGGAGGGGGCGGGGCCTGGAGGCGGCGCGGTCTACGCGCCCCGCCCGTCCTCTCCCGGGCTGGAAAGGGTCTCCTACATTCCGTTCCCAGGCGACGGGGAGCGTTGGCGGAGCACCGCACACGCTTCCCTGCAAGAAGCTTTCTCCTGCCTCCTAACACACGTTAGGGGTGGAATTCGCGAGCCCTAACGCCTGTGGACTCCCCACATCTGTCTTCCCTGCCTACAATAAACCGTTCCAGTACTAGAAAAAAGTCTTTTTTTTTTCTTTTTGTTGTGATACCAGTTGTTCAGTAGCTGCTTTTCATTAGGTGGACTTTGCAGAAACAAGTCTTTCCAGAAACAAGGCATAGGTACCAATATGATGGTCCCAGCTCGCTGAGCTCCATCAGCCTGTGTTAGGGCCATGAATATTAACCTAGGGGGTTTGGATATTGCCATTGAAAGTAGGAAGTGTCTGTAATGGCCTTAAAGGAGAAAAAACGGGCAGGTTCTTGTTGAAAGAGAACACCTAGACGAGAGGTGACTAGTGTCTGGAGTGAAACGTGAGTGGGACAATAGAAACAAGAAGCAAGAGAGAGAACTTGACAGCGAATAACTTCAAAACCTAAGACTACCGGTTTCTCCCCTGATCCCACCTCAACAGGCCCTCCACCTTGTATTTCTTTAGGTTTGGCTTTCAGTTGAGGTAATGATAGCCTGGCTGGATATTACTAAATACCTGCACACTATCCGTTCCTCCTTCTGTCCTGATTAACACACCATTTTGTTCAGGGTGGCAATATATCCAGCTGAAATACTCATTTCTCCAGCCTGCAGGGCATCTAATGAAAGGTCTGAGGGAGTCACTTACCAAATCAAAAGGTAAAACCTCACTAGATGAAGGGGGTCCCTTTCCCTGTTTGTCCTTCTTCCTGCTTAAAATGTGTATGCAATGTCTGGAGAGCAGCAGCCATCTTGTGACCGCTAAAAATGATGGCCCAAGAAGCCAGGAGGGCCCCTGTCTTTAATGATTGTCCTGAGCTCCCAAGTCTGCCTATTCCAGACTTCTGTCTTCTGAGATAAGACCCTCACTCATTTAAGCTATTATTTCCGGGTTTTGTCACCTGCAATCCTAACTGATAATCATAGCTCACATGTACCATGTATCAGGCACTATTCAGGGTGATAAACATACATTTACTCATTTAGGAGGAAATTAACCCAATATTTTCATCTAACATCAAGGCCTTGCCCTAGCTATTTCATTGATAAGAAATAGACCTCTTGCTCAAACTATCTGCCTGTCTTCCCTAAATAATATGTCGAACATGTGAAAAGCCCTTCTTCAAGCTTCACCAATTATAAATCAGTCATGGAATGGGAAGGCTTGTTTACAATAGGACGATATTTTATATTAAGGTCAATCCCATATTATGTTTTTTTTTTTTTAATATATAAGTTTTGTAAAATACAACAAGAAGGGATTATCTACTACTCTCCAATGCCTGAGGAAATTTCAATTTTTAAGTCAAACTTGCAGAAGGCCCTCCCCAGCCTACTGAGCCCAGCACAAGGCTGAGAAATGAACTCACTTTGGTAACTGATTCTTTGTAACTCTTTCCTGGTAAGAGCCAGCCAGCGGAGTCTAGTTGTATGCCTCTTCTATGAGAGCAAAAAGTATCTTAGATGCCGGAAGATTGATAGGACTATCCCATTTAAAAAACCTATGGTAAGACTAGGGGCGCCTGAGTGGCTCAGTTGGTTATGCGGCCTGCCCTGCCGACTCTTGATTCCGGCTCAGATCTTGATCTCCTGTTTGTGAGTTCCAGCCCTGCCTCAGGCTCTGTGCTGATTGTGCTGAGCTTGCTTGCGATTCTCTCTCTGCCCCTCCCCCACTGGCTCACTGTGTCTCTCTCAAAAGTAGAATAAACTTCAAACCTATGGTGATGTTTTGCTTTTAAATGAGTGAAGAGACTAGGAGCAGATTGGGAGTGTTTTTTCCTCTTGGTCTTTCCACTCACTGAGGTAGCCTTGTGGATCAATGTGGTGTTTTCCATAATTGGTGATCAATTCATCTACATTCCCCTTACCAGTGACATTCATTCTTGTTGTCTGGAGTCGGGGATAAAAAATCTATGGGCCATTAAAAAAAAAAAAATCTTCTATGTCCATGAGACACTTCAGTGACCTTATAATAGACCCTCATTTTCATTTAAGCTCGCTGGAAAAAATTTCACGTAGTTGTAGCAAATATAGTGTTAAAACTAAGGTTACGTGACAATTCGTTAGTTGCGTTAATGGCTTAACCAATTTGGGGGCCGCATAATGACTTTAAATCAATCATACTTGATAAGAGTAATGAACATGAGGATATTATCTGCTTGATCCTTCAATGTGCGATCATTCATTCGTGCATGTGTTCATTTGTATACACTCATTAAGCATAACTGAGTACTCCACTATCCTAAAGGCCAGGTAGTAAGCATACAGCCTCAATAGAGAATTCAGATTTAATCTTTTGTACATATATATTTTTTTAAGATTTTATTAATTTTTTTTTAATTTATTTTTTTTTTCAACGTTTATTTATTTTTGGGACAGAGAGAGACAGAGCATGAACGGGGGAGGGGCAGAGAGAGAGGGAGACACAGAATCGGAAGCAGGCTCCAGGCTCTGAGCCATCAGCCCAGAGCCCGATGCGGGGCTCGAACTCACGGACCGTGAGATGGTGACCTGGCTGAAGTCGGACGCTTAACCGACTGCGCCACCCAGGCGCCCCAAGATTTTATTTTTAAGTAGCCTCTACAACCAACATGGGGCTCAAGCTTACAACCTTGAGATCAGGAGTCACACGCTCTACTGACTGAGCTAGCCAGGTACCCCCATAATATATTGTACTAAAGGGGATGCTTTGGGCTACAGAAACAAACAAAACTCAATTGAAAGTGGCTGAAACAGTAAGGAAAACTATTATCTCATGGAACTGTAAGTTAGAGGTAGGACTGAGTGCAGGAAGTTACATGGCTCTGTTGTGCATCTTTTTTTTTTAATTTTTTTTTTGAATGTTTATTATTTTTGAGAGAGACAGAGACAGAGAACAAGCAGGGTAGGGGCAGAGAGAGAGCGAGACACAGAACTGGAAGCAGGCTCCAGGTTCCGAGTTGTCAGCACAGAGCCCGATGCGGGACTCAAACTCACAGACCATGAGATCATGACCTGAGCTGAAGCCGGTCACTTAACTGACTGAGCCACCCAGGTGCCCCTGTGCATTTTTGAAAGTTCCTTGGCTCTACTTTGTATTGACTGTATCCTTGGGCTTCTCTCTAGCTTCTAAGATGGCAGTTTCTTCTTCATATTCCATGGGAGAGAGAAAAAAAATATCTCTTCCAACGTTGGAATCAAACGTCTGTTCTTTATTCAACTTAGGTTACATGCCTGTCTTTGGAACATTAACAGTAGCCAAGGGAAAACCACTCACTGAGTCAATTACTGATTAGAGGATGGCATTACTAGATTTGGTTAAGAACAGTGGCCCCCCTTGGGGCGCCTGGGTGGCTCAGCCCATTGAGCGTGCGACTTTGGCTCAGGTCGTGATCTCGCAGTCTGTGAGTTCAAGCCCCGTGTCAGGCTCTGTGCTGACAGCTCGGAGTCTGGAGCCTGTTTCAGATTCTGTGTCTCCCTCTCTCTCTGACCCTCCCCTGTTCATGCTCTGTCTCTCTCTGTCTCAAAAAATAAATAAACGTTAAAAAAAATTTAAAAAAAAAAGAACAGTGGCCCTCAAATCTCACTGTGATTCAGGATTACCTGTGGAACTCCGCCCCCAACATTCACAGTTTAGTAGGTCAAGGATGGGGCCTAAATGCTGTGTGTTTGGGAACCCTACTGTGAGAATCACCAGCTTAGACGTCATGATCTACCTCAGGAACTGGGGAAGGAGTCAGCTCCGCTGGGCCACCTGGGCTACGTGTGGGAGGGGTGACTCTTTGACCAAAGCTGGGGTTCTGTTTAGAAAGAAGGTTGACATGAAAGACCGAAAGACAAGAAGCAGCATCTCCTACACACGTTTCGGCAAAAACATGATAATGTCCTAGCTTTTATAGACGATTAAGGCTGCAAATGAAAGAGGGATCTACACTAGGGGGACATGACAACTGATTATAAGAACAAAGAGTTTTCAAGGTTACACCATAGTTCAAATAATCAGATCCTTTTAATCAACAGGGATACAAGATGTAACATTTCTTTTTTTTTTTTCAACGTTTATTTATTTTTGGGACAGAGAGAGACAGAGCATGAACGGGGGAGGGGCAGAGAGAGAGGGAGACACAGAATCAGAAACAGGCTCCAGGCTCTGAGCCATCAGCCCAGAGCCCGATGCGGGGCTCGAACTCACGGACCGCGAGATCGTGACCTGGTTGAAGTCGGACGCTTAACCGACTGCGCCACCCAGGCGCCCCAAGATGTAACATTTCTAAGGAAGGTGGACACCGAGTCGTATCTAGCCTCTGCATAGAACAGTTTCTCCCCTCTTTGGATCGCCTTGTGGAGTCATTATTGTCTCTGCAAGGCCTGTGTGTAACTGCTAGGGCAAGACCATAAGCAACTTGCTGACATCCTTCTCAGGATGGTTTTTAATTAGGATACCTTTTTACTTTTTACCTTTTTACTTTTTACCTTTGAGAGTGTGATAATGGAATGTTTTGAGTGGTCAGTCTTTTTAATCAGCTGTCTCTGCACCCATTTGCCAAAGCAGAGTAAGAGAGACAAAAAGGGGTTTCCCAGAGCGTGCTCCTTAAAACTCCCCGGGTACCAAGAGATACTATGAGATAGTAGGAGCATAAGAGTTTTATAAGTAAGTGTAGGAGACGCGAACGTTCCTGTGCACAGTAAAGTGTTAAAAATGCATAGAAATCCTCTAGGGGTGAAACCCAATTGATGTCGTTTTAGGACATTTCCCCAAGTTATTTGATTACAGGAGCCTTTTTGCACAACACTTGTTAACATACTGCAGGACTTCTGTCTTGTGGAACACACTTTTGGAAATGCTGAACAAAAGGACTTTACCACACCATCCAGTCAAGGAAAATCTGTTTGTTTCCATTAATAACCACTCCAAGATTTACCAAACTTCTCTCTAAAAGCAATTCACTCTGATGGCTAATCTGAGGATACCATAGACAAAATCAATATCTGAATGCTTCACACACACCATGAGTAAGCTATGATCAAATATAATAAAATGATTTTCATAGAATTTCGCTACTAATTTCTCCTTTGACCACTTCAGGTGGACAAAATGAGGGCCTCTGATGCCTTATACACAACAGATTCTTAAATATTTTTAAAGGTGGTACATAGCTGAGAAATATAGTCACGAACACGCAAAGCTTTATGTGTAATGAGTTGAGCATTCTGATTGAATAGGATTTTAGCAATTTGCCGACAACGCCTTCAAAAGTCTGAACGAATATGAGGTGTCCAGTCGCAAATGGTGTTTATTTCTAACACATTCAATTCAGTTGAGTTTCCTAAACACTTCCTGGATGGATACCTGTGAGATTCCAGGGTCTCTACTGTTTCTAGTCTGTTCCTTTCACAGAGAACTATTTATGATATTTAAAATTTTAAGACAGTTCCTTTTCTAGAAGTTAAGCTTCTAGAACTACACTCAATGGTGTCATTATAGTCTAGATGAATAAACACCTAGTAATGCTTGAGTGTATGCTCTCATGATCATTCTCATTCCATACTTGAATTTTCTCATATTTTGCTTCCGAAAACCGTCTGAAGAGGCATCTTATTAGGTGCATTCTAAAGATCCCTCCTTCCACTAATCTCCCTTTGAGACCTACATAATGTAAGGGAGGATATGCCAATGCCCCATCTTTTTTTTTTCCCCCAAAGGGTTTACTTTCCGTTTTTTAAAATAGTTTCTTCTGTTCCCTTGCTCGTCCCAAACTGGGCACCTGAAGCTTGGTAATTGCACAGATTAAATGCATAGAGAACCCTGCAGTTATGGTAAAAATATGTGCTTAAATTTAAAGCAGTTAGTTACCAATGGATGCAGGATCCTGCACCAGAATGAGTCTGCTCAATATTGACACAGTGAATTGTCCTGAGAAGATTAAACCACAACTAGAAAAGCAGGCGGAGGAACAGTGAGTGACAGGGGCTTTATGGGGGGGCAGGGCCTCCCAGGGGGAGAGTTCATCTTCTTGCTCAAAGAGACGCCTTCAGGGATCATGTAACTTGAATTCCCTGTGAATTCACTGTCATCTTAGCTTGACCAGCTCTGGAAGAACATATTAACCTCCGCTTGTGATTTTCAGAGAACCATTCTAATTTAGCAAGTAATTAAGGGTCACATGCGGGATAAAGAGCTGGATAATCTTGGATTACCCACAGGAAGCTTTGTCTCCAAGGCAACCCCCGGGGGAGGGGCCGTTAATGCAAAGGCCAGCCGGTTAATGAACTGGGAATGGTAACTGGCTCCCAGAGCCGGTTGAGCCAGGGAAATAGAAATAACAATCATAGTGCTAGTGAATGATTCCCTGAGAGAAAACCAACGTTTCAAAAGCCATCGCGGGCTGAACATGTAGAGAAAGGATGTAATCGTCACTATTCCGCTAGATCAAGCCTATGGATCTAAAATTAGCTGCTCTCGAATTCAAGCTACACTGGTCTTTATTTATGAATTCTAGCCTCGTCTCCAGCTGAATCCTCCCGTTTCAGGGCTTCCTATGACCTAATTACCCCACAGCCTAGTTTCTCCAGAGGGGCAGCCTCAGTAACCACACCAAGGCTGGGAGATTGGCCCAAGGGACCTTTGGAAGAGGAGACAAAGGTGGCATTGTCCAACAGAGGCTTTGATATCTCACGCTGCGCTAAAAACGAAGATAAGGTTGCACAGATAAGCACCCTAAGATTTCTGACCAGGTTAGTAGAGGTGGAAGGGGAGGGTACCGAGGACCTAATGCGGAAGTCAAAGGCAGCCCCACAAGGAAACCCAAGCGGGACGGAGCGGAGACCTCGAGCACCTGGCTGACTCCTTCAGGAACCTCTTTCTCCCCGGTGGCCAAGGCTGAGTCTCACGCGAACTCATGAACTTCATGAGTGCACAACTTCGTGAACGCTCATTCACTGCCCTCCTTTAAAAGCTTACTGAAACACATCTCACACTCAGCTGTCTGTCCTGTGTCAGTGTTCACGAGCAGTCTCTCCTGCCTTGCTTTTGGGTCCCTTTTGCTTGTGAGTCATGGTGTATTCGGTCAATATTCTATAAACATTTACTAAGGATCAATTGTGAGGTGGGCACTGTGTTGGGTGCTGGAGATAAAAAAGATACGGTATCTGACGGCAGGGGTTCACAGACCAGGGAAAGTGCCGGGTGAGCAAAGCAGAAGTGTGCCATAAACTCCGAGATAAATGCAGCCAGGCATACACAGGATGCTGTACATTCTTGGATATTCAGTCATTAAAAAAAATTTTTTTTTTAATCTTTATTTATTTTTGAGAGAGACAGAGACAGAATGTGAGTGGGTTAGGGGCAGAGAGAGATGGAGACACAGAATCCGAAGCAGGCTCCAGGCTCTGAGCTGTCAGCACAGAGCCCGACGCGGGGCTCGAACTCACGAACCATGAGATCGTGACTTGAGCCGAAGTCGGACGCCCAACGTACTGAGCCACCCGGGCGCCCTTGGATAATCAGTAATAAGAGAGCTAGTAACAAGAAAGATGACTTATCACTAAGGCCAATGGGGTGGTTGACGAAACCACAGCACTTGAGGACAGGCTTTTGGGAAATGTTGGCATTGAAAGTACCAGCTCGTAATCACTACCTCAAGGCACAGATGAAAAGCAGGGGTGGTGAACTTCTGGGTTAAGGAAGAGAAGGGTGAAGAGCAGGGAAGATGTTTTGGCAGATTGACTCCAGCCTCCTTACCAGGAACATCCGCCCAGGACGATGTGTTTTCAGCCTCTGCTGGGGTATGCACGCCTTTGAGCAAATTCTTCCATGGGGACAGATTTGAGTACGGGAGAGAAGAAAGCGATCCAAAACTTACCAGGCTTAGATGACAGGAAATGGAAAGAGACAATTCGGGTGGGGCATCGTATTTTCCATTCTGTATTTGTAAACAGATATAAAAGCACTGGGGGGGGGGGGGGGGAAGTAGATTTGAGAGCAGAAACAATGAGCCAACTGGGAGGTAGAAATAAACTGAAGCCATTTGTCTGATGACTGTTTAAGTGGTCTGGCAGCATGCAGGCAGGTGCTCTGCACCTATGATTATGGTCATGATTTATAACCTTCTCTGGGTTAGATTTCAGACATGCGCGGCCACATCTGAAAACCACAACAAGGGCCTAAAACTGCAATCAACTCAGTAACTCATTTAATTAGCATCTGTAGTTCTCATCGATGTGCTGCGTCCCGCTCCAAGCAAGGATAGAACAATGAGCCGGGCAGAGGAGGCTTAGGTCTCAGTGTTTTACATGCTCATAACGGGAGACAGCCAATAAAACTACCAACAGGTTAAAAAAAAATTTTTTTTTTAATGTTTATTTATTTTTGAGAGACAGAGAGAGACAGAGCGCGAGCAGGGGAGGGACAGAGAGAGAGGGAGACACAGAATCCGAAGCAGGCTCCAGGCTCCGAGCTGTCAGCGCAGAGCCCGACGCGGGGCTCGAACCCACAAGCTGTGAGATCATGACCTGAGCTGAAGTCAGGTGCTCAACTGACTGAGCCATCCAGGCACCCCTCAACAGATTTTTTAAAAAGGAAATTTCAAATTGTGATATTGATAAATGCCACAACACCCACCAACAACAATACCGAAAACAAACGGAAAGGGATCGAGAGTGAGTGGCAGGATTGGGTGAGCTGGTGAGGGCTGTGAGAAGGCCTCACCATGGGGAGACATTTGATCTGAGGACTAAGGGAGGGGGCTAAGTGAGGATCAGGGGACAGAGTGTCCCAGGCAGAAGGGACAGATAGTGCAAAGTCCATGGGACAGGAAAGCTGTGGCTTGTTCAGGGAGCAGAAGAGAAACCAAGAATGACTGGGGTATGGTCAGAAGTTGGAAAAGGGTAGAAGATGCTGGAAGATTGCAGGGGCTTTCTGAACACGGTGAGGAATTTGAATCTTATTCAAATTGTTGCTGGAAGCTACTGACGTGTTTCCAGAAAGGGACTACCATCATCTTCCTCTGTGATCTGTGCCAATAAATGAATCTCATGGACCAGTGGCACCAGTATCGTCTGGAAGTTTGTTAGACACGCAGATCGCAGACCCCACCCCAGAACAAGGGCATCGGAATTCATCTACCTACCACCTATCTATATTTTAAAGTTCTATTTATTTGTTTCGAAAGACAGAGAGTGCGTGCACGCCGTGTGGCGGAGGGGCAGAGAGAGAGAAAGAGAGAAAGAATGCCAAGCAGGCTCCGTGCTGACAGCCCAGGGCTCTCTCTCATGAACCATGAGGTCATGACCCGAACCGAAATCAAGAGCTGGACGCTCAACCAACTGAGCCACCCAGGGGCCCCCCACACTGTCTATTTTCACAAGATCACCGGGCGCTGCACGTGTAGGTAAAACTTTGAGAAGCACGGCTGTGATCGTATTTGTGATTTTAAAAGACCCCGAGGCACACCTCCTAAGGGGACGATAATTGAAAAAAAAAAAAAAAAAAAAGGTGTTGGTGAGCTTGTAGAGAAGTGGGCACGCTAGTTCATTGCTGGTGGGAATGTGAAATGCTGCGGTCGTCATGGAAACCAGTTTGGCTGCCGTTCAATAACTCAAACATAAGTTAGCATATGACCCAGCAACTCCACTCCTGAGTGCACATACCCAAAAGAATTGCAAACAGGTGTTCAAAGGAAAACTTGTCCGTGAATGTTTGTAATGGCACTTATTCACAAGAGCCAAAAGGTGGAAACAACTCAAATGTCCATTGACTGGCCAAGGGGAAACAAATCCATGCAATGGGTTATTATTACCAAGCCATGAAAGAAATGAAGAGCTGATATGGGCCATAATACAATCGACCCTTGAAAATGTCATGCATGCTACATGGAAGAAGCCAGGCACGCTAGGTCATATACTATGTGACTCCATTTATATGAAGCATTCAAGATAGGCAAATCTACAGGGACAGAAAGCAGACAGGTGGTTACCAGGGGCCGGGCGGGGGTGGGGGAAGGCCGTGGTGGCGAATGGAGACCGACTGCTTAATGGGTCTAGGATTCCAGCTAGGGGTGGTGACAATGTTCAGGAACTAGATAGTGGGGATGGTCATACGACCCTCTAAGTGTACTAACTGTCACTAATAGCAAATTTTATGTTACGTGCGTTGTACCGTAATTTAAAAAAAAAAAAAAGAACTGTAAAGGATAAGAGTGGAAGACACATCAGATCGTATTTCCTCAAGGGCCACTCGTGGGTGTAGTGTGTGGTTGCGAAACTGTATTTTGATTTTGTAACATTTCATGAATGATCAGGATAGTAAAACTTTATTTTTTTAACAATAAACTTAAAACTTTATTTATTTATTTTGAGAGAGAGAGAGAGAGAGAGAGAGCAAGTGGGGGCAGGGCAGAGAGCAAGGGAGAGAGAGAGAGAATCCCAAGCAGGTTCCATACTGTCACTGCAGAGTCGGCTGTGGGGCTCGAACTCACAGACCGTGACGTCATGACCTGAGCCAAAATCAAGGGTCAGTTGCTTAACCCTTTAACCGACTGAGCCACCCGGGTGCCCCAGGATAGTGAAACTTCAAAATGCACATACATTGCTTTGAGAAAACACACGCTAACAGACCTGGTAGTAACTTGCTGGAAGCTAAAATTAGAATGTTCTTGCCTAAATTAGATCTGAATCAAGTAGCATGCAGTTCAACAAGGTCGAGCAGAGGAACTGAAAAAAGGTAAAAGAGATAAAAAAAAAAAAAATCAGGGAGTTAGAAGCCATGGCCAGAGGGAGCTCTGGGGACAGAAAGTCAATTTTGGTAACTGGATTCATGTAGGGGTGGGTAGACTACAGATCACACAGAAACCATCCGGTTGGATCGTCATTCCATTCAACATGGCTCAGACCCATTCTCGAACTGCGTTTCCAATGCTGGGGCTGGTAACATGGGAAGCACAGGAGAACCATGCATTGGTTAGATTTAGATTATGAACACCCGTGAAGAGAAGTTTGGCAAATCCATTCACTTATTGGTCCTCCACCCTCGCCCAGTCTCCTGGTCACCTGCCACAGCTCCGTGTCCTGAGAGGGAGTAGAGTATGAGAGCTCTGGGTCTAGAGTGGTCTTGAATAATGCCACCACCGTTTATTGGGTGTGATAACGGGGCAAGTCACTTAACCTTCTACGCCTCTGTTTTCTCAACTGTAAAACACGGGATTCCGATTCAGAGTTGTGAGAAGGAATTGAGTCAATGCATGGAAAAGACTCGGAGAAATGCTTGGAACCCCGGAGTCACTTGGTCCCATTAGCTGACAGTTACCTCTACTCGGCAGAGCACTGGGATCATGGAGAGAGTAAGATGTTCTCCCTGCGATGGCAGAGCTCACATCTGGTAGGGAACCAGCTGCAGTGCCCCCTGCCAAACACAAAGGAAGAGGTGGGCACAAGGTGCTCTGGGGTCCCAGAGGGACTTTAGTTTTGCCCGGGGGGAGATGTGAGGGTTCCAAGACCGGGGGACATCCGAGTAGATCAGGAGAGGGATGGCAGTCGTTGTAGCCAGAGGGGACAGTATGTGCAGAGGTCAGAGGTGTGCAAGACCTAGCTTCCTTGGGGAGTTGTGATTGGTTTAGTGCAGCTGACACAGAGTGTGAGGGGGTCATCCCTGCAGATGAGCGGGAAAGCCGGCCCTCCCAGCTTCTGGTGGTTGCCAGTGTGTTTTTGGCATTTCTTGTGGTTATATCAGTCCGTTTTAGTCTCTGTCCACATGGCCCGCTTCTCTGTGTGTTTCTGTGTCTCAATTGGATTCTTTTTTATAAGGGGACTAGTCATTGATGTCCACCCTGGTGGGTGGCTCAGTCGGTCGAGCATCCCACTCTTGATTTCCGCTCAGGTCGGGATCTCATGGTTTCGTGAGTTCGAGCCCCGCATGGGCTCTGTGCTGACAGAATGGAGCCTGCTTGAGATTCTCCCTCCTTCTCTGCCCCTCCCCCACTTGCACTCTTTCTGTCACTCTCAAAATAAATAAATAAACTTAGGGGCGCCTGGGTGGCTCAGCGGGTTAAGCGGCCAATTTTGGCTCGGGTCATTGTCCCGTGGTTTGTGAGTTCGAGCCCCACGTCAGGCTCTGTGCCGACAGCTCAGAGCCTGGGGTCTACTTCTGATTCTGTGTCTCCCCCTTTCTACTCCTCCCCTGCTCATGCGCTGTCTCCCTCTCAAAAATAAAATAAACATTAAAAAAGTGTTTTTTTAAAAATAAACAAAAGTCCACCCTAACCCAGGATAGCCTCATTTTAACTTGTATACATCTGAAAACACCCTATTTCCAAATGAGGTCTCATTCAAAGGTACGGGGCTGGGGGGTGGGACTAGAACATGTCTTTCGTTGTAGGTGGGGGAGATACAATTCAACCTAAGGCAGGGACTGGCCTTTTAAGACCAGGGGAGAGACGCACGTAAATACATATTTTACATGGATTGCTCTGGGGGTTTGAGATGAGGAAATGGGAGGACCACGAGATGTTGGAGGGCCACTTAGGGGTTTATTGCAAAACAGTGAGAACTCCTGAGGCCTGCACAAAGGTCACCTTTAAGAACGCTGAGCCATCAGAAGCACCAGCCGGTCTCATTGGAATTTGGGGCAAGGACAGTTCATAGGCAGTGAGGAATGTGTCCTTTTACCAGGAGACGAATGGGGTCTGGTTCTGAGAAGGCACTGACGATTCTTTCCGCCATCCCATCCAGTATTTCATCGGGTGTGATAAGCTGGTGATATTTTTGTCGGCACATAGAACGTGTTTAGTAAATATTTTGATCAAAATTAAGAAAGAAACCCAACCCACGAGTAAATGGTAAGTAATGCTGTCGAAACCATCTAGAGGCAAAATGAAGTATGACAAAAGCAAGAATGTGAAAACTATGCCCAGGCAAGATGGCCTCTGTCTATCCAAACCTACCACTTAACCTCGCGAACTTGCCCAAGTTCTGTGGTCCCCAGGAAGCTGGCCCCTTCCCGGTGTGCACCGGGTTCACCTCTGAACTCCGGAGCTTCTCTTCTCCAGAAAATCGTCAGTTCCTTCTACCATTGCCCACAGGTCCTCCTGTAGACCCTTGGGCCTTGGGGTTCTCCTCCTTCTGCTTAATTCTGGCCTGGAATTCTGGCCTGGCTCCACAAAGCTTTTCTCTGATCAGGAGGTTTCAGGAGCACCTCCCACGGTGCTCCTCTTGTGTACTCTGTGATTCCCCTGATCACGGGGTCCTCCCCCTCACAGCACCGCCCCCTGTAGACCAGGACTGCAGGACTCGACTGGACTTCTCACATGCCCCCAGCACCCACCACAGAGCAGGAAAACAGTCTGCTCTCAAGAGGTACTGGGAGCAGGAGTGAGCAATGAAAGGGGACCATCGGTGTCCTTTTCTTTGGCAGCAAATGTCTCACGTTTGGTACATTCTGAGAGATGGCGATATTCTAACTCCATCACTACGTCCTTTATTAGTTGGATAGTTCTATGAAAACCAACTTCTCATCCATTTAATTTGATCTTCTGTTCTTACAAGGGCAGGAACACTCTTGATTCTTTCCTTTCTTTTAAGGTTTATTTATTTATTTTAAGAGAGAGAGAGAGAGAGAGATGGCAGAGAGAGAGGGAGAGAATCTCAAGCAGGCTTCATGCTGTCAGCACAGAGCCCAACGTGGGGCTAGATCCCACGAACTGTGAGGTCGTGACTTGAGCTGAAATTGAGTTGGACGCTTAACCAGCTAAGCCACCCAGGCGCCTCTCCTCCTCCTCCTCCTCCCTTTCCTTCTCCCTCTTCTTCTCCCTCTCCTCCAACAGTTCCAAACTAAGGAGTTAGTTCCCAGGCATCATGCAGGAGTGACCTATGTGTTTTTGTTGTTGTTGGCATTCTGTTGGATGATGTCATTTTGAACTCATGGCTTTATTGTATTTGATGCACTTTGTTCCACTTCCATTATTACCCAGGAGCCCTGTTCTCTCATCTTGCCATTGGCATGATCTGTGAGGCAGTCACTTGCCTTTCTGGATCTTCCTTTCTTCCTTATCAAATTGGGATATGTGTCTCTACTTTCTGGCCCTCCTGTGTCTCAGACCTCAGAGCTATTTTTTCCGATGGAGTCCATTAAATAATTATATAACTAGGTTCAATTTCATTTTTGTCCGTGCACCTTAGTTTATGAAATTCATTTGTAAAACATAAACATCGTTAGATACACGTTCGGGGTTTTTTTTTTTTTTTAATATTAAAAAATATGGCCACCGAACTAACAGAGGCCACATTGATTGACCCTTCTGTTTGTTCTTTCAGAAGCTGCAATCAACTGGCAAATAGCGTCCCCCGCCTCCTGCTGAAGCATCTGCGAAGGCTCTGCAGATTGCGGTGTGGCCTCGCTCCCCCCCCCACCCCGCCCCTGCCTACTCGACCCCCATCCCCAGGCTGCTCATTAACTCATTAGAAGCTGCTTTGAGGGCAGCTGAGGGGAGGTTTTGCTGTCTGCTGACTGTAGCTCCAAGCACCTGCCTCAGTGTCACCTGGAGACCTTTGGGAAACGTGTCCCACGAGATCCATACTCCGGCATCACCCACAGCTTTTCCTCCGCAGCATTTCTGACAGCATCAGGAATCAGGACAATTCTTGCATCAATCTTTGTGCAATGCCTGCCTCCCGTCCTGGACAAGAAGCTCCATGAGGGCAGGCGGTGTTGGGTTTTGCTCACCTTCATAGCCCCTGTGCTCAGCTCAGGGTATATGGGGCTCTGCAGGCATCCCAGGACTTGTTCGATGCTGAATGCACAGGTGCGCGAGGGACCAGATGCAGTGGTTTGATGGCGAGCCACCCGGACACACAGAGACCTTCCTTTTGATGTTCCAATTGTCCACGTACAATTAAAGAAGGATTTTGCCCCTGGGGGCGGGGCTGACACATAGGTCTAAGTATCCGACTGTGTGTGCAGATCCACGTGTGTGTGTACGCAACGGACAGCAGGGCCCTCCTGTTCGAATCTAACATACCCAGGGACTTCACAGGAGGAGACTGGCCCGTTTCTGGTCCTCTGGGGCTGCGTGTTATTAGGGGAAAAACAAACAAACAAACATTGACCCGCCAGGTTGAAGATCTAGAATCTGGGGCAGGCTCAGCCCTGGGTGATTGTAAGCTCATCACTTCACCCGCAGAACAGTGGCACCTGTAGGGATCTTCCCAGCCTACAATCCTAAGGGTCTCCACGCGCGGAGTGTGGTCTCACCGATGCAGGGCCAGGGTACCGGCAGGCTGCCTGCCTTCTCGGCCCACAGTTGACATAAATGAGGTTCATTCCGAGTGTCTCTCCCTAAACCAAACTCTTCCTTAGATTTACAGTTTTCAGACCCGATGCTGCACAACCATTGTTGCCTTTTACGACCCTGTCTGCTCCCTGGGTTCCTGTCCGTCTCTCACTTGGTCCCCTTGTGTTGGCTTTCAGTTATCGACACCTAACGTCTGTGCCAGGCACTATTCCAAGCACTTGACACGTGTCGACTCATTTCACAAGGGTAAAGTACAGTCGCCCCAGGGTTTGCTCCCGTCGGGGGCTCGTATTACCAGCTGAGCTGTGGCAGTCGACTTATTTCTTTGACTGATGGCCCTGGGGTGGCTAGATTTTACATTAAGGCGGCATGGAAAGGTAACTTAAGCCCTTGAATCCTTAGGTGGGAACGGAAGACGGAGGGCAGGGTCAGCGCCCTAAAGGAAGTTACAATGTGTCGGGAAATTAACCTGCAAGCTGCAAGAAGCCTTTGAGGACAGTGCGAGATAATATATAAAGTGCTAAATCCCTTGGCATACTTTCTAAATCCTCCAAGAGGGCAGGGAAGGGAGAGGTGAACAGCAGCCTGTGTAGCCACGTGGTCGATGCTTATCTCCGGGTCCACCTGGCATGCTTTCTACGGGGTCCTGTTACACAGCGAGAGCAGGCAAGCCAGGCGCCCCGCCCGCCAGAAGGTGTTTCTGGAAGCCCCCTGCTCCACAGCACGCCTCTCCTGCCAGCAACACCCTCTTCGTTGCTACTTACAACGTTAAACAGTCACCTCGACTGAAGGGATTAAGATGCTGTTTTGCTGCTGATAACAGTCACACGGGCTCATGCTAAAGACTTGGGAAGCATAGAAAAGTATAAAGAAGAAGCAAAACAACAACAACAACAGATCAACACATTCAACCCTCAGAAGCAGCATTGGCAAGTCACTTCTCCCCTCTTTTCACTAGTTCATATTCCTTGAAGACAAATTTTCGTGACCGCGTATCACTCCGTTCCTGGGCAGGTCTGAGATGGAGACTCCTTCGCAGCAAGAAGAAATGGCAAATCACATCCAAAAACTTTTTTCTCTGAGAAGAGGGACAGAGGTCGGGATGACGCATGCCTGTCTCCATACAGTCTCTCCCTGCGGGGTTGAAGGGGAGCCAGGGAGTTGGAACACAAAGGTTTTAGCCCGAATTCAGCCCAATGTGGGAATTAAGGGGGTGGGGGTGGGTGGGGACACAGCCCGACTAACCAGATGATTCCCGTCCTGGCTAACCTGGGAAGATGCTCTGGAAAGATCTGGAAATCCAAGCTCTCCGACGTGCCCCTGTCTCCCCCACCGAACCTTCCCCTTTCACCCCTCCTGGACACACACACAAATGACAGCTTTATTCATTGTCAGGCTACACTTCATAGTTCTCTCTCTTTTTTTTCTTTTTTGGTCTCATTAACTCCACTCCCTCAGTCTCCCCAGATTTTCCAATGATTAAAGTAGTGGGCTTTTAAAAAAGGCCTCCAATTAGCACCTCATCAGCTCCAATTAGAGGAGACAAAAGCAGTGTAAAGATAACTCAATGAGAGAGGCCGGCACAACCTCCTGTAATCACTTAAGACAAGCATTGACCATTCTCTTTGCTAACCACTCTGGGCCTATTCACCTTTCTTTCTTCCTTTTGGATGCATTTAAGACTGTTTTGCTGGGAAGACAGGCCTCCTGGGAGTCTCATAATTCCTTATTCAGAGGCTACCTGTTTACAGCTCCCGGAGCCCGGACCTAAACAATCCTATATTGTCCGCCTGGTGCTTCCCTAAACTTCTGCCTCCCTAATGGCGAGCTCCCTGGGAGCAGCCGACTCAGTTAAAGCCTGGCTTTATCCTCACCGAGGGTTCTCCTTGTAGTGTCTTCTAATTACACAGGAGGGCAACAATGTATTTTTTTTTTCAATGAGCGTTCTTTGGAGCAGTTAATTTGGTGCCTGTACTAAATGCCCCCAAACATTAATTAGGGTGGAAGGAACCCTAATTTCCTCCGCCGCTTTCCCCTCCGCTTACTTCCCTCGCTTTCACATAGGCCTGGATGAGTCTCCATAATGAAATTACCTCATTAATGCCTTTATTCTCCACAGTAACTCATTCAAAACCGACCATTTAGCTTTAATTTAATGCTGTCAAAAGGAAAAAGGTGCATTCATGGCTTTGATTAGCAAAAAATTTTCCCCCCTAAGGGGCGGACAGATTTAAATTATGAAGACGGTAAGTAGTGAGTTATAATTGGGCACAAGAAGCACTTCAGAGAAGCTTAAATGCTTTCAAAGCCGGGCCTGGCCGGTCTGCAGACTATTAACTGTGTCCAGTGCCTTGTTCCCTCTATTTGAATTGATGGCAAGTTAACTATAAAAAAAGAAAATGGGGTTTAATTTTTGTTTAATACACAGTGGGGTTGTATTTACCCACAGAGCAATAGCTTTTCGATGAGCTCAGTCTTTGTTCTCTTAATAATTTATTATCCGTGCTTTCTAGCAGGAGTCCTGAGGGGCGCCACGCATGCCTCTGTTTCCAGGGAAAAACAAACCCTTAAGTGTGTGGACCGAGCAAGCGGGTGGTTGACCTAACACCTCAGCGCGGGGAGCACCAGATATGGGAGCTCCACTGGCGTGTTTCATAATGATTTTTAAAGTTATAGCACTGTGGGGATTTAACCTTTAGAAACCTCTTTCCTTGACATTTTCTCATCCGAGACAACAATCCTAGGAAGGAAGGCTTAGATATTAAGTGCCTGGTGAAAAAGCAGAGGTTCAGGGAGTCTGAGGGATTTACTAAAAAAAAAAAAAAAATCACGGCTAGTGGCAAACGCAGGACCAGAAGCTACTACGCTACAAGCTGGGGGGAGCGCCCTTATACTCCAGTTTTGAGGACAGAGCTGCCCTTTTGTAACATCCAGAGTTTCAAGTGGGTTTACGTTGGCTCAATCTGAATGTGTAAGTAAAGGAAAGTTTACATTGCCAGGTGATACTAAATACTCTCCTATCTGAAATATATTGCCCAGTGAGATACACACACACACACACACACACACACTGTATACACATATGTATATATAATCATGTAGCACATGGTTTATTACATGTCACACATGTGAATCACAAGTGGATGGAGTAGGTCATTTTTTTAAAATCTGAATTTATGGCCATAACCATCAAAACCATAACTGACTATCTGGCTCAGTCGGTGGAGCGTGGGATTCTTGATCTCAGGGTTGTGAGTTGGGGCCCCGCACTGGGTGTAGAGATTACTTAAAAATAAGATCTTTAAAAAAAACCCCACCATCTAAACAGCAAAGGGGCTCCACAGAAAGAGTATGGGACTTGGGTCAGATAGATCTGCTTTAAAAATCCCACCTCTACCACGAAGAGATTACTTCCGTTTTCTTAGTCTCAGCCACCTCATTTGTCCAAGGGGAATAACAAAACCAATTTGTAAGGATGAGATGACATATGAAAAGAGTACACAAATAAACAGGGCCTTACAAGTTTCAGAGAGTAAATGTTGGGGAGAAAATATTTTCCCTCTACTCTCTTAGGTTCCATTCTTGAGGCCTGCCAGTGAAACTGACGAAAGACAGGTTCTCGAGAGAAAAGACAGATTTTTATTCACGGAAAAATGTGACTTAAGGAGGAATCTGGGACTACACATACCATTTTAATAGGAGATGTGGAGGGGCAGAGGGGCACCTCTGGGAGAACAAATGGCTTCTTAGAAACAGGGTGGAGAAGAGGAAGAAAGGGCATTAAAAAACAAATGGCCCTTGGGAGAATAGATGGGAGATATGATAGTTTTGTGGCCTTATAGGTTTGGGTGTGGTGTAGACTTCCCCTCCAAGAAGAGATTAGAGTTGCTCTAGGGGGAAAGGATTTATGACAACTGAGTCCTTTTTAGGAGACCCTGCTTTTAGGCAGATAAGGGGTTTCAGGAACTTAAATGCTTTCAGCTTAACAACATTTTTATGCCACCATGGCTTAGTCTGGACCCCTTCATAAGGAGAAGAAGGTATTAAAAATAACCATTTATTGAATCTAGCTAAACGCCTTCCATATCTTGGAAAGATGCATCAATTCACATGGTTTTGTATTAATTCATATACTCTAATCTGTATGGTTTGCAAGATCATATTTTAAGTAATAACTCTCTTAAAACTACCAGATATTAATCATGTCACTATAAAAATCATGCCACTATAGACTTTATACATTTCTGAGCCCTTGAGATTAAAAAAAATCCTGACGATGGGGAAAATGTGGGTTTTTTTTTTACATCAAATCCACGTAATTCCATCAGATAATTTACAAATTTTAACCTCTTCTTTGTTGTCACAGCCAAGCATATTACTTAAAAAAAGAAATAAAGAACTATTTATTTGCAAAACAAACTATCTCCCTTCATTAATATAATATTAGTTGTTTTAGCAAATAATCCTTCATGCCAATGTAAGCACCAATATTTTTCTGGTCTTTGGTTAGAATTTACTGGACGTGCTCATTGTTGAAATGGGCACTGTGTGTTTTGGATCAAGGCCCTTATTTTGTTGACTTGGAAACATGAAGCATACTCGGGTTTGGGAGAGCTGGGAATGCCAGATCTTTTCAGGGAAAGCTTCCTTCATGTTGGCTGGTGTTTTACTTAAATCAGCTTCCCGCTCCTTCCCTGTTTATGGTCAGTGTGTGTGTGTGTGTGTGTGTGTGTGTGTGTGTGTGTATGTGTGCGTGTGCGTGTGTGTGTGTGTGTGTGTGCGCGTGACATTGAGAAAGGTTAAAACCTCGGCTGGCTTGGATTGTGAGCCTTCTGGTCTTCCTGACATGTCAGGCACAGCGATGTGGACAACATACCTCATTAAATGTAATGTTCTACACAATGGTGTCTCCAGCCGTGCCGCTCCCCTTCCCCTTACTCCATCAGTGCAATCTTTAGACATGACCTCAGGCTTCTGATACCAGAAGAGAAGGGTTTGGGAAGCACCTGTTTATGCGCTTCCCCTTAACTGAGGATTTTCTGTTGGCACATCACTGATATCAATAAATCATTAGACCACTGTGATTCAGTTCTAGAATTAGAAACATATTGTATTGTATTGGCCGTGCATTCCACATAAGATACCAAATTGCTTCAAGACCATTGGCAAATAGGTGCTGTTATGGGTTGACTTGTGTTCCCCGCAAAAAGAGAGTTTGAAGTCCTAACCCTCAATATCTGGAAATGTGACCTTATTTAAAAAGAGGGTCACTACAAATGTAACTAGTCAAGATGAGGTCCTATTAGGATAGGGTGGACTTAACCCACTCCCCCAGAGTCCTCACAGGGACCATGCCTCTGCCAACACCTTGATTTTGACTTCTAGCCTCCAGAACTGTGAGATAGTAAGTTTCTGCGTTCGAAGCCACCCCTTTTATGGTACTTTGCTTGGCAGCCCTCCAGAATGACAGGTGCAATACAAATGTTTTTAGAAGCTATTATTTAGGGGCGCCTGGGTGGCTCAGCTGGTTAAGCATCCAACTTCAGCTCAGGTCATGAGGCCTTGTGCTGACAGCTCAGAGCCCGGAGCCTGCTTCGGATTCTGTGTCTCCCTCTCTCTCTGCCCCTCCCCCACACGCGCACGTGCGCATGTGTGTGCACATGGGCTCTCTGTCTCTCTCTCTCAAAAATAAATAAACATTAAAAAAAGGAAGCTATTATTTAACCTCATTATAAGTGATGGGCCTTACTCTTCTGTCATCACAATTATTAGTAATATAGTGATTTATTATCTAAATCATGTTCGTACGCTCTTATTAGCACCATATTTATTTATTCATTTTTTGTTCATATAATCCTTTTCCTTCCAAAGACCGTCAAGCAGTAACAGTTTGATCACTGGTGGATATTTATCAGAAAAAAAACAATTCTGAGTCACTTCTCTGATACCGTCCCTTTCCCCACCCCCTGAATAAAAGACCATACGTACGGGCCACTTCAATGTCTCGCCCTTGCTCTGTGGTGTTCTTGACCACAGAGCAACACCGGATGTCAAGGTGAGTTTCTCGTTAAGGGAAGTCACTTGCATCTCTCATTGTTAAGATGAAGATAATATGTACGTTTCAAAAGTCAGAGGAGAAATGATGTAAGTACGGCATCGACAGAATCAAGAACAAAGGAGTAAGTGAAAATCTTTCACATAAGTAAATGAGAAACAAAGTTGAAACTGTCTAGTTCAACGGCTGGTGCGCAGTAAGTGCTTAAGAGACATCCGTTTCTGTCCATCCCGCTCCTCTTTTATAAAACAGGGCATTAGGGGCACCTGGGTGGCTCAGTCGGTTAAGCGTCCGACCTTGGCTCGGGCTCATGATCTCAAGGTTTGTGAGTTTGAGCCCCACATCAGGCTCTGCGCTGACAGCTCGGAGCCTGGAGCCTGCTTCCGATTCTCTGTCTCCCTCTCTCTCTCTCTCTCTCTGCCCCTCCCTGGCTTGTGCTCTCTTTCTCTCTCTCAGAAATAAATGTTAAAAGAAATAAAACAGGGCATTAGTATAAAAGAAACAGGGAGGTCAGGCAGCCAAGTCCACTTTTTTTTAAAAGTTTTATTTTTATTCTATTTTGAAAGACAGAGAGAGAGAGAGAGAGAGAGAGCGAGCAAGTGGGGGAGGGGCAGAGAGAGAGGGAGACTCCCAAGCAGGCTCCACACTGCCAGCACAGAGCCCGATGTGGGGCTCGAACTCACTAACAGCGAGATCATGACCTGAGCCCAAGTCAAGAGTCGGACGCTTAACCGACGGAGCCACCCAGGTGCACCTAGCAAACCCACTTTTAATCAAAGCGCTATGTAGGAGATACTCAAAGGATTCTGTAAACTCTTCAGGCAAATGTAAAATATGCACGGTGTGAACTTCCGGGTATGGCAGAGCCATGGGCTTCAAGCAAGGCTTTAAAAAACATAGGTTAGACATACCCAGCGTACTTGGATGTGACTTCTCGTGGCTCTAAATAGCCACGTTGCCTTGTCATCTTTTAAAACACAGTCTGCCTGGGATACTGTTTGTGTCTGTGAATGATCTCCTCTAACGGACTCCTGGAGGACAGGAGTCCTTTCATTCACACTTTGGTTGGGTCCGTAATTATCTCACTTTGTATGTTGCCCCACTGACAACGTATATTGTCATTCCTGCCTTTTCTGCACCCTTTGCGGGTCTGCCTCCTCCAACCGGCCGTGAACTCCTTGAGGGCAAGTGCAGACACACAGGTACGTTCTTACTACCACTTCCTGCTCTGGGGTGCTGGCCAAATTCACGTCTCTTTCAAAGCCATTCTTGTTTCTGGCAAAATCCTCGGGGACCTGTGCCGGTTTCCTCCGTTAGGTCGGGGCCAAGAATTTTAACTCCGGTTTCTTCCACGCCAAGTGTTTCTGCAACACAACTCAGTCCTGGGCACGTTGTAGGTGGATATGTAACTGTAGGAATAATGCTTTAGCGTATTACAGTGGGAAAGCGTGCCGTCCTGCGGATTTTCACAAAAGGTCAGCCTGTGTGGGGGGCAAAATGCCACGCTTGTGCGGCATTGCAGGGACGGGTGGTGACGGAAGGCAAGTGGGGTGGAAAGCTCGATTTCATTCTTTGTGTCCTCAGCTGAACAGTGGAAATTAGCACGCCGGCCACCACGAAAAATACCATATTCGTTTTACGGGGGACGATTTGCCAAGGAGCAAATACAACCGTGAGCCTTCAGGGGTTTTCATCCCCTTTGGTTGCTGGCTCGTTTGATTCACGCTGGACTCCGAGTCTGTTCCGAAGAGCACGGAGACAGTTTGCAATCACGCCCCGGAAAGTACACAATTTCATTCTCTGCCCTGTGGCTGCGCTGGGAGGAAACCTGAACATAAACCCCTTCTTCTCTCTCCTTCTTTCCTTGTGGCATCTCGTCAGCGCGAACAAATACTACTAATGACCAGGCTGTATCGGCATTACCTAGTCAAGTAGCCCATTCAGTGTGCTCAAAAGAGCACAGACGTAATCAAGCGTTTGGCTGAATGCACAATTCACGCTGAATAGGGCAAATATTTGGATTCAAGTATAGGTCAGCAGCGACCAATTGAAATATTGATAAAGGAAGCCTGTGGGAACCAAATGTACATAAAGGAAGGGGAGCAGGGAAGAGAGAAAAAGGAGGTTCTCAAGGGGTGAGCCAGGGCAACGAGACCACAGGGGTGATTTGTCTCTTCCGCGAGGAGACAGGTGGTGAGCAAAGCCAGCGCGGGCGGCCTGTCCTTCCAGCTTCAGAGAGCGGTATGTTCAAGCCCGTTCTGTTTGGTTCCTAAGTGGAATTCATAATTTGCCACAAAAGGCCCCCGAAACTTTCTAATAGGAACCCCCCGCCCCCGCCCACCCGATTTTATTTAAAAAGACAAGGAGGCTGGAGTCTCTCTGCGGGTTTTTTTATACTGTCCCATTCGGCCACCACCAGATCACCCCGGGGGAGTTTTCTTGACGTGCAAACACTCCAGAGCCCTGAGGAGTCTGGTTACCTCCTGGCTCCGACGCCCATCATCCACTCACCCGTGACGCTTAGCAAATCCAGACCTCTGTGGCCCAACGTAAATGTTTGCCACAGTCACAGCCCATTTATAACGCCTTCCCTTATGGATGGTTTAATTCTCAAACGCGTGCTCTGCATGTGGGCCTTAATGTGCCCCAGGGCCACCCGGCCACATCCTTTTCCGCATACAAGGGTCAGAAATCCCAGTCTCCGGCTTTACCAGAATACTCAGCTTTCTTACATTCTCCGACCTGCCTCGCCTCCCTGCCCTTGGAATTGCAGTGGCAACAGTAAGGCTGGGCCCCACTTGTGCCCCAGCGCCAAGAGGTCCCCTGCATGGGGGCGGGTTCTAGATAATCATTGGGCATCCAGGGTTCACTCCTTGGAAATGAGATTCTGCCTCCAGCCCGCAATGCTGGAGATGGTAATGTGCTTCTGAGAGGAGGGGAAGGTGGATGTTCTAAGCTCGTTCAGCTTCACGAACAGCTTCAGGGAAATGACTTCTGTCCTCGTCATTTTAATTTTATTTTTTAAATTTATTTATATTTATTTTAGAGAGAGAGAAAACAAGCAGGGAAGAGGGCAGAGGGAGAGAGAGAGAGAGAGAGAGAGAGAGAGAGAGAGAGAATCCCAAGGGGGCTCCACACTCAGCACAGAGCCTAATGTGGGGCTCGATCCCATGACCCTGGATCATGACCTGAGCAGAAATCAAGGGGCGCCTGGGAGGCTCAGTCAGCCAAGCGTCCCACTTCAGCTCAGATCATGATCTCGCAGTTTGTGAGTTTGAGCCCCACATCAGGCTGTCTGCTCTCAGCACAGAGCCTGCTTGGGATCCTCTGTCCCCTTCTCTCTCTCTGTCCCTCCCCCGCTCATGCTGTCTCTCTCAAAAATAAATAAACATTAAAAAAAAGTCAGATGCTTAGTGGACTGAGGCACCCAGGAGCCCCTGTCCTTATCATTTTTAGAGGAGACATAAAACTTGAAACCAATGAAAGGCACACTGAATATACAACTAACGTCTCAGAAGTTTCTTCTAAAACTCAGACAGAAAATGTTGATTTAGCATTCTATTAATCAGGTCTCTTTATTGAACCTGGAGTTTCAACCCTACAGGATGAAGACAGTTGATATTTACAACAAAGAACCATAACATCTCGCAAGGTTCAATTGTGCTCAGAGTAAAGCGTTCTGTTACCGTTCTTTGTATTTTTATTTGCCTATGGAGTGTGTGATATTTATCTAATAATCAGAACATTTATCTAAGTAGGCCACACCACACTCGGTCACTTCAGATAACTAATTTTTTTGCCCTGTATTAAACGGTTATTTAGGGGCGCCTGGGTGGCGCAGTCGGTTAAGCGTCCGACTTCAGCCAGGTCACGATCTCGCGGTCCGGGAGTTCGAGCCCCGCGTCGGGCTCTGGGCTGATGGCTCAGAGCCTGGAGCCTGTTTCAGACTCTGTGTCTCCCTCTCTCTGACCCTCCCCCGTTCATGCTCTGTCTCTCTCTGTCCCAAAAATAAATAAACGTTGAAAAAAAATAAACGGTTATTTAAATGCTTAATGTTAACTATCTTACCCCAAACCATAGGCCAACCTGCGGGGAGAGTCAGGGTGGTTGTGGTGGTGATCTCTCAGTCAGAAGATTCTCACTTCCTCCGGATCACCACCTGCGCATCTTGGGCTGTCCGGAGTCTAAACAAGGGAGTGGGTGAGTCCGTAGAACTCACGATCACTCCTTGAGAAAGAGGAATCCAAACTGGGGACGCAGACTAATGGGTGAGGGTAGGTAGCAGGACTCATGCCTCAGCAAGACTGTCATGACCGCAGGAGAAGAACCCAGCCAATGAGGAAAGTGAAGAAGGTAGAGTGAGTTCCATCTACCAGGATGAAAGGGTGTCTCAGAGCCGGAAGCGCAGCTGGGCCTTGAGAGGAGGAGGAATCATGAAGGGCAAAGCCATCAGGAGGGAAGGCAGAGGTCCCTCCCCCACTGCCACTCCTGGGGGCAGCAGGGTCCACCGCTCTGGCGCTCCTGTCGTCTCCGGATCCCAGTGCGACTTCAGACCAGAGACGGTACTCGCATTATGCTGATTTTACTTATTTTCTTTCCAAAAGGGAGAACGCTATGCCTTATCAAGTCTAAGAGACCTTGGATGGTAAGACCCGTCATTAGCTGGACTATCTCCAAAAAAGAAAACCCACCGCCCCTTAAACCCTGACCCCATCTTGACAACAGTCCTTTGCGACGCACGTAGTGATTCTCACTGGTCTCTCATTGCTTTGACATCTCTCATCCTGAGAGATCTCATCCTGAGGGATCTGGCCTGTTCTTCTGCCTTCGGTTGGTTGCGTTTCTTGGTAAGCAAGCCTTAGCTCAGTAAACAAAAGGTGACCAGCCTTCACTTGCTTGTGGGTACCCACAAGTCTTGGGTCTTTTGAAGTGATCGGCAAGAAAATACAGAAACGCGGTCTACTTGCTGAAGAATATTTCCTTTACTAATGGCAAATTCACGCCCAGTTGCTCTCATTCGGTGCCTCTTTGTGGACCCAGTAACGTTTCGTTTCAACGTTGAGGCACGGTGGAATGCTCTTGAGGCCATCTCAAAGGGTGCGTGAGTACCAAGAACGCATATGACTCAATGGAAGTGATGATGGTAACACGAACAGCTGTGGGTAACTGGAAGATGCACGGGTGGTGACAGATACGGGCAGACTGTCGCCCGGTTGACAGCAATTATGAAATGGCTTTGATCGGTAAGATGCGTTCGATTCTGTAGATGTTAAAATGGGAAATAACGTGCCTGTCATTTCAGAGGTAATTAAATCCACCATGCACTGTTTGCACGGTGGATGTTGAGAATGGAGGTCCTTGGAGGGGACGATGACCAAAGTGCTTCCAGAACAGAACTTTCCAGCGCTGTGAGGACGCAGCTAGCTGGGAGAGAGCATCCATTCGTGGTGTCCTGTGCGAGTGAGGAGCTGTAACACCCTGTCCCCTGTGAGCCTCATGATAAGAGCTTGGAACAGGCATTAGTGAAGAGGGAGCACGAGGCAGGCTGAGGGGTACAACACAAGCTAGCACCCCCCGCCCCCATGCCACGTGGGATCGGTGTGATCTTCCTCGGGCGCTGGGGTTTAAGTGCTTGCCATGGTGACGTGGGAAACTAAGGTAAATGAAAAAGTAACCTCCCTTACTGCCTATAGCCCCCTGACAGGTCCTTGAGACCAGCCAAGTGACCTCCCTCTAGGAGCTCAGCTGCCTCCAGGAGGACACTTTGCCGGGGGCAGAAGAGAACCTTAGCTTAACATTGTCCCAACCTCGAGGATCCTGTAAGTCAACTTCCTTTATCTCAACTGCCCCAAGATACATGCGGGCAATCCTACTCCGAGTTTAGGGCTCCCGGATCGATACATATCTAAAGGGTCTCATGACTGAGGTTTTATTAAATGGTAATAAATGGCATTTTCCTAGCAACAGCTAGCCCCTCAAGGTCCTGGAAACCTTGCTTCCAAAGTACCTTGGGGACTTACTCTATCCCTGACCCCCTCCCAACCTGAGGGTATATAATGAGTTACCTATCACGACCCCAGTGCCGCTCTTCCTGCCCATGGGTCCTGTCCCCATGCTTTAATAAAATCACCTTTTTGCACCAAGGACGTCTTCAAGAATTCTTTCTTGGTCGTCGGCTCCGGACCACCCCACTATCACCCCCAAACTTCATCGTTAGGACCTTCCTTTAGAGGTGGGAATTGGAGCCTCATGGAGGCGGAGGGCCTGCTCCGATCCCTGTGGGAGGCAGGGAGAGCGGGGGCGGAGACCGTGTGGCTCCAGAGCGGGTGATCTCCCGGACCACCGGCTGGGGCTGGGGCAGTTAAGGGTTTGCAGGCAATTCTGCATGATGGATTAACCACACGGAACGGCCCGGGATTGGAGACGGGCTTGGACAAATTAAATTTTAAAACGCATGCTTCCTTCAGCGGAAATACAATGTGGGCGATAGCTGAATATTCCCTAGCATGTCTTGGACAGAAAACCAAAACCCTTTGGCTGATCTTTTTCCTTTGGGATCTAGAAAATTATTCCATGTATAACTATATATATAGCTATATGTATATAGTTATAAAATACAGTCACATCGTCATAAAATATACGTATAACATGTTGGTATCTTTGCCAAATACAGATGAAGTCAAAATAGACCATTTATGATTTCAACAAGGTTCTGAAACCATTCTTAAAAAATATTTCTGAGGGGCACCTGGGTGGCTCAGTGGGTTAAGCATCTGACTTTGGCTCAGGTCACAATCTCATGGTTCATGACTCAGGCCCCACATTGGGCTCTGCACTGATGGTATGGAGCCTGCTTGGGATTCTCTCTCTCTCTCTCTCTCTCTCTGCCTCTCCCCCACCCATGCTCACTCTTGCCCTCTCTCTCAAAACAAATAAACTTAAAAAAATATTTATGAAATGAAAGGACCTAACCGGGACCCTAAATTGACCTTCACAAACGCTTTCCATCCCAGACACATCTTGGTGTTTTCATTATTATCCCACACGACAAATTAGTGGCCAATGCAGTTGTATCGTGTGCAACAAATGTAGAAGCCTCCCATGGTCAGCAGTCGGTTGGCTAATTGAGAAAGCCCACCAAATCAGAGACCCTGATTTGCAGAGACCCTGTAACACAATAAAAGTGTAGAATTCTAGGGGCGCCTGGGTGGCGCAGTAAAGTGTAGAATTCTATTAAATATTAATACATTTCCCCTAAAGTTCTTTTTTTTTGACGTTTATTTATTTTTGAGACAGAGAGAGACAGAGCATGAACGGGGGAGGGTCAGAGAGAGAGGGAGACACAGAATCTGAAACGGGCTCCAGGCTCTGAGCTGTCAGCACAGAGCCCGACGCGGGTCTCGAACTCACGGACCGCGAGATCATGACCTGAGCCGAAGTCGGATGCTTAACCGACCGAGCCACCCAGGTGCCCCAGTTCTTTCTTTTTTTTTTTAAGAAATCTCTACGCCCGACATGGGGCTCAAACTCACAACCCCGATGCATGTTTCACTGACTGAGCCGGCCAGCCCCCCCGCTTCCCCTGAACCTGGAGAGCAATCTTAACCATAACGGATTTGATTGAAAAAATGTTTTAATGATCGTTTTTGCCAAGTCTCTTCACCGTATCCCATTTTGTTGTCTTTCTCGTGTACTCACTTGTTCATAGATCTAGCTAATATTTTACCAGCGACCTAAGTATCCTGATAGGCACTCCAGGTAGTACTTGCATTGCGGCCTGACAGCTTCCAGCCCGTCCTGGCTCCTTCCACGCTGTCCAACACAGGCCTTTCCTCCAATAGAATCCGTTGCACATGGGATTCCACCTTTGTCTGCTTCTCAGAAGACCCCTCCCCCCCCCCACCCCAGCCTTCCAACGGACACAGCGCACACGCACCATTTATTGTAGAAGAAAGTTTGCGGAAACCAGAAAAGTCAACGACGTTTTCAGGACATTTCCTGAGATCTGACTCTACGTGAAACCCAGTCTTTGAGGCCTGCACAGGCACCGTGGCGAGGCAGGAGGAGCCCCAAATGTGGCAGTCGTCTTAAAACAGGAGCTCAGTTCTCTGCAACGGGCTTTCAGGAAGCCAGGGAACTGGGCTTGTGTGTTTACTAAATGCATTTCTATTAATACAAAAATATTACGATTGCACTATGGGAAACTGGAAAAGAGATGAAAGGAGAAGGAATCTTGCCTGCTAACTAAGCCAGTGTGGTGTTTGGGTAAAGGGTGAATTCACGAGTTTTAGAAAACTTTCACGAGCATCGAAGCAAATAGTATGGTGGGTTAACCATCAAGTAACCAGAACGTTTAGTTAATGAGAGTCCGAACCGGGAGCGTCTTGACACCCCCGATTGCCAAATAATCCCAGGGGGCTGGTACAAAAGCTGGGCCAGCCCTGCTCCGTGAGGATCTGCTGTGGGCTTAGCCTCCTTTGCTCCGTAGCCTGGCAAGGCGGGTCGGGTGGAGGCTGGCACAGGAGAATGAGCCAGGGGCCAGGGGTCCCTTTTTGCCTGCCTCTCCCAGGCTGACTGTGGTGGGCTGCACGATTGTTTGATCTGAGGTCAGAGCTAATAGGCACGTTGTCACGCAGAAATCCAGGGCAGAGTCACCTGCCACGGGCGTCTACCTTATTGCCATCCAATCTGGCTACCAGGTATGCAGGTCTTGGATTTTGCGGTTGGGGAGGCGTTAGGTAATTACCTGGAGAAGCTGATGCTTTCTAGAAGTACTAGAAGGCAGCTAGAGGCACTCCCCATGTTTTGGGGGGCACTTCCCTGATCACCAAGCCAGTGGTTCTCAACAGTGGCAATACTGCCTCCTAGGGGTTGTTTAGGAAATGATGTGTGTGTGTGTGTGTGTGTGTGTGTGTGTGTGTGTGTGTTCGCGCAGGAATTTATAAGCGGGGTTGCTGTCACAACGAATGAAGAGTCAAGAGCCTCACTCTGTTCTACATATAAACACAATTTATCTTTTACAACTTGATACTTCTATGTAAATGAAGGGAAGATTACACTTACGCTTGGTTGGAATCTTACAGAGAATGATTCACCAGTACAATGCCACTCGTGGGATCTGAGTCACCAACACTCAATTCCGCTTGGCGGTTGTCCTATTTGGGTGAATGCGTGACCAGGCACAAGCATCAGACTACTCCCTTGTGTCTTCTAGCTGCTGAAATACGTATGAATTTATTATAACCACTTCTCTTTTATTTATTGTGAGGACATTAGAGTGGGCCAGATAAACTCTGGGCAGACACTTGTGCATGTCCTTTTAGGAGGCTGTAGGGGAGAATTGCACAATATTTGTCATCAAAGGGGAGGGCATTGGGTCTGACAGGGTCGGATAGTGCTGCTGAAACTGAACCTGCGACCCTCAGCAATTCTATTACGCCGCAATGCTCTGGAGATCAATCGTGCTCTGGAATATTACTGCTCTGGGCTCTGCCCCCGACACCCAGCAGTGACTGTTCCCGTGGCTGCTGTGACACAGACGCCCAACTCAGTCCTCAACACATCGTATTTGGTCCAGCGCTAACCTGGCTTCTTGGAGCAGAGCAGACCAGGCGATAGGTATCGAATCCTAGAAAGTTAGGTGCTGGGCAGGAACTTCTGAGGACAGAGGTAGGAAAGGCGGCCGGATAGAAGGGGCTGCCTTTCTTTAGCTTGTTTCAGTCTCTTGTCCAACCTGGAACACCCGCTTCCCTTCACCCAAGCAGATGAAACAGCGGAGAGCCAACACGTTCGCTCTCCTTGACTCCAAACGCTTAAAAAAAGCAAAAACCGAACACTTCATTAAAGCCAGACAACTAACAAAGCCTTCCTTACAGACAAGAGTATGAATCTGATGAGGAGTTGGACCCTGAAGAAGGTTCTCCATAGCACGCCTTCAGGAAACAACAGACACCCAGCTTAGCTGCGGTTAGCATGAAAAACAGTTTGCAACGCCTGGGGCCTCCCGGCAGCTCGGCTGGGTGAAACCTCAGACCTTGTAGCGACACTGCTGTTGCCGCCTCCGGCCAGGACCGCTGCCCTCCTCTGAGGAGCAGTCAAGAAGGAATATAGGTTTGTCCCCAATGGAAGCAGCTCAGGACAGCTGCTTTGAGGACGAGACTCAGGCGAGGCTCACCGGGCGACTCAACTACCCCATCTGCCGACTCAGCCAGGAAATGCAGAAGGTTGTGAGTTCGGGGCGGCGGGAGGTGGGCGGGGGGGGGGTGGGGTGGTGGGGAGGAAGGGAGGCTGATCTGACAGCTAGTACCGTCCACAGACCGAGCCGGTTGGCGGTGACATTTATGATTCAGAGAAACCCGCACAAGGACGACGCTATTAGCCTCATTTCACAGATGAGGAAACCGAGGCTCCAAGAGGTTGAATTCCTTTTGTCAAGTTCACAGACTTGTTAAGCGGCACGCCGGACTTTTCAAGGTATTCCACTGACTAGCCACGCGGCGGGGAAAGCTAATAGCACGTCGGGTGCTTATAAAGTCTTGCTGTACGTGCTCATTTCCCGAGCGCTGCATGTTACAGCCGCTTCTGCTGAAATGTGTTTTCACAACAAGTCTGCTCTTAACAAACACTGATTCGTGTCTTTCCTACCCGCTCTTTCACAGCAGCAACAGAGCTGAGCACTGTCCCCAAACTCCGCCTTCCCCTCCCAACCCCACCGCCCAGCCTCTACCAGGCCTGCCTTGTCCGCTTGGACCAGGCCTCTGCAGAGCCCCCTCCAAAGGGCCCTCTGCCTCCTGCACTTCCGGCTTCCAGAGAGATCATTCTGAAGGACTCTTCCTTTTCATTCACCACCCTCTTCTTCAGTTCTGCTTTTGGGCACAGTACCTTGGCCTCGGTTAGTTATTTTTGTCTGGTTACACTTCCCCTGGTCAAAGAGGAGACCGAGACGGAAAGGATATTATATTTGTTTCTATATATAATCTGATCTGAAAGTGCGGTTCATGGAACTGGTCACAAATGCAAATGTTCCGCCTCACCCCAGACCTGCTGAATCATAAGCTGTGGGCTTCTGGTACCAAGAGCCGCTTTAACAAGCCCTCCAGGGGACTCTGATGCACACTCAGGCTTGAGAACCACGGGGTGAATGTCGCTCTCTGGTGCTCCTGGAGGTGCTGACAAGCACTGGGGTCTCTTCTAACAAAGGCCGCGGCTGGGAAAGCAAATT
Source organism: Lynx canadensis (assembly GCF_007474595.2). Classification (NCBI taxonomy): domain Eukaryota; kingdom Metazoa; phylum Chordata; class Mammalia; order Carnivora; family Felidae; genus Lynx; species Lynx canadensis. Next base: position 16,670,834 of record NC_044314.2, on the reverse strand, counting down.
TCCAAAAAGCGAGCATGCAAACACACTGACCTTGTAGCTTTCAACCACCTCCCTTCCAAGGTTAGAGCCTGCGTGGGAAGGAAAGCAAGTCTGAGAGCGAGCAGCCTCTTCAAGTTACCCAGGGCCACAGCCAGCGAAAGTAGGACAGTCCCCATCATTTCGGAGTTAACGTCACCAACCCTGGGGGGAGGGGCTGAACGCCTCTCTCATCGGCTCTGAAACACATCATATCACGCTGTCCGTTCCAGACCTGCGGTAGAGTTTTGGAGGGTCTCCTACTTGGGTTTGAGGATTTGCTAATTTTCACTTGCAGAGAATTTGTCTCTCGGGGGTTTTATCGGATCAGATTCGGCTTGACCGCCCATCACAGAAAACTAAAAAATATCCATAATTCCAGGAGTTTAAAGAGACGGAAATCCATGTTTCTCTCACAGGCAAGGCCAGATGCAGGCGGCCAAGGTTTATGATGTCTCCACGATCATCAGGGACCCTGGCTCCATTTTCTTCCCGCCTTCCCATCCTTAACGGTTTAATTCATGGTATGAAACGGCTACTCATGATGTCAACATCACATCTAAATTCCAGCCAGAGGGAGGAAAAGAGCAAGTCCCCTTTCTCTGAGGGCACATGCTGGAAGTTAAACATGACATCCATTGCCTGGTCCCTAGTCACATGGCATCTCTAGTTGTAAGGGGGGAGGGGGGGCTGGGAAATGTACGCTTTATTTTGGACGGTCACAAGCCCGGTGAAAAATCAGGAGTTTTATTACTAAGTGGGAGGGTTGAGGATTAGTAGTCTGCCTCAGAGGTCCAATTTTAAGGACCGTGCGTCAACCTACATCACTTCTGGCTTCCCGGGTCCACCCCAGAGTCTCTTGCCTGAGTTTCTGGGGCCGGTTCTGCCGGAAGACTAACCTCTCTGTTTTTCTCAGTCCTGATGAACTTCACCAACAGCAAGAAATTGTGTAGGTCTTTTTGGGAAGCGAGGGAGTTCCAAACTGCTCATTTATTCTCTACGTTATTTCACGCAACTTGCTTTGGAGACTCCCGAGGCCGCGAGGGTCCTTCTGTGATTCTCTGGAAAACAGCACAGTGTTGTGGGGTTTTTTTTGTTTTTTTGTTTTCTGTCAGAACATAAGGCAAAGCGGCCTTTGCTGGGTCATAAGTCATGAATTTGGCACGGATTCCAGCCACCGTCAAGCGTGTTCTAGGGAACTGAGGTGGTCCTGCCCAGAAGCTTCCATTTGTGTGCCTTAAGCACCAAACAACTCTTAATGTTGAGGCCTTGGGAGTCTTCATGTACGTAGTTTAGCGTCATCACTGTCCCTGAGCCTATTCTTGAAATGCCTCTGGGGTATATTCTAGAATACTCTAGAATATTCTAGAATATCTTAATATTCTGGGGTATACTCTAATATAAAGGCTATATTCTAGCCTTTTTTTCTGGACCGTTATGTCTCACAAATACCGTATCTCACATTTCTGAAATTTCTGATGGCGGTTAGCTCCTATGGGAGGTTCTAGAAACTGCTTCACTGTGTGCTCCACAGCCATATGGACCCATCGTTACTGAGCCCCCAGGCCTGTGAGAAAGAGCACGGTGAGGGATCACTCTCTCCAGCCTAAGCAGGGCTGCTGCAAGCGACGACACTAACAGAAATCCAACCTACCCGGGGCTCACGCACCTGAAAAATGCCGGGGTAGGTCTCACTTTGCACATGCTCCAAGTGGTCAGATCGTGGCGTGTGGGTTCTTTATTCTCGGCCTTTTGGTTGTGCTTTCTTGGTCGGGCTTCATCCTCAGGCAGCCTTTCTCCAGCCGTCAGAAAAGATGACTTAATCCCTGAGGGTAACTCCCTGGGGTCCTCCGCGGTATGGACAGGCACAAAGAGCTGCCGGGATAAAAACACTTGAGAACTGCTGGGCTACACACGGTGTTCTAGGCTTTGCTTGGCGGCCGGGCTACCGTGTAGACGGGCCCGCATTATGCATGTGCCCCACCCGTGCGGTACAAGCGGGGTCAGCCACGCCCCAGACTTACCAGAGTGTTCCCCAAAGGAAAGCAGATTTTGTTGCCAAGAGAGGAAGACTCATGGCTTAACCAACAGCAGAGATACCCCTTGACCGCCCCAGATGCCATGTTTGTTTACAGGAAACCAAAGTTTCACATGCATTTGGAATGAGAACGTACGGAGTTGCCCAACGGCACAGAGAGAGAGAAAAAAAAAAAAGGAAAATCCCTGGAATCTTTTCCCACGGGACCCAGATTTCCACTCTCCCCACGTCCCTTTGGTCTGGGGCCAAGGGAAGTGGAGAGAAGCTGGTATAAATGCGTGGGGGCTGGTCCTGTGGAAGGAGGCCTGAAGAAAATTCCACGTAAAGATTTTTAGTTGGTTGGGGTTTGGAGAACTCTTTTCACTAGGGACCAAATCTCATTCTAGTGCTTTTTGCCTGTGGCCATGGGGATGGTCAGGAAACGACTGTGACAAATTCCCAAACGGACTAGCCCACCAGACAATTTACGAGGAAAACCCTTGTTCAGAAAGGCTAGTGAAGGGCGCATGACTCAGTTTCTTCCACAGATACTGCCCATTCTGTCGGGAAGGAAAACAAAGAGGGAAAAACAGAGAGATGGGATGTTACTTCATCCAAAAGGTATGGCTACGATTTCTCCAGGACAGAGCCGATTCTGTAATATGGGGACTGTTCCAGAAAGGGAGGCTCAAAGCTTCCCCCCCACCCCGGGGACAGGCTCCCGTGGCCCAGGTGGACACCAGACTGTGATCTCTACCTTAGGACGGGAATGCTTCCACTTGATAACCAGCCAATGAGCTTTTTAAGCCTCTAAATCTTCATGCATTTTTTGAAGGGCCTTTTATTAAAGACATTTGCATGGGAACATTATAATGAACATCCGTGTAGTCACCACTCAGCTTTCAGTTATCAACCCACCCATCTTGTTTTATCTATATATTCCCACCCATTCCCTCCACCCCCACAGGATTATTTTGCAGCTATCGTTTAACACATCACAATATTTTAAGTAACTATTTTTTAAAAGATTAAAAAAAAAATCACAGAATCATAAAACGTTTTAATGGTGTCGCGGACTGACTTCTACAAACTCAGCAATCAGAATTAGGTACACAAGCCCCTCCCAATTCTGTTTTTCTTCCCCCCCCCCACCGGCCCCCCATCTGCCTTCCTCCCGGGTGAATCACTGCAATCGAGAATAATTACGGAGATATTTGGACATCCCCTGTGCCAACAGCATCATCTCAATTATGCGCCCCAGGTCCAAGAACTGTGAGTCTTTGTAGGCAAATCTGCACATGCTTGCATTTTTCCCTCCCATTTTGAGACCAAATGGCCTCAACATTTGGTTTGCCATGCGCGTCCTTCATCCCAGGCCCCCCCCTTCCCCCCGGCATTTGAAGGAAATCTCTGCCTATGTCTGGATTTCCTCACACGCGTTCCCCGAGGCAGCGTGAGTTGCGAAATACCAGAATGGTTACAGCAGAGATGTCTGTTCTGAAAACCAGAGGGCAGAGTCTGACCGACGGTGCCAATGGCAGGATGCCGTATCCCAACCAAGATGCAGGGACGCGTCTAAATATGCGGGTCCACAGCTTCTCGGGCACTTGCAGTGGATTGTGACTGGACCCATGAAGCCTTGAAAAGATTTAGAAAAGACGATCTTTGTGTGTAAATAAAAATAAACGACGTAGAACTCCGGAGTAAGTTAACTATAAAGTGGATTCCGAAGTGCTAATAAAAAAAAAAAAATGCAACTCATCTTGCTTATTGAGTCTAAATTTGAACTCCCCCACTCCTCTTTTTTTTGGGGGGGGGGTTGTGGTTCCTCTCATGAAATTTTGGCCAAATTCTAGTCACCTTTGGAATTTAAGACCAAGTCCCTGTTCATTTAAAACGCTTTAACCTTGAACTTGATTTAAATCTTGGCTCTTCCGTGCTCCCCAACTCCAGTGGAGGCCAGGGCTGTGGGCCTGGCTACTTGGAAGGGAGCCGGGGTCTGGGGCTGACAGTCCTCTACCCCCTGCCTCTACGGATTCAAGCTTCTGGAGGGTTGGAGAGAGGCCGGGGGTGTGACGACTGGCTTCGGTGACCACGTGTCAGAGTGGGGAGGGACTCCTAGCACCCCTCCTCTTACCTCCGGGCTCCTTCACATGCGGGCAGGCCCCTTGCAAATAACTCCAGGGTCTGTCCCCATTGTCCCCATCTTCTTCCCAGGGACGAGACACCAGAGTCCCTCAGGTTCCGCGGGAGAGGCTATTCCCACCGGGCCTCTGACTTCACCAGCACAGCTGTTAGACTTTCGGTAGGAGTATGTCCCCCTCTCTTGAGGGCACACGTGCTAAGTACCCCTCTCTCCTTCCCCATGGCGGTGGGGGGTGGGGGTGGAAAAGGAAAGCAAGTTACACTCCTAGACTCTCAGAGCATCCTTCCAAGAATGCTTGTTCCTGGGCCTTGCTTGCGAGGCAGGAAGCACGCACACCTGTGAGTCCTGCAGCTCAGATGCACCTGGCCCGAGAACGGCTGCCCTTTTTCACTCCTACGAGTCCCCCACATTGGCATGGGGACTCCTTGCCGGGCTCCCTCTCGCTTGGCTCTAGGGATGGGGAGCTCTTCTCCTCATCCCCGTACGCAGGGCATCCCCGGCCATCCAGAACAGTCTCCTCCAACGGCTGTCTACACCTCCTTCTCCCACAGCCTGGGGTTGGGTGGGGAGGCAGCGGGGGGGGGACACCCAGTTCTGAGCAGGAGGTGCTCACTCGGCCCTGTGGGGAGGTGGCTGCTCCCTAGATACTTGGAGGTACTCACTCTAGAATGTGGGGGTTCCGAATGCATTTTGTCTTCAGCCTTGGGCCGAAACACAATCTTGGCCCAATGGGAAAATCCCATTTCCTGGGCAGGACCGGCAGCGTGCCAAAGCCACCTGTAAATGCACACTTAGTGCAGAAGAGGCGGCAGAGAGTTTGTGAGAGGGCTTGCTTTGTGGGCTAGTCTGTAGGTGGTTGCTCTCCCTTAAGAGGGGCGTGAGAGTCAGCATAGGTGGTGTTACCTAGCATGAATCCAGTTTTGGCCTGGAGAACAAAGACCCTCGGGAAAATTCTGTACAGAAAGACATTTAAAAAAGGCGATGGGGCTTCAGCGTGTGTCCACACAGGCCTGAGATTTCAATCCCTAGACTATAAGCCCAGACACCAGGGACCAGGAGCGGTCTTGAGACCTAATGGATTTGTAGCGCTTGCCACAGTGTATGTCACATAGGGGGCAGCCAATGCATATTTTCTGAACGACTGGAGGAAGAGAAGTAATTGGGGGCCACCAGTGGCTGCTTCCTTAGCAACTGATTGTTTCCTGCGAACGTTTTCTGAACTCTAACCGCCCCAAGCACTCTTCTAGGTTCTCCGGGACCTATGAAGATAGTTAAACTCCTGTCCTTGAGAAGCTTACGACTAAGAGTGGGAGACAGATGGACGCGCCTACCTGCCCAATAAAGTCTCCAGATTCTATTCGGGAGAATGCAAGGACCCCGTCTTTGAAGGCAACAAGGGGTGGGGGGTGAAGCCCCTGGTGTGGCTCCTACCAGGACACAGCCCTGATCTGAATTGTTTCAAGTAAAGCCGGATTCCTTCCTTCATGTTTCCCTAGTATGACATGGGGGTCACCTAGCTGGTAATGGGAGTAGCTCAGGAACCCTCACAGTCACAATGATGGGAGAGACAACATTCACAGAACTGGAAGAGGTGGTGTATTTGAGATCACAAAGTTCACGGGTTGTCTTGACTTCTCCCCTTCTCCTTCCCTGGGGACTAACTATGCCCACATTTAGCTCTCAGGTTAGATTTTTTTTTTTTCCTCCTCGTTCTATCTCACCGATTCTCTCAAAATTGCTCTCTGTTGAGTCTTAGCATGGAATCAGGTGACTAATGTCTCCACGTACCTGCTGGTTGATGAATAAATCAGCTCTCATCACCGGAAACTATAGCCTAAGTGCATGGTGCTTAGGAAGCGAAGTCACTGGCGAGAATTTCAGGCTTGACACAGACTCATGACGGTGGGGCGCTCGGTATTTCAGGTTGTCAGTTGCATATTCCCCGTTCCCTCAGAGGGTGGCCCTTCGCTCCTCTGACGTCCCTTCCATGCACCTGGATCTCGTTAGCCTTGAGTGACCCCGGGGCAACTTAGAACAGAATCAGACTCCTTGGTCTCACGAGGGGACTTTAGGAATCAAGTAAAAGGCACAAAAGAGCCGGCATTGGGGCGCCTGGGTGGCGCAGTCGGTTAAGCGTCTGACTTCAGCCGGGTCACGATCTCGCGGTCCGTGAGTTCGAGCCCCGCGTCGGGCTCTGGGCTGATGGCTCAGAGCCTGGAGCCTGTTTCCGATTCTGTGTCTCCCTCTCTCTCTGCCCCTCCCCCGTTCATGCTCTGTCTCTCTCTGTCCCAAAAAAAAAAAAAAATAAATAAACGTTGAAAAAAAAAAAAAAAAAAAAGAGCCGGAATTGCTCGAGAAAGGGATGCTTGGGAGATGACTACGCACCTCTCTGCAAAACGGGCGCAGCCTTCCAGTGCATCTGACCATGAGGAGGCCACCGAATGGAACGTCAAGTCCAGTGGTCAGGGAACAGAGCAGAGAAAGACCCACGTGCCACCAGGTGGGTGTTGATTCTCCAAGAAAGACTCACTAAGAGAAAATGCTCCCCTATACCAAGCACGGATTTTATCTTCGGTACAAGGATGCCCACGTAGCTACGAAAGCCAGTTCCCTGGGGCTACTTTTGTTGGTTTGGAACAACCAAATCACATCGTATCAACCCAATGGCTTTCATCCCACCTCGCGTGAATATTTATAGATAAAGTGTATACCAATCGGGCGAGCGGTATTGGACCTCAGCAGCCAACAGCGCCATAGTCTAAGCCCTGGAAGAAAAATGTACTTGGCTCCCGTCCTAGGAAGGCTGTTTCGAAGGGACCTCTTTTTGAAATGTTTTCCAGCTGTTATTTCCTTTCTGAATAATCCGAGCCTAATTCAATTTGGGGCACCTTTCTCTTTTCCAGATTTTTTTTTTTTTTCAGAAGGCAAATTATCCACGTCTGGCTCTCTATAATCATATATATGTTCTGCTGGTTTTGGCTGAGACTTTTACTGAATTGTAGATAAATGACCCCGCCGGAACACTGGAGAAGTATTTCACATCCCATGGCACGATGGCAGCCTACAAGATGCTGTGCGTTATCTCCGGAATGCTGGGGGTAAAAAGGTCGCAACCTTCCCTGAGCGCTGACTCAGGGCATATCCAGCAAGCACGTCACGTTACTGTGGGGGGAGAAGGCAGGGCAGAGAGAGCCAAGAATGCCCATGGATTACAGTTAAAAACAAAAACAGGGGCGCCTGGATGGCGCAGTCGGTTAAGCGTCCGACTTCAGCCAGGTCACGATCTCGCGGTCCGGGAGTTCGAGCCCCGCGTCGGGCTCTGGGCTGATGGCTCGGAGCCTGGAGCCTGTTTCCCATTCTGTGTCTCCCTCTCTCTCTGCCCCTCCCCCGTTCATGCTCTGTCTCTCTCTGTCCCAAAAAAAAAAAAAAAAAACAACAACAACAACAACAAAAAACCCCACAAAACCCCCAAACCCCAAACATCAAAACTTAACTTTGGAAACAGTTCCATCCTCCTATATCCTCAAAACCACTTATAAAGCAACATGGGACTCCACAGATACAGCTTTCCTTCTGGTTTAACCATTTCCCCACCCAGCCCTCGTTCCCGGCGTGGTTGGCAGGGGTGTGAGAGATGGAAGACGGTAGAAAGCCACAGGAAGTGGACTGGAGGAGGAATAAGAATTTGAAACCTCGTCACCTTGCTGGAAATGGACGAGAATCGGGAGTCCCTGAATCACCCGGGGATCCTGGTGAAGACCACGCCAGGTGGAAGAGGAGCTTAACTGGATGGACGAGCGGCATGGGCTTCATCCTTCCCTCCCACGCCTGGGAACCCGCCTACAAAATATTAGCAACCTGTGCCAGGGCCCATGAAGGGAGGGAGGCAACAGAGTGGGCAAAGCTTGTGTCTGCCGCCCTTCCCCACACCCTTCCAGGGGCATCCCCGTCCCCCTCCAGATATTTCCTTTCCCCTCCAGCTGGCCATCGACTTGATTCCTGATGAAATGTGAACGGAGAGAGAAGTTTTCCTGGACGCTATCTCAGGATGTGCCAGTTTCCAGGGAAACCACATTGTGCATCAGGCACGAAGGATTGAATAATTGAATATATTGAATATAAAGGATTGGATATAGTATCTGCATTCCCGACTCTTGGTGGAGTTCTAAATCGATCCGCTTCTCTCCTGCTCCCATCGAAGTCCGGAGCAGAGTCCACTCGTCCTGTATGACAAATGAGTCATTGCTAGTCACGGTGCGATTCACGGAGCCGTAGCAGTGACATCACCTGGCAGCGCGTCCGAACGCGAATTCAGACCCCGCATTGCCCACGTGCGCTGAAGCGGAGGCCTCACTTTCGAAAGCCCTCAGATGATCCATCCGCACGATGAGGCCTGAGAATCACCGGTTAAGCAGGTGGCTTTCAGACTATGGGCTGCCACCTAGTAGGAAGTCATGAAATCAACTTCGTGGTTGGGACCGTGATTAAAAAAAAAAAAAAAAAAAAAAGAAAGAAAAATCCTCTAGGGAACGTGTAAGAGCACATCGTGCGGAGGAAGGGTAAATATGGCGGAACTTCTGTGTCCATCGCTGTGAATATTGGGTCAGTGTGTAAAATGGCCCAATGGTGGCTTCTCCCCTCCCTCGCTCCCATGGGTCATTGTCAAAAGTGTGTGGAAAGCACCGATCTTGAGGTCTGGTTGGTTACGTAGGCAGTGTAAGCTTTCCCCTCCCATCAAGGTCGCACACCAGATGGATGCCTGCAGCTCACGAATTTACCCTCTCTGCAGATACACCTGCATGAAAACATGCTTTCTTGCCCTTTTACCATGAAGAAATAAGGTCCTATGTGTTGATCAGTGACTATTTAATAAGGGCTCATTGGACATGCTCCTTCTAGAAAAAAAAACAACTCCTGAACGACAGCGTGTTTCCTTCGATTGTGTTATTTAACCTATTATATATATAGTATCATTTATTGAGAGTGACAGCACGTGCAAGCACGTGCACGTGAGCAGGGGAGAGGGGCAGAGGGAGAGAGACTCTTAAGCAGTCTCCACACTCAGCGTGGAGCCTGATTGGGGCGCGATCCCACAACCCTGGGATTATGACCTGAGCCAGAAGTCGAGTCAGACGCTCAATCAACTGGGCCACCCAGGCACCCCATATTATATATTTTTTTGAGTCTTGGCTTCCACTTTTCCTTAGGCCATATCTAGCACTAAATAACTATAATACTTTGCTATTCTTTCATCATTTCCTTGAGAATATATCATATATATTCTGTGAAGTCACACATGATTCCAACATGGCAGGAAGAGTGTGAGGCTGGGTGGCCGAGCTGTGTGTATCCTACAGGATTAATCTGACAGGGAATTGAGGTTTGCTTTGAAATACGCCTGTGTTTGTTACGAATGCTCTAGCTTTGTGACCTTGGGCAAGCTGTTTTACCTCACAGTATATGTATACAATAGGGATAATAAAAGTACCCGCCCTGGGGGGTTTTGTGAAGACAAAATGGGTGAATTCTATCAAATTCATTATGAAAAATATTGACTGGACTCCCACTGTATACTGGGCATGGTGGGAGATGCTGGGAATACAGTAGAGACAAACAGAGAGATCCTGCCCCGGTGGGGTTTCCAGTCTCTCAAGGAAGCGGACAACAGGCAGGCAGCAAACTCTCACAGAGGCAGGCAGGCAGTCAAGAAACAAGGCACTCACTTCTACAGTCTCCCTCGGGGTTGCCCTTCTGTCCTCCCCCCTTCAAGAACCTTCCATGGTCCAGAAGGAGATACAGGGTCCTGACAGACGGCCTTAAGGCTTTTTCTGGGCTGTGGCTGCTTCTCTAAGACATTTCCTACCACCCCCCTACTTGTGTATTTCGTTCCAGCCACAATGACCTCATTGCTACTTTCTGAGCATAACCAGGCAGGTCTGCCTCGGCGTCTTGCTCAAATCTCTATGTGGATCGTTTCTCCCCCAGATCTCCTTATGGCTCACCTCTCCCTTCGTTCAGGTCTCTGCTCACAACCCCTCTGTTGGGGAGGTCTTTCCAGAAGATCACACCTAAAGTAGGCCCTCCTACTCTCACTCTCTCTCTATTCCTCTGCTCTATTTTCCCCCATAGCTCTTTTTATGTATTTTTTACTTATTTTTGTAAAAGTTTTTTTTTAAGTTTATTTGAGAGAGAGAGAGAGCGTGCATGTGAATAGGGGAGGAGTTGAGAGAGAGGGAGAGAGAGAATCCCAAGCAGGGATTTGATGACGGGGGCTCGAACTCACAAACCGCGAGATCATGACCTGAGCTGAAATCAAGACTCAGTTGCTTAACCGACTGAGCCACCCAGGCGCCCCCATAGCTCTTTTTAACATGGACATATACCATAATGGTAAATTTTATGTGTGAACTTGGCTACGCCCCAGTACCTAGATATTTGGTCAAAAGTTATCCTAGATGATCCCATGAAGTTATTTTTTTTAAATATATTACATGTAAGTTGGTAGACTTTGCATAAAGCAGATCGTCTTCCATACGTGGGTGGGCCTCACCCCATCAGTTGAAGACCTTAACAGAAAACCACTGACTTACCCCAAAGAAGGAATTCAGCTAGCAGGTTGCCTTTGGGTTCTAACTACAATATCAACCGTCAACTCTTCTTGAGGTCTCCAGCCTGCCAGCCTATCCTTTTGATTTTGGACTTGCCAGCCTTTACAATCACATAAGCCAATTCTTTTTTTTTTTTTTTTAATGTTTATTTATTTTTGAGAGGCAGAGCGTGAGTGGGGGAGGGGCAGAGAGAGAGGGAGACACAGAATCCGAAGCAGGATCCAGGCTCCGAGCCGTCAGCACAGAGCCCGATGCGGGGCTCGGACTCACAATTGCGAGATCATGACCTGAGCTGAAGTTGGACGCTTAACCAACTGAGCCCATCATATAAGCCAATTCTTAAAGTAACTCTCTCTGTATAAATACATATATATATTACACACACACACACACATCAATATATCTACCTATTTGTACACACACATGCATCCTGTTGGTTCTGTTTCTCTGGAGAACCCTAACACATACATTTGTTTCTTGCTTGCACCAAAAGGCATACTCCAGGAGAGAAGCGCTGTGTCTTACCACTATTCTGTCCTTGGTCCTCAATGGATTTTTACTGAAGGGGGCAAGAATTTCAGATTCGAAAAGATGGATAAGCAGGGTGATGAATGCCAAAGGGTAGGTTGGAAATTTCCTTCTTGTACTAGGTGGAGTGGTATTCCTTCCCACTTCCCCAAAATTCACGTGTACCTTAGACCTGAGAACGAGACCTTCTTTGGAAGCAGGGTCTTCCCACGTCATTACACTGAGGTGAGGTCACACTGGATTAGGGTGAGCCCTCGTCCAATAAGCAGCGTCTTTGTGAGAAGAGAAAATAGCGACGTAGAACGCACAGAAAGATCACGTGAAGGCAGGACAGCAGGTGACGTCCGAGGCAGTGACACCAAGGACTGCCGGCCACCTCCAGCAATGGGAGAGATGCGTGGATGGCTTCTCTCGCAGAGCCTCCAGAAGGTACGACACCTCTCAGATGCCCAGCCACCACAACTGTTAAGAAATGCTGTTGTTCAAGCCCCTGGTTGTGGTGCTCTGCTTTGGAGGCCCGAGGAAGTGAAGACACCCCAGTCTCACGTCTCTGTTTCCCAGAACCTTGCAATTCAACTGCAGCTGCACCCATAGACCCCCTGAGTTGCCTTTCCCTGTGCACTGTTCCCCCCCTCCCCCCCAAATGCTGAGTGCAGGCTCCCACCTGGCCACTCTGGAACCTTGTATCTACAAGTGAACAGGTGATTAAAATCTGCACAGAGAGCTGAGGGTGTTTCAAAAGGACAGCAAGCCTCTTCAAAGCTTGAGGGTCCGGGCTGGGAGGAAATCAGCTTCCGGTTCTGCCGAATCAAGACCTGAGCCCACGGGGTGACAGCCAACCCCACAGATGGGACGTCTGGAGGCGACGAGAAGGAGCGTTCACCCAGCTCTTGGTTCACAAGCTTTTAATTTTTTTGACGTTTATTTTTGAGAGAGACAGAGTGCGATCAGGGGAGGGGCAGAGAGGGAGACACAGAATCCGAAGCAGGCTCCGGGCTCTGAGCTGTCAGCACAGAGCGCGACGTGGGGCTCGAACTCACGGACCGTGAGATTGTGACCCGAGCCGAAGTTGGACGCTTAACCGATTGAGCCACCCAGGCGCCCCTACAAGCTGCTTCTTGAATTAAGAAGGCTGGAGGAATTATACGTGGAGTAGTCTCCTAGATTTCCAGGGACAGTGATTTCACCCAGAGGATTCTGTGCCGGAGGCCTCGCGTGGCTGTCGTGTGGGTGCTGCTGGGTGCAGGGTGCTGGGTGGGGGGAGGAGGGGCGGGGGATCGCTCCTGCTGGCGCGAGCTGGGACTGGCTCTCAAAGCACTTTTCCTTCCCAGCACTTATCAGTTTGTAATTGCAGATTTTTGTACTCAATTGATTTTGCCTGAGAGGATCCTTGTCTGTTTTGCCGGAGTCCCAGGAGGATGGGGATTAGGACTTTGTTGCTCCCTGTTGTGTCTGCTGCGCATAGCAGTGTGCAGCTGACAACAAGCATTTGATAAAGATTTGAAGGAAAATGAGATGTATAGATATAGGCCCACTATCAGGGTGTTAAAGGCCCCCTGCGGAAGTGTGCTTAAAATCTTGGAGGTATCCTCCCTTTATGAAACTCCCCCATCTTCCCCATGGCCTAACTGATAACAATTCCCCTGTTCTTGTCTTCACATAGGGGACTTCAGTTACCAACTCATGAGGCTTCCTGCCCATCCTGACTTTTTTTTTTTTAGGTAGTCAACCTTTTCCCTCCTCCAAAGGCAGCCTTGTTTAGAATTCTAATCCAGAATCAATTGAAAATGGAGTTGATCGCAGTGGAATGGGAGTACGGGGTGGAACTCTCACAGGCCTCCCCCCTTTGTGAGCCCCTAAGACCTCTCCAGTGGTCCCCAGAGACTTCTGGTTTGACAAGCCCACGCTGGGGGTCCTAGAGGGTCCTCTCCAGCTGGAGACATGGGCCTTTGAGACTCAGATTCAATGGAACCTGGGCCTTTAGACCTTGACTCAGACTCAAACGTTGGGTCCACACTCAGACCCCGACAGGCGGCCTGCCCAGAATGCAGGGTCCAGCTCTTGGGAGAAATGTCTCGATCTCCTTGTATTCACCTTGTAAAAAGACAGCTCAGTTCCACGAGACGGGGAGTCAGTACAAAACACAGCACAACCACATAAGAAAAATAACTTTGTTATTAAGCATATATAATCTTATCAAAAGTACTTCATAGTATCACATCCGTAACTGTTCCAATACTAGCTCAGCTGTTATATAGACCTGTTATAAATAATGAACATGGCTACTGAAGTACAGGAGTAATCACTAGGAAATAAAAAACCATCGTGACACATTAAATCCCCAGGGCACATGCTTCAGGATCTAATAATGTTCAAGTCTCAGGGGGATGCGTGAAAGGGTCTTTCCTTCTTCTTTGATTTCCCTAAAGCAGTAATATTTTTTGAAGGAGCAGATGAAGTCCAAGATTTTATGCTTTAGCAATCAGTCATGGTTTTTTTTTTTTTTTTTTCCAAATGGAAATTGTTTTTTGATTTGTTGTGAAATACACATGCTGACCATGCCAGGAAAAATTTCATCTATTTCCCTGAATTCATTATTAATAACTTGAGACGGCTCTATTCTATTAGTTGTTTGGCCTGGATTCCCATATATAAATTTCCTTTTCAGGAAGGTTATCGGAAAGATGTCAAGGTTGCACAATGAGGCGGCTGTGTCTCTGACAGGCTGGAGTTGGGGAGAGGAGGAGGGGCAGTGACCCCCAAAGTATGGTGAGGGATTTGCCCTCAGCCCAAGGAGATGCCTGGTGCTTAGTTACGGAGAATATCTCCTTCCCCTGCCTGCCTGGAAAAAGCGATCACGAGGCCAACAGTTGTGAACCCTGGAAACGGAGCATGACCAGTGTCCCCTTCACCCGATATTTGGTGGGGTAATACTCCTCCCTCCATGCCAATGTGTATTTATTATTTACCTGTATGAACCCACCTGAGTTCATAGAGTAGAAATGACTTCAGTTGGTCAGTTCACTCTGTAGCAGGTGTTGGACTTAACAGAGGACAGAGAAGACAGCATTGCCCTTGTGCCCCCATACTCTTTGGCCTGGGAAAGCATGTAATTTCTCCTTCTGGAATTGAGGAAGGGAGGAGGATTTTCCTAAATTAAAATGGTGCCTTCTGTGCACTATTTTCAACGGCATTATTTTTATTCCCACTGCTTTCCAAAAAGAAAAGCAATTATTAGGTCCTATTCTAAGTTCTAGTCATCAGGGTGCAAAAAATGAAAGTCAGTATTTCTGCTAAGGGGTTGAGGAGGTGTACAAAGATCTTTTTCCCCCCCATAAAACATGGGGCGGCTCAGCAAAACGGTAGCAAATTTTATCCCCGTTAGGTTTTGAGAAGCCCCCGTTTTACATAGTGAGCTTTGGTTTTCTATCCAAAACTAAAAGATACATTAGGATTAACAGTACAATTTGGACCTACAGAGAACCTTTTTAGTCCGGGGGAGCAGTCCATGGTTTTGAAAACCTGAGGATGAACAATTATTTTATAAACTGATCTAGCAGACTGAGATCATACGACACAGGTTATTGTGTGTTGGGCTAGAGAATATTATCTAGTCTCATGAATCCCAACGATTACGTCCTTCAGTTCATTTTTTTAATGAATTATCCTAGCCTCCCGTCAAACATGCTCTTCGGTTGTATATTACGAACATTTGACAATAAAAGAGACATATTTCCAAACACAAATCCTCATTTAAAAAAAAAAAATCAAAGATGGACCTAATCATTTCTCATGGAGCCTGTGCAGAATTTTCTTTAGCATTCATCCATCCACACCCTTTAAATATTGTGTTCCACAAGCCGGCAACGTTAAATGCTTTCCAGATGGGAATCCACGGCCGCTCGGTTCAGCTCTTAGTGAACCCGAGGTTGGCGAGGCCTTCTGCGGTGAAGATGGGACTCCGGAGAGACTGGGGAGCGACGGGAAATGCTAGAGAAGGCGCACTGAGAACGTGTTTGCTTGTCGCTGTAACTTTCTGATGGACTGTCACTGGGGATTTTGCAGGAGAAAGGAATAGTGGTGTTGAGGGTCCGTGGAAACTCCAGCCACCAGCTGACCGACTGGGATCCCAGGGTTTTAACTTGATGGCAACAGGGGGAGGGAGGCTCTTGTCACTTGCGATTCGCGCACAGAAGCCCTGCCTATCGTTCTGGAGGAAGAAGACGGAAAGATGGAACGACAAACACCAACAGTGGCTTTTAAAGAAGCTCTCCCAGGAAGATAGTTATGTGATGGGTGAAAAGGCGATGGAATAAGCAAGCACACCCTTCCCAGAAATACAGGGACAAAGTGCAGGGTGGGGAACAGGAACCCCAACATGAGCAGGCGTGCGTGTGACAGCGAGCATCTGTGCGGGTCCACGCCGGGGTGAAGGGCCCCGGGCAGGTGGCCGCCTTTCCACGTGGTACATGTGAACATGGACTCGAGGAGCTCCCCATCAAAACCAAGACGTTCCCCAATGATGTTCCAAAGCAGAAAATGCCCCTGGTCTCCTCAGCACTGCTCTCGCTCCAGTCTCCATGGAACCAGAGGAGGCCTTTTTCTGGAAAGGCTCGCGGCTGTGCGAGCAAACACAGACTCAATGGCGGGTTTGAGAATACACCACTTTCCCAACTGCTTCCCGCATTTGCTGAGGAAGGGGAATCAAGAAGGCCTGTAAGAACTGGAACCTGGACTAAGTTATGGAAAATTAAGGAAAAATGGGAAGAGCGGGAAGAAAATTTCTGCCAAACAAGAAAAACTGTTATTTCCCTCTGCATCCGAGAGAACTTCTAACAGCGTATCTGTGTTGGCAAGCTTCACCCGCCCCAGACAAGGACTTCCAATTCCCAACGAGGGCAAATTTACTTGCCTTTGCAGATTCAGTGGGGTCCCTGCCTGAGGCTATCCTTCTCCTTCCCCCACAACCCATGTGAGCGACCTCCTTGCAGCCTCCAGCCCCAGTGCACACCGATCCAACAAGGGTCAGGGCGTAATGGCACCTTCTGGGCACCCAGTCTGAGCCTGGCCGTTCAGTGCGTCTCCCTAAGGGTCAGCCACCCTTATTTAATATCTGTGATTTACTGAGCAAGCCCACTCATTTGATCAAGCAGCTTTAAAATGTCCTGGCAAAGCCCATTGTTCTAATGGGAATAAGGGTTCTTCATTTGTTTACTTTGTTTTGAGAAGAGTTTTTACTCCTATTGCCACAGTAACATTCTTCTCCGAACAGGCAACTTGCAGATATGCAGGGCATGAACCCTTAATGGTCATATTTGAACTTAGAATGTGGCAACTTCTAGGACAGTAAACATAGGACTCTAATTTTTCTCCATTTTCCCTAATATCCGTTCCTACTCCATTCCCTCCTTTCTTTAATCAAAGTTGGGAAACGAGGTTGGATAAGAGAGTAGAACATTTAAAATATATTAGACTGTTAGACTGACAAGGAAAAAGAATTATCTGCCAAGGTAAATATACATTATTGCCTTCCCGTTTTAATTGAAGAAGCCTAATTTTGATACTGAGTGATTACTGATTTTGGACACATATCCATCTATATATTTTTAATAAGTAACCTCACATTTTCTCAGAACTTACCTTGCCACTTTTTCCGTTTGGATATTCTGCCAAACTTTAAGATACCATGAGAGTACTTAACTCAGAAATCCAGAAATTCCTCAGTATGAAGGAGGGAAAGTTCCAATGTAGAACAGCCAACCCCCAGCACCCCCCCCCCCACTTGGAAGGAAACATGTAATTAGCGACTTACTCCCTCATGTCTCCCGGCAGGGGGACTGTGAGAACAGTATTTGGAAGAAGAGGAGGAAGGAGGAGGCAGAAAAAGAGCTCAAGAAATTAAGAATGTATCTTTTCTAGGTCTCCAGTGGTTTGTTTTTTTTTTTTTTTTTTTTTTTGTATATGATTTAACTGCAGGTGAAAACACTCTTTGCTCCTCCTTTGGCATGAAGATGTTAGGATGTGCTAAGGATAAAAGTCTCTGGTGGGTCCCAAGTCTCTTGTCTCAGTTGTTTTTGGGTACTCGTCTCCAGAGCTGAAGTCCATGGCTTCCGGAGAGCTGGAAAATTCCTGAGGTAAAGGGAACTCCTCCGTTGAAGAGTGCGTCCGGTGCCCAAACACCTTCTCCTGCAGCTCAGCGATGTCATTGCGGATGTCGGCCAGCATCAGCAGCAAGAAGTCAAAAGAACCAGGGGGTCCCTGTGCACGGGGGAGGAATCAAAGCCAGAAAACCACACACTCAATCCTGTGCCAAGCCATGGCTTCCGTGCGCTCCGTGACTTGCCACTCCCCCTGCTTGGTGGCAGCTATGTGGCACATGACTCTGTGTCCCAAATGGAGCAAACGTAACAGCTACTACAGTAGCCGGGTAGGGGGCAGGGCGAGTTCTTAAGATGGTCTTCTAATCCCTTCATCTCCCCTATGAGCTGTGGTGACACGCTCACCTCTCCTCTCCTCTAACTCTCGGCTACCTCAAATCAAGGAACAGAAGAACTCTCCTATGTTGCTTTCCAAAGAAAACCGGGAGATACTTATGGAAGGGTAGAGCAGCGGTTAAGGGGTTGGGGTTCCGTTGGGTCTGAATCTCGGCTCTGCGGCCCGCTAGCTGGTCTCGGGCAAGTCACCCCATTTCTTCGGGTTTTCGCCTCCCTATCTGTAAAATGGGGATGATAACTGTCCCAGTGTCACGGGGCTTCGTAGGGTTTGTAAGTGAGGATTTACATGAGTTAATACACGTAAAGGACTTAGAGCATCACAAATGCTCAAAATGTTATTTTTTTTTTTAAATTTTTTTTTTCAACGTTTATTTTTTGGGACAGAGAGAGACAGAGCATGAACGGGGGAGGGGCAGAGAGAGAGGGAGACACAGAATCGGAAACAGGCTCCAGGCTCCGAGCCATCAGCCCAGAGCCTGACGTGGGGCTCGAACTCACGGACCGCGAGATCGTGACCTGGCTGAAGTCGGACGCTTAACCGACTGCGCCACCCAGGCGCCCCTCAAAATGTTATCTTTTAAGTAAATGAAACCGTTAGAATGTCTCTAAGGATCGTTGACTATAATGCCACCGGACTGGAGGTGAAAGTATGTTTGTAAAGGCACCCCTTCCCCATTGACCAGGAAAGGTCCAAGGACTTCCTAATCTTTCTATCGGTTGGACTTTTATCGTTATGTATAGCGTTTGTTAAGCCTCAATTTCTACATAGCGCTGTGTGGGGCACAGCAAGATAACGTGTGGACAAGAAAGGTCTGGGCTTGTTAGCAGCTTGCAGTACAATCTTTATTACCCCGCAACGTCTGCTGCCGGAGCTCCCAGAGAGAGCAATTTCATCTGCAGAGCACTTGGTGGAGGAGAGTATTTTGACATTAACCGATGCTCGCTCGAAGGGTCACAGCTCAGACACCGCTTGGCAGTGCACAGGGGAGGGGAGGGACATCCGGGGGTGCTAAGGATGGCCAGGACTGGACAGTTAAGAGGTGAAGGGGTTGGCATGGGAAGCCAGACCTCCCGCATCCCAGCCAAAGGCTGTCTTTTCTTCAGAAATGACACTGATCTTTCCAATAGCACTGGAGTTGCCTGAATTTTCTGTCCTTTGGATACTGACTTTCATTTCTCATTTCCCAGACACCACGTGTGTATCCCAGCTCATTTACTCTCAAGAGATCCCCAGCAGCCCTGCGTATCTCTGTACTTTTCTGGGAAGGGATGGTCCTCCGATCCGCTCGAGTTGCAGCGGCGGCTAAACTCTTAACGTGTTCAGGGTTATGACGGCACCATCAGATGTTTTAGGACATACTGGGAAACAGGCTCATGGCATGTTGGTTTTTGTTTGTAACCTTAAAAGAACACCTTCCGGATAAAGATTAGCCACGATAAAAGAAAACTAAAACAGAAGACCGGTTTCAAAAATAAAGGCCAACCAGCTGTTAAAGTCCTCCGTGATCGCCCTCCTAACCACCGAGTTCTGTTTAGGTAGGCTCAGTAAAGGCTGGAAGGGGCTGGCTTCGGCTGGTAAGACCAACCTGTAGCCCCCCCTGAGCTACGTCCCTGAGGACATTCCCCCTGGGGGAGCGGGACAGGTAGGGCTACTTACTGGCGACCCTCTGGGTCCGGGTGCTCCTCTCTCTCCCTGCAAGCAAGAAGGTCAGATTAGCTTTGTGGACAGAGACCACGTGGATGCCATGAGCACCGGTCTTCTACTTAGACCCTCACCGTAACCATTGCCCTGCACAAATGACAAGTGTCCCCTATCAGAAACGAATGGGAGCTTGAAGCTCGGCTCCCGGGACCGCTCATTGGAACAGATCTGCTTGGGGCAAGTGTCTCTCATCCCGATGTCCCCCCAGGGCCGTGTATTTCCAGACCAATCTGACATGAGGAATGCCTGTGTTCCAGGCAGTGTGTGTGTGTGTGACAACTTAGAAACTTTCTACAGTAACACACCCTGCCTTATTTGCGAGGCAGGCGGCTCTTGAAGCAAAACCCCCACTTGCACAAAATGCAGCTTTTCCTGTTCTTGACTGTGTCAAAGAATGGGGACACACCGCATAGCCCCACGAAAGAACAGTGGCTAAAGAGCAAGACATGTGCTACTATGGCAACCCAGCAGCTTGTTTAAAATTTATAGGGGTGATCTTCCTTTTTTTATTAAAAAAATTTTTAACTTTTTTTTTTTTTGAGACAGAGACAGAGCATGAGTGGGGGAGGGGCAGAAAGAGAGGGAGACACAGAATCCGAAGCAGGATCCAGGCTCCGAGCTGTCAGCACAGAGCCCGACGCGGGGCTCGAACTCACGAACCGCGATATCACGACCTGAGCCGAAGCCGGACGCTTAACCCACTGAGCCACCCAGGTGCCCCGGGGTAATCTTTCACAGGGATGGTTTTGGTTGTTGTTTTTGTTATCACAGGTGTTTGCTTTTTAGATGTCCTTTCCAGCTTTGGGGGGGGGGGGCGGGGAGAGATGTGTCTCGATTTTGCTACATGCAGAATGGGGACGATAAACAGTGCTTGAGCTTTCTTTACTTGGTGCCTGCCCAATAGGTTGAAAATGGGAAATCTTAAGCTTGCAAGGACCACTCATCAGACTTACCTTAGAGCCGTCCCTTCCTGGTGCACCTGGCGGACCCTACAAGACACGGGGATCTAGTTGAAGGGGAGGAAAAAAAGCATGGGACAAGAACACGCTTTCCCCAACAGCAGCAAATGGATGTCGATAAAGTACTGACCACAGGGCCCCTCCGGCCTTGCTTAATGTGGGACAGATCAGGAGATGGTCCCATGGGTCCCATGGAGCCCCGTGGGCCGGGCTGCCCGGGAGGGCCTGGCATACCGGGGAAGCCTGGGCTCCCCTTAGGTCCTGGTGAGCCTGTAATCAGAGAACATCTCATTAGCTCCATATCCCACGAAAAGGACAAGGGCTCTGGCCGACAGGAGGGTCTGGGAGCCCTTTACAGCCATTTCTCTTTGCAGTCTGCCCTGCGCCTTCTGACATCTCCACTAAGGTGCCCTATCGGCATTTTAAACTTGACGTGATCAGAATTCTCTACCCCTTATGTAATCGTTGTAGACCTCATTTCTCCGGGGGCATCTCAATGCCTCTTCTCTGCAAGGGAATTAACAGGTTACATCGTTGTGTACCATCATAGTATAAATATAAGGTGTATGTATATATCATAGATATATACATTGGCTATATATCAGATATAGACGTACGTGACTGTATCCATATATGCAAATGCACAACACGTATACTCCATACAGGTGTGTGTAGTTGTTTACGGATACGATTATCCTCTGAATGTCCTAAGGTTTAAAAACTGGGAGATTTCTGGGATCTGTCTGAAAACAGGAAGAAGTAAAGCCTGGGCTGCGACTCTCCCACTGGCACACCTCACCAGAGCCGTACGCAGGGGCTGCCCCTTCAAAGTGGGGCTCTGCCCTCTCTGGTTTAGTTTCCTCCCCACCGCTCACACCCTGGCCCTGCATTCACCTGTGCCTACCTGCCTCGTCCCTGTAGACACTGAGGGTTTTGCTTTGTTTTCTAATTCTTTTCTGAGGCCTAAATCGACAGAGCGCTGGGAGTATATGGAGTTTAAGAGCAAACTACAGGACTGCTTTGTGCCTGCTTGATAGTAATTGTATGAGGACCAGAATGTGGCCTTACTTATCACGGAAGCTGACGGGGACGTGACCTATAGGCCTCATCTGTCTGTAACTGCAGACACAGAGAGTTGTAAACAGCCACTCCGGCTTGGGCGGGGCTTGCGGGGGGCGGGGCCCAGTGTCTGTGACACAGTGAGGGACAGCCTCACTGGCTCCTGGGGAGCGTGGTTGCTAAGTTGTAGGGCAGCGCTTGGTGCAGACTTCACCTCCGCCCCGGATGTCAGCTGGGGTGGGGGGACGGGTGGGGGAAAGGGTGTAAGCTCTAGGAGAACCTTTTTTTTTTTTTTTTTAAATTGCAGTAAACGCCACAAGGTATGAAAGTTACCATTTTAACTACTTTAAGATGTCCATTTTAGTAATGTTAAGTACATTCACATGGTCTTGCAACAGATCGGCAGAACTTTGCATCTTGCAAAGCTAAAACTCTGTGCCTATTGCCAGCCCCTGGAAACCACTATTCTTTTTTTTTTTTTCTTTCACATTTATTTACGTGAGACAGAGCGTGAGTGGGGGAGGGGCAGAGAGAGGAGACAGAGTCTGAAGCAGGCTCCAGGCTCTGAGCAAGCGTTCAGCACAGAGCCCGACCCAGGGCTCGAACCCACTAACCGTGAGATCACGATCTGAGCCAAGGTCAAAGTCGGATGCTCAACCAACTGAGCCACCCAGGCGCCCTGGCAACCACTATTTTGTTTTTGTTTTTTAAGTTTATTTATTTATTTTGAGAGAAAGAGATGGAAACAGGGCGAGAGAGCAGCACAGAGCCCAATGTGGGGATCGAACCCACAAACGGTGAGATCATGACTTGAGCTGAAAGCAAGAGTCAGATGCTCAACCGACTGAGCCACCCACGCGCCCCCACCATTTTACTGTCTGTCTCTCTGAACATGACCACTTTGGATACCTCGTATTAGTAGAATCATACGGCATTTGTCTTTTTGTGACTGGTTTATTTCCCTTAGCCTAATGTCCTCGAAGTTTATCTATGTCATAGCATGCAGCGGGATTTCATTCTTTTTAAGGCTGAATAATACTCCCTTCCTGTGTATACCACATTTTTGTTTCTACACTCATCCACCGATGGACGCTTGGGTAGCCTGGTTATTGTGAATAGTGTTGTCCTGTATTCAGGCAAGCAAACATCTCTTTGGGATCTTGCTTTTGATTCTTTTGGATATTATACCCAGATGTGGGATTGCTGGGTCATATTAGTTTTACTTTTAATTTCTGGGGGAACCCTGTGTTCCACAGAGGCTGCATCATTTTACGTTTCCACCAACAGTGCACAAGACTCCCCTCTTCACAGCCTCACCTACGCCTGTTCTCTTCTCTTCTTGATAGTGGCTATCCTAAGGGAGATCCTAATGGATGTGAAGTGATACCCTGTAGTTTGGTTTGCATTTCTCTACGACTAGGGATGTTGAGCATCTTTTCATATGCCTGTTGGTCGTCTGTATATCAACTTTGGAGAAATGTCTATTCAAGTCCTTTGTCCATTTTTATATCGAGTTCTTTGATTTTTTGTTGTTGAGTTGCAGGTTTTTTTCTATTCTGGATATTAACCCCTTATCAGGTGAATGATTTCCAAACATCTTCTCCCATTCTGTAGACTGCCTTTCACTCTGCTGGTTGTACCCTGTGACGCACAGCTTTTAAGTATGATGTAGACCCCTTTGTCTATTATCCCTTTTGTCATCTGTGTCACACCCAAGAAAGCTGTGCCAAATCCATCATCATGAGGCGTTTCTCCTATAATGCCTTCTAGGAATTTTATAATTTCAGATCTTACATCGGGATCTAGAATCCATTTTGAGTTAATTTTTGTATATGGTGTGAGATAAGGGTCAAACTCCATTCTTTTGCATACGGAACAACAGGAGTTTTAACCTGTTTTCAGCTGTAGACTTTGTGAGGCCATGGGCCATGTCCGAATCGCCAGCACACTCGCAGAGTCCTAGGTACACACAGGCTGCTTAGTAAATGTTTCACATCAAGTGAGCACACTGAAGAGGGTGGGCTGATTGCTGTGCGATAATTATTCACCGGCGATGTCTATCTCAAATGCATACAGTAATACTTTTGGAAGATACCTAGCTAGCTCCTAC
Organism: Lynx canadensis; assembly: GCF_007474595.2. Lineage (NCBI taxonomy): Eukaryota > Metazoa > Chordata > Mammalia > Carnivora > Felidae > Lynx > Lynx canadensis. The sequence continues at coordinate 16,647,196 of NC_044314.2, read as the reverse complement.
TATTGACGGACCACAGGGACAGGATGGAATAATTTTCATGCACCGGAAAACAGAGCAAGTCAAATGTTAGAGAAACGAAGACCAGGCTTTTCATATTTGGGGAAGTCTTTTCTAGCTCATAGGCTAAGCCAAAGTTAAAGACAGTTAATGTTCTATCCAAACACGTTTCACCCCCTTACTCTCAACGCTGGTTCTAAGCACATCCTGAAAGAGTTTATCTGAGAAATGGACCAGATTCCTCCTGTAACTAAATTCTTCAACTCCAGTAGCACAAGGAAAGGCCAGAGATAACATTTTGCCTTCATTTTCCCAATCAATGAACTTCAGAGATCACTGTACGTCAAGGGTCCTTAGGATGTGGGGCTTTGATGTGCAAATGGAAGCACCTTATACATAACTGTGGGGGCCACAGAGCAGCAGCCATCAAAGTCAAAGGTTTCCAATCCACCATAGTTTCCAATGTTGGCGGCCCAGACTGCGATTTATCGTTAGCCTCGGGACTGGACTTCTAGTTATGGGTAGGAGAAACCTCATAATCTCTCTGGCTGCCCTGATACATTTCAACGAAGGGCATCACAAACTGATGCTGGAATTAAGGGGTGAGCAAGAATTGGAGGCACACAGCAAGGGCATAGTCCATTGCTAAAGTCACTCCTCGGTTACTCACTGCTCCATCAAGGACCCTGGACAGCTCAAACTGTGTTAGAAATCAGATGGCAGAACTGGAAAGGAGGGCTAGTAAGTCATTCATGGAGAAGAAAGCCAGCCAACGGTTCTCTTTCTACTTCATTTGTCCTTGTTGGACTGATACATTGACTGGTCTGGAGATGAACTTCCTCCAGGGAAGCAGAGCAAGAGCACTGTCTTAGAGAAGGGTGGAGAGCTCTGTGCTAGGAATCAGTTCGTAAGGAGACCCACGTCTACTTAGACTCAGCAAGAGGCTGCCTGTGGGAGGCATCTGGAGAAAACTCCACCATGGCCCAGAGTACCTCAGGCCAATGGGATGAACAAGAGGGTAAACCACAGTCCTGAACCAGTTCTTGCTCCTTGTACAGACTGAGGCCCAGGGTACGTCTGTTTGGTAGAAACCAGGCGATTAAGATGTAAGTGGAAAGGAAAACACGTAAACAGTTTGGAAAGAATTTTGAGCCTTTGTTCTTGCTGAGATTCCAACCTATAATCTGCCCACGTCCTTCCGGGTTGAACAAACCCTACGAGGCCTTTCATGTCCAGGTCAAACCCAAGTCCTGGAGTCACGCGAGGCCACAGTGGTCTCTCCCTTCCATAAGCTCCCATGGTGGGAAGCCCCTGTTCACTTACTCAGGGGCATGCAGACACTGTTTTATTCTATTGGCTTTTGCTCTTTGTGTCTCGTCTTTCTCATTAGAATGCCAGGTCGCTCCTAACATCTAGCACACTACTAAGTGAGGATAATCAGGGATAAGACCCTCCATGGTTTAGAATCATCTGCTAACACTAATGTCATTTCCTTTATTGGTGTGGAAAAAATTCTGTTGATCTGTCTATGGAGGGACTCACGATAAAATACAAAACGCGATGTAACTATTTTTTGAAAGTTCTCGTTGTGTATTTCCTGATGGAATGATAGGACGTTTAGGGTTTTCTTCAAGTATAAGGGTGAATCTCCAAAACAATACGCTGAATGCAAGAAGCCAGACAAAAAGCACACCCGTGATGAGATTCCACTGCTCTGAAGTTCTAGAACAGACAAAACTAGTGATAAAAGCAGGTCAGTGGTTGCCTACGGTTGGGGACATGGGAGTAAACAACAAAGGGACACAAGGGAACTTTGTGGGGTGATGGAAATGATCTATGTCTTGATACAGTGATAGGGTGCTGATTAGTAAGGGCTTGATATAGGACGTATACATTTGTCACAACTCGTTGAACTGTGATTACCGGGGTACGTTATACTGTATATAACTGTACCTCAATGAAGTTGACTTACAAAAAATATATAGATACAAAAAGAAATACAGATGTGCACGTGTTCACAAATAACAGGGGAAAGAGGAAGAACGAGGTTAAGATTAAGATGTGGCCCTAGGGGTTCCTTACCCGATTCTATTCTTGTACGTTAACATGAGAAATAATTCTTCCCTTTGTTTCTCTGTAACTTAACATGATCTCTAAGAATCTTACCCAAGCCCAGGACAACGACCTTTTTCTCCCACATTTCTCCTGGTTGTGAGGGTTTCTCAGGCTCGAGGACCCAATCCCCCCCCCCCCCCCAGGCTTCTTATCACACTGGTGTGGGAGCTCCCTGGACTCCTGCCGGGGCCCTCGCCCATGGAGTCTGATCTGTGTCCAGCCCGCATTCGTGGCAGATTCTAGCAGGTCTTGGCTGGTGGCTCCCTCACCCTCCCTGATCCTCCCCAAAACTCACCAGGAGGGCCCTGGCCCCCAGGCAGCCCAGGAGGTCCTGGAAGGTAGGCACTTGAGGCCAGCACTTTGTTGCCAGTGATGTACTTGCCCAGGTCGGCAGCACTGTTGGGGAGCAGGGCAATCTGTAAAAAGAAGACGGTCCTCGGTCAGGAAGCCACGGCCCCACTGCCAGGGAGACTGTTCGCATTTGTGTGTTCACGGAGGCTGCAAATCCTTCTTGCGGTAACTCCCCTCCACGAGTTAGAGCTCCTGGATTCCCCCGCTTTGAGTTAGAGCTCAGGCGGGCTGTAGAGATCCCTTTCTAACCCAGAGGCCTTCCCGTGAAAATGACTCGTATGAGATCACTTGGCTGGTTAGTGGATAAACCTGGACAGGCGCCAGATAGCCGAGACGTGATCATTAGACTCATTACTTGAGTCTTCAATTTGTTAATTACTTTAGTACCTACCACGTGCCAGGCCCTGTGCTTGGTTCTAATGGTGACAATGGCGATTGAGAAGGGTCCCCGCTCTTAGAGACCCCTCAGCCTAGGGAGCCAGGACCGAGAAGGTGGCTTAAGGTTCACCTGCACGCTCAGGTGTTTGGGAACCAGTGGCCAACAGTGACTGTGATGGCAAAAATAGGTCCACAAAGGTTTTGGCACGCCCACCTTCGAAAGGTGGAGGCTGATTTCCACCCTCGGAGCGTGCGCTGTGCTTAGAAACTCATGTCCAATGACTAGAAAACGGCGGAAGGGATGGTGTGTAACTTCTGAGACGAGAGCATAAAATGCACCATGGCTTCCTCTACGCTTTCCCTCCTGGATTTCAGGCAGCTCATTCCAGGGGGAAGCCAGAGGGGTCACCCAGACAAATGACCTTCACGTTCCTTGACATCAGGTAGGCTGCGTGAATCCGTGAGACCTTTGGGGAGAACTGGATGCTCTGATTCTCCATTTCCTCACATAAAAGGGACCACCACCACCCACCTTTAGAGCTGTGGGGATTGCACAACACAGGCCAGGAGAAGGCGCATGGCAGGGCTCATCGCTAGCCTTGGAATGCTCTAGACGCCCTACATCCATCTTTGGATCTGAGCTTTTGAGAGAGGTACCGAGCATCGCTGCATAGTCAGAGGTGGCCAGCTCTGTGCCCTGTGAGGTCCAACATCAGCACAGCGAATGAAATTAAAAATTGTACAACGTTCTTCCTCTGAGGCTTGTTATCAACCCTGAACTATGACTTCTGGGCGCACAAAACAACAAGGTGCTCGGCCAGTTGCTGCCTCCTGGTCTGTGTTGCCCTCTGGGCACAGGCTTTCCATGTAGGGAGAGGATTCGGATGACCTCGATCTTGGGAGTCTTTTCCCTTTCCCACCTTCATGGGCAAGTCACCCTTTCTCACCTCCTATTTCCTTCCTCAGGGATTTCCACCCATTTCCAAGAGACTACAGCCCTCTCTCTGGTCAAGTTCTGATGCAGCAGAGTGAAACCCTCTGTCGGTGAGGCCACACAAACCACCCTAAGATTTCAGGGCCTGCACGTGTCTTTAATAGTAAGGAATGAGGGCGCCTGGGTGGCTCAGATGGTTAAGTATCTGACTTCAGCTCGGGTCATGATCTCGTGGTTCACGGGTTCGAGTCCCGCCTCGGGCTCTATGCCGACAGCTCGGAGCCTGGAGTCTGCTTCGGATTCTGTGTCTCCCTCTCTCTCCACCCCTCCCCTGCTCAGCTCACGCTCTGCTTCTCTGTCTCAAAAATAAACATTCAAAAAGTCAAAAAAAAAAAAAAAAGGAATTCACTATCAGGGGTTAGGGCACCTGGCTCGACAGTAACGGAATAAAAGACGATCATGAGATATTGAGCCCCGAAGCCTAGGCCTGCGGGGAAAGTAGGAGCTACAAAATGCATCTACTAAATCACCACTGAGAGATCAGGAGGTGGATGGTAGGCCTGGGAAAGGTTTGCTGTCCAAGATGACCTCGTCTGGCTTCAGAAGGTCCTTGGTCTCCTGCACTCGTGTCCACTTCTGAGCATGGAGGCTTGGGAATACTTAGCACGTCCGTGATGAAAGAGGACTCTGATGGGGACCCCTGGCCAAGGTCCCCTTCTCCCGCCGGAGAGCCGCTGGGCGGGGGGCTGGCTCGATCCAGTTTTAGAAACTGATGATTCTTCTTAGTCATGGAGATGGATGTTCTTGCCAATGGAGGAATCCAGTATCAGCGAAAAGCAAACATCCCAACGTGAGGTTTTTACTTGTATCCGGTATGTCTCATGGAGAACAAATTCTTTTGGCTCCTTTGCAGGGCGACTCCCTAATACCGCATCCTAATAGCTTCTTAATAGAAGCATGTGCAATTTTTCTAAAAGGCAAGTTCATGGGAAACCCCTGGAAGGTTTCGGCTGTATCCCTGCAGCCTGGTGTGAAGAACAAGCAGAGCCAAGAGGTTCAAGGTGTTGCTCCCTCTCAGCGTCCGTCACAGCGCGGGGCAGGCTCTCCTGCGGTCAACGTCCTGTTTTGCTTCAGCTGCCTTAGGGGACCCATGTGAATCCGGGATGCTCCCCCGTCTGGAACTTCCCCAAAGAACTTGAGGTTCTTACTGAAATCTATCCAGCTCTGGGCAGGAGGATGTTCGGAGGACAGGAAGTTCCAAGAAGCAACAACAACGTCTTTCAAAGAGTCCCCTCGATATCCTTAGCATTTCTGAGCGCATCCCAGGATGCTTGGCAGTCCCCTACCTAGTATTCACATCCTTGGGTAAGGACGGCCGTAAGGGTCCACGAGCTAGGAGATTCCTGACCACTGACTGCCCTCCTCCATGCCTTGAGAAGACCCAGTGTTCCCTGAAAAATGCAAACAATGACCCCCGTGATCATCACTCAGAAGCCAGTGGGGCCAACCTTAAGAATTAGAATATTGTGCAGTCTGAAAGTCAGTTTTTTTTTTTTTTCTTTTTAATCAGGACTCGTGATTCAAAGCCCTCACCAGGACACTACTGGGATCTAGGGGTTTACAACGGTGCTGGTGTCACTGGGTCATGGCAAGATACCACTCCAACCTGCAAACGTGGGCCTGTCACCCTGGCGTGGAACGGGAGGGAACCAACGAGCGAGGGGAATTTAGAAGCAAATCTACCGTAACTAGGGAACAGCCAACACTGGCAGCTGAAGGCTGGTCCAATGTTATTATCTGCTTCCGAGAGGAAAACTGAAACGTGGATCACATCTGTGGGCTTTGGCATTAGGCAGAGTTGGGTCTCGGTCTCAGCCCTGCTACTATTTTTCCCAGGGGGATCTCCCCATCTACCAAATGAAGATTGTTAACATCCACCTGAAAGGCCTGCTGGGCACGTGAAGGGGACGATGTCTGGCTGTGTGACTTTGGGTGAGTCCTTTCTCCCTTCCACGTTCGCACCTTCACGCCTACAAATCGAGAGGCCTGGGCCAGGTGATCACACCTTTGGATTTACAGTGTTGTAAGCAAGCCTGGAGGACGAGATCTGTACGTCCAGCTCTCTCTGCTCCCTTGTAGAAGTTGCGAGTTGATCCAATAAATGTCAACCTCCGCTTCCTGGCTGATCTCCGGCTGGGTAATTACATTCTGGCTCCCTCAGTTCCCCTACACGTCAGCAGGATGAGTGGTAAAGTAAGGGTGCTAGAGTTTTGGAGGCAGATGTCCAGGGTCCCTGGTGTGACTTGCTGCAAAAACACAGCGGAGGACTGGCTTGTGGGATGCAGGTATGTGTGAAGGTCATGGTAATGACAGAGGAGTGTACATTTCTCCTAGATTCCAACCAATGGAATCGTGAATATCGTTACCTTGTATTAGCCTTTGTGATAAGGTATCTACACTTCATAGAGCTGTTGGTACGAGTCAGGTAGATGCTGTCTGTGCAGCACTTTGTGAGGATATACAATTAATATTGTTTACTTGGTAACCATTTATAAAGCTCTAAGTGGCAAATGCCATTTTAAGTCCTTTATAAATGTTAACTTATTTGATCATCGTGAAAACAGAAACATTGTTGTCCCTTTTTAACGAATTTTTTAATGTTTTCATTTTGGAGAGAGAGAGAGAAAGCATGAGCGGGGGAGGGCAGAGAGAGACACACACACAATCTGAAGCAGGCTCCAGGGTCTGAGCCGTCAGCGCAGAGCCTGACGCGGGGCTCAAACTCACAAACTGTGAGATCGTGACCCGAGCCAAAGTCAGATGCTTAACCGACTGAACCACCCAGGTGCCCCTGCTGTCCCCTTTTAATAGAAGTGAGGCACAGAGACGTTAGGTAACTTACCTAGGGTCACACATCTGGCATGTAGCAGGGCTAGGATTTAACTTAGCCAACGTGGTCCTGGAATCTGTGCTCCTGACCACTACACCAAGCCGCCTCTCTCAATATTACCAGTGATAATTCTGCAAAGCAATCTACAGTCACTTTAGTATGGATTAGTCTTCTCAATATCCTGAGAAGACCCATTTTGCAGAGCAACTAGGTCAAGGTAGCAGAGGAAGTCACAACTGACCGAGAAGCCAGTTAGTCCCCCGGCACCAAGGGCAGCGCTAGGATGAGCAAACGCAGACCTCGGGCTGCAAATGTGCGCACGCCTCTGAAACCGCATGGACCTGTAACTTCTGAGGCTCTGACCGGCTGCCCCCCTCCGCCTGGCAACTGGGGTTTGACCTGTGCCACTGGCTTGATTGCCCAGAGGAAACACTTTACAGAGGCAGGATTTCATTCCACGCCGTCTCGTATTTCCTCACTTCCCAGCCCACCATAGGGCACAGCAGGTGCTCACCAACCCTTCCCGAGCTCACGATTCACGCTTTTCTCAACTGCCCTGCCGCAGCGTGGATCTCCAAACAGTCCCTGCAGCGGGAACACAAGGGGCTTCTAAAAACCCGACTCCTTGCCGCGGATTTTCCCTCAGTGCTCTGACGGGCCTGGCACCCCCTCCACGAGTTAAATGATGGATATTTTACTTCATCCCTAGTCTCCCTTTTTTAGCCAAAATCAGCTTTTTCCTTTTTCTCCCTAACCGAAGAAGAAATGAGGAAACTGGGGGCACTGATGTCTGCACACAATTTGGAAAACCTTTTAAGGGGAAAATAAAAGCACAGAATCTGGAAAACCCACGAATCAGTATCTTAGCAAGTTATTATAAGGCAAGCACCTTTTTTTTTATAAATTTTTTTTAACGTTTATTTATTTTTGAGACAGAGAGAGACAGAGCATGAACGGGGGAGGGGCAGAGAGAGAGGGAGACACAGAATCGGAAACAGGCTCCAGGCTCTGAGCCATCAGCCCAGAGCCCGACGCGGGGCTCGAACTCACGGACTGCGAGATCGTGACCCGGGCTGAAGTCGGACGCTTAACCGACTGAGCCACCCAGGCGCCCCAAGGCAAGCACCTTTTTAATGAAACCCTAAGTCAAAAAAACAGAACTTGGCCAGTCACCAGAAGTCACCCTTCATGTGCTCCGACCCAATCAGTTTCATTCCCCTCCGCCCCAAGTAACCGCTATTCCTTATCGTAATCACTTCCCGTGTCTTAAAAATAATCTCTTGCCTACCCACGCACGTCCACCTGCTACGGTTTAGTCTTGTTCATTTTACCAAAATGACACGTCTTTTCGGTTTCTTTTCACCTTCAGGTCGTCGCCCCACCTCTTTCTTTTCCTTACAATTTACCCATCAGAGAACCCAGGGCACTCCCCCTGGCGAGTCTCTGCAGCTGGGGTTTGGCTGACTACACCCACGGGGCAGTTCGGCACGTCTGCATCCTATTTTCTACCGTGGCGTTGACACCCCGTACCTACCTCTCGGCCAGCTGATTTGGGGAGAGGTCCTACGCTCTTTCTGAAAGAACACGCGGCATCGGGAGTAGTGAGATGAAGTGAAAACCAACCGACGATCCCGCCACCGGTGCCAGGAGGAGGAGCCTGGCCCGCCTCTCGGGCAGTGACTTCACCTATCTGCGGTTAGCCGCATCTTTCTCGCACAGGCGCAAATGGCGCCCTGGATGGAAGACTGCTTTGGAAACTGCAGGATGCAGCCCCTTCCAACGGGCGCCTTTTAAAAGGAGTCGCTCCTCTAACGTTCTTTGAATGTCAGCATTGGCTTCGACTTGTCACAATGCGTGTGTGGAGTTCAGCATGAGATGGATCAACTGCAGTCCAACCAACTGCACGTGAGTTACCGGAGCGCTAAGTGCGCGAGAGTTCCTGGGGTCCTAAGTGCGTGAGAGCTACCACGTGAGTTACTGGAGTACTAACTGCACGAGAGTTCCTGGAGTACTAAGTGCAAGAGAGTTCCTGGAGTACTAAGTGCGTGAGAGCTTTCACGTGAGTTACTGGAGTACTAAGTGCAAGAGAGTTACTGGAGTACTAAGTGCGTGAGAGCTACCACATGAGTTACTGGAGTACTAAGTGAGCGAGAATCACCACATGAGTTACTAGAGTACTAGGTGCACAGAGTTCCTGGAGTACTAAGTGCAGGAGAGTTACTGGGGTACTCAGTGCGTGAGAGCTACCACGTGAGTTACCGGAGTACTAAGGGAGTGAGAATCACCACATGAGTTCCTAGAGTACTAGGTGTACAAGAGTTCCTGGAGTACTAAGTGCAGGAGAGTTCCTGGAGTACTAAGTGCGTGAGACTTACCACGTGAGTTACTGGAGTACTAAGGGAGTGAGAATCACCACATGAGTTCCTAGAGTACTAGGTGCACAAGCGTTCCTGGAGTACTAAATGCAGGAGAGTTACTGGGGGTACTAAGTGCGTGAGAGCTACCACGTGAGTTACTGGAGTACTAAGGGAGTGAGAATCACCACATGAGTTCCTAGAGTACTAGGTGCACAAGCGTTCCTGGAGTACTAAGTGCAGGAGAGTTACTGGGGTACTAAGTGCGTGAGAGCTACCACGTGAGTTACTGGAGTACTAAGTGCACGAGAGTTCCTGGAGTACTAAGTGCAGGAGAGTTACTGGGGTACTAAGTGTGTGAGACTTACCACATGAGTTACCGGAGTATTAAGTGTGTGAGAGTTACCATGTGAGTTCCTGGAGTACTAAGTGCAAGAGAGTTACTGGGGTACTAAGTGTGTGAGAGTTACCACGTGAGTTACTGGAGTACTAAGTGAGAATCACCACATGAGTTACTAGAGTACTAGGTGCACAAGAGTTCCTGGAGTACTAAGTGCAAGAGAGTTACTGGGGTACTAAGTGTGTGAGAGTTACTACATGAGTTCCTGGAGTACTAAGTGCGTGAGACTTACCACGTGAGTTACCGGAGTATTAAGTGTGTGAGAGTTACCACGTGAGTTCCTGGAGTACTAAGAGCAAGAGAGTTATTAGGGTACTAAGTGTGTGAGAGTTACCACGTGAGTTACTAGAGTACTAAGTGCACAAGAGTTACCGTGTGAGTTACTAGAGTACTAAGTGCAAGAGGGTTCCTGGAGTACTAAGTGCGTGAGACTTACCACGTGAGTTCCTGGAGTACTAAGTGCACAAGAGTTCCTGGAGTACTAAGAGCAAGAGAGTTACTGGGGTACTACGTGTGTGAGAGTTACCGCGTGAGTTACTAGAGTACTAAGTGCACAAGAGTTACCGCGTGAGTTACTAGAGTATTAAGTGCAAGAGAGTTCCTGGAGTACTAAGTGCAAGAGAGTTCCTGGAGTACTAAGTGCGTGAGACTTACCACGTGAATTACCGGAGTATTAAGTGTGTGAGAGTTACCATGTGAGTTCCTGGCATACTAAGTGCGTGAGAGTTATCACATGAGTTCCTGGAGTACTAGGTGCAAGAGAGTTACTGGGGTACTACGTGCGTGCGAGTTACCACACGAGTTCCTGGAGTACTAAGTGTGTGAGAGTTACCACGTGAGTTACCAGAGCACTAAGTGCGTGAGAGTTGCCACATGAGAGTTCCTGGAGTACTAAGTGCGTGCAAATTATTGCATGAGTTACTGGACTACTAAGTGTATGAGTTACCACGAGTTACTGGCGTACAAAGTATTTGAGAGCTAACCTGTGAGTTATCAGAGTACTAAGTGCATGCGAGTTACTGGAGTATTAAGTGTGTGAGAGGTACCATGTGAGTTACCAAAGCGCTAGGAAGTACTTGCTATTGGATTTGTATGAGCTCTACAACAAGGTCTTTAAAGGGGGTGGGTATTGTGACACAAAATTTTCAACTGTTTAGATATTTCTTTCACAGAACGTACATTTCATGAAAGCCACAGAGCCTGAGGGAAAGCCGGATATTGATTTAGCAACTGTGTTTCTGAACAACTTGGGAGATTTAGTCGCACTGCTCTCAAGATCGTCCAGGCTGGAAAACGAATTTCCCTATGGTTCTTGGATTTTTTTTAACTACCCGGGAGAGGAAGCAGAGTGTAGCTTTAGGTCTTGAGATGCTGAGCAACTCCTCCCCGCAAGCCCAGCCCTCTGTGCAACACAAAGTTTCTTCCGTGAGCCCTTTTTTGGATTTGCTCGGTAAATATTAACATCAATCCAGGTTTCACCTGAGGATGTGTGTGGGATGCATTTCTATCTCCGTGTTTACGTTGCTACGCTTACAAAGTGTTCTGCTGGTTCTCCCTATTGGGTCAGAGGCCACTTGGGATCGTGATTACAGGATATAGAAACAGATCCTCGTTTGTTTCAGCAGCATTAGAGCGATTTCTGAGTCGCTGACAAGTTGGAGAAATCGACCGACCTTAGATGTAATAAATAGCATTGATCTGGGTCCAGGACAGTTGTTCGAGAAATCAGGTCACTAGATCCATCACGGGGCCATTACTCACAGCATAACAACGTTACTAGAAATCTGATATTCTCTGAGGCGTGTGTGACAGCCTTTTGTAAAATGAGTCAATCCTCATTCTTGTTGACACGAGGTACCCAAACAGCTATTTTCCAAGGCGACGCAGCCCAGACAAAGCACGGGCCATAGCTTTTAAATGTGAAAAAATAAAGCTGCTACAGAAATTCATCGTCAGCTTGTGGAAGTTTCTAGACAGAACGTTCTCTATCGTAAAATGTAGTCGACACGTTAGACAGAGTAAAGCTGGGTGAGTCTGTCCCAGGACCGTGTGTCTGGATGTGGTTCATTTGACCCAAAGTTGCAATAATCCTAGCTCTTCCTGCCTACGTCTTCACCACGAGCCCCTTCCTCGCGGCCTGCTGTACCAGTCACCTCATCAATCCCTTCCTTGCCTTGGGAAGGGATTGATGTCCCATCGTCCTGTCGCCCTCTAGCTGTCAGCCCTGAGGGTGGGCGGGCAAAGCTAAGTCCAAATTCAAACCTAGCTGGCACCAGCCTCAGTGAATGCTCAAGGCAGTTGGGGGCGACACCTTATTTGCTTACTGTTTCTAAACATTCTTCGTCTTTACCTGCCCGGAGTCCTCTTTTTATGCGGCTGCTTCTACCGTAACAGGCACGTACCTTCTGCTTCAGCTGCAGCACCGTCTGCTTCATCTGGTGAAACTCAGTGCACGTAGCACAGCAGGTTTTGGCCTCCACCGCGTTCTCAGACTTCTCGTCGTGCCCTGTGGGAAGAGGCGGGCTCAGGTCGGCTTGGGAGGCTGGAGGACACCCAGACCCAGAGAGACAGCATCGCAAAGGGCAGTCCCAGGGGGATCGGCTGGCAGCGGGGGCGTGCGAGGGAGAGAGGCTGGCGATTTTACAGCGCTCAGGTCACTGACCGCACATTCGGGTCAGGGGAGAGACAGAGACACCCCTCCGCCCCGCCCCCCCCCCCCAAAAAAAAAAAAACCTCTGGATTCAGCCGTTCTCATTCAGGCAGCCCAGCACCTGCCTCTTTCACGCGTGAACGTGGGAACCACGGCCCTTTTGTCAGTGCCTTTCAGGAGGTGGGATCTGCCAATGTGACATGAGCCACATTGCCACCCCATCCAAGGGCCAACATTTCACCTGCTGTAAGTTACCCTCCAAGCTCAGGCAATGGGACTCTCGTGCAGGGCTCACAAAACTGGTCTCTAACAACCCTGACAGTCCAGCTGTTTGAACTGAGCACAGGCCAGGTGCATGCGTGTGTGTGTGTGTGTGTGTGTGTGTGTGTGCGCGCGCGCGTGTCAGTCACAGATCAGGGCTGAGCACCCACCCCAGGGAGATGTGAGGCCAGGATGGAAAACGTGCCAGGTACTCTGGACACACGTGCCTGGGGTTAAATGGGACAGGCACCGGGGAAGGCAGTCTGGCTGTCCACTGGAAGGGTCCCAGTGCTGTCTCGTGGAGCATTAGAAGCTCCAAGAGCTCTTTGTGAAATTGTATTTGGGAAAGAAAGAATGGGTGACTTGAACAGTGACGTGGTCAACCATTCACCCTCCAATTCACCCAACTCTCAGCTTACAGGCATTGAAATGGGCTGCACAAGCCTGCGTGGTCGGGGGGAGACTGGCTACCAGAGGTCATCTCGCTGAGATGAGCGGGTGCAGACCACCAAGCTGTGTGTGAAAGGTGTCTGTGGGACGAGAGGCTGTGTGAATATGTCGTTGGGGTCGGGTAGGGCACTTTGACACCCAGGGACAGGCAAACGTGCCGAGCTCAGAAAGCCTTTGGGGTTGGGCTGGGTGTGCAGAGAACCCCCATGGCGATCTAGAACGCAGCTGGGGTCCCTCTAAGTCCCTTCTCGTCCTTCTAGGCTCGTGTACTTTTATTATTCCCCTCTTCTGGGAAGCCCTCTTTGCTGCCTCCGTTCACGGAGACCCATCAGCTATCAAGACCCAGTTCAGATGTTCCATGAAGCCTGTCCTCCCTCTCTACAGAGATACCACAGTCCTATGGTCAGGCAGCATGTTCTAGACTTCTCTGCAGAGTGGTTCCCAGCACCAGAGTGTAAGCCACCTGAGGACTGGAACTGCCCATAGCTCACACAGTGGCTGCTCAAAAGACCTTTGTGAAATAGCGTGCCATAGGCTGAACTGTTTTCCTGCCAAACTTCGTATGTTGAAGCCCTGATCCCCAGTGCCTCAGAATGTGACCTTATTCAGAAATAGGGTCATTGCTGACGTAATTAGTTAGGATGACATCATATGGTCACAGGCCGGGCCTGGAATCAATGTGACTGGTATTTTTTTAAATTATTTTTTTAAGTTTATTTTTGAGAGAGAGAGAGAGAGAGAGAGAGAGAGAGAGAGAGAGAGAGGCAGGCAGACAGACAGACAGACGCCGGTATTCTTACAAAAAGGACGACTCAGGACATCGAGGCACACCCGGGGGCAGCACCACGTGAAGGTGAAGGCAGAGATCAGGTAGGTTCAGCAGGAGCCAAGGAATGCCAAAGACCGCGGGCAAACCCCTGAAGCAAGGAGAGGGGCACGGGGCAGGGAAACAGCCCCGCCGACACCTTGATCCCAGACTTGTAGCCTGCAGAACAGACATCATACATCTCTGCCCTTTAAGCCACCTAGTTGGTGGCTCTCTATGGCAAACCTAGGAAACAGATGGCCACCCTGGGTGTCAGGAGAGCCCCACGCTCACATAAACCTTGCTCACCAAGCCCAGCTGCTTTCTCCAACGGGGTCAGTCCCCTGCTCGGTGATCTACGTGGTGGCGGGCGTTTCTGCTCTTTGGGAGGTGGGGTGGGCCTTGGGGGGGGGCAACATGGCAACTAGCACAGGCAGCATAGCAGGGGGAGGCTCAGAGCTCACCCGTCACCCCCCCCCCCCGGTCCCTGCCCCTCACAGAAGCCTGAGGCTTGGAGCGCCCCTGCTTGGAACACACTTCTCAAGCCAGCGAAGGAGTGCTCAGTCTCTAAGTTACCGAAAGCAGCAGGGCCAACCTCTAGCTTAGGTTTTGAAAGACTGGGAAATGCACGTGAATCCACAGGAAGGTGGCAGTCTTTTTTAATGTCATTTTTTTAATGTTTATTTTTGAGAGAGGGTGCCTGGGGGGCGAGGGGCAGAGGGAGGGGGACAGGTGATCCGAAGCGGGCTTGGCACGGACAGCAGGGAGCCCGATGTGGGGCTCGAATTCATCACCCACAAGATCATGGCCTGAGCCGAAGTCGGCCACTCAACCGACTGAGCCACCCAGGTGCCCCTGGCAGTCTCTTTTTAAATCCACCTACGTGTACGTGACATGTACGGGGCCACCTCGTCAATTCCCACGTCCCACGCTAACCGTCCTATCAGTGACTTCCCCACCCGCACGGCCAGTTCGTACGCTTGGGGAATGACGTGGACCCACATTAGAGCTGTGTAATAATGAGCGAGTTAGGAGGAGGAGGACGGAGGTCTTTGCTTGGAGGTGGCAAAATGGAACGGTTAAGAGCAAGGCCTCCACGGCGCTACTGTCCTGGCTCCACAGCCCAGCTCTGTCGAGGACTAGCTGAGGAATCCTGGGCAAGTTATCCGGCCTCGGTGAGCCCCAGTTTCCTGAACCACAGCATTGGAAGGATACTACGGTGATGAGCGAGGGGAGGTCTGGGCACGAGCTGGCACAGAAGCTGTAAGAAACAGGAGAGGGTGCCTGGCTCAGTCTTCGGACCCCTCCAGCCCTTTGCTTCCTTTTGCCTGGTAGTCCCAGGATCCTTGAAGGACAGAAATTAACGCAAACAGGACGAGGGAAAACCGACATCCGGTGACTTTCTGGAAGCCATCTCGCAAGTCTGCTGACGTAGGCTATTGGAATTGAGGTATCCCGAATCGGAGCCCAACGCCTTTTCTACAAATCAGGCAATTTCCTCTGGGCTCTTTAGCCACGCTTAATGTACCCATTTCCAGTCCTACTTGCTTACAGAACTTGAACTCATGTGAGGAGAGCCAGTTACTTAGATCAGTCTTCAGCATAAAAGAGCGACACAAGGGCATTTCCACGCAAGAGAGCACTTGGTGGTGAAGGCCTGAAGCCTGACCAACTCTGGGCGTGCTGATGGCCGAGAAGGGTGGACCCCGGCATAAAGAGATGACCCCAGCTGGTTTATTAGGTCTGTTAGTACGCAAGGACGGCTGGAGGACATCCTCTCTGCCTACCTAGCATCCATCCATTCCAGCCCTTCTACTGGTCAATTCATACAGTCCCATCCCTGCTTCCCGTCCATTTCTCTCTCCCATCCACCTGTCTGTTCATCCATCCATTTACCCATCTCTCCCTCTCTCCCTCTTATCCACCTCCGGAGCATCTGCTGCTCGCCAGGCCGTGTGACGCTGTGAGGATGCAAAGCAATCGAGGATGCCCAGTTAACAATTCGTGATCCGCCTTTGTAAGGAGCCAGCCCTGCTGGAGAGCCAGGCCGCCGCGAACAAGAGTTAGAAGCCCGTCTTTCCATTTCTGCTTCCATATACTCGGCTGAATCTTCCGAGTGCCGGTGTGATGAAGGCGACTTGGTATTTTCACAAGAAGAGTAAGCCTCCCTACCAGGTTCTAGACTCTATTTAGATCACAGAGTGTTAGAAGCGATGTATCTTTGGTTCGATCTTTCCTTTCCAGATAAGGAAACGTAACTTGCTTCAGGTCTCCCTGTGTACACAGGCCGGGGACTTGCAGGTTCCGAATGTGGCATCGGGGGGATGCGATGAGCCTGGTGTTGGGAGTTGCGTTTAGAACACCCGAGAGCTCTCTGCCAGGCGGAGCCCAGGACAGTGGTCGTCGTGTGACCGCTGGGCCAGCAGCAGCATGTAACCTGCTCTCAGAAATCCGAAATCCTGGGAGCAGGTCCTAGTGCATAGCTCCATCAGAGTCCTCCGAGGGACCCTGAAGCACCTGCCTGTTCAACCATCACCACTCCTGGGGATAAGCTCTGCCGAGGGACTTTCACCTGGAAAACGCCTGGTCTGTTCTCTGTCCCTTTGTGTAATTATCAGAACACAGACCTCAAGACGGACTGCGTCCAAAGGATTTTTCAATCTTCTACAGACAGGGACTGACACAGTAGCAAGGAACCCAGGCTCTGGTGGAGGCAGATGATCAGAATTTGGATCCCGATGCTGCCACTCAGTACCCAGTGGGTTGGTGGCCACAGCTTCCGGGCACATTCCTCAAATTAATAAAATGACAAAAGCCTCGATCACCTCGGTTGCTTTGGCATCAATGAAGTGACACCTGTAAGTTCCTAGAACAGGGCCCAGTACAGGGCAAGTGCTCCATAAATGTTATTATCGGTAGGAAGTTCCTTACAAAATAACAGTTCCTTACATCACCCTTTGGAAGGAGCTCTCAGATGGTCTGAAGATAAATTAATTGCGTGTGTAGGCCTGGAGCATGCAGTCCGTTCTGAACTGGGGCTCATCTGTCCCGCGATTTGTCAAATGTGGAGCTAAAACCATCCTGTGCGTGCGTTAACGATTCATTTAGAAGTCTGCGTAGACATCTCTGATTCTGCATGTTTTCAGACCTCTCAATTCACGCTGTGGTCACCGAACATCCCCAACTGTGAGCAGCCCCTGTTAAGGGAGGGGTTACTTAACATTTTGCTCCAACCAGTTCAGATTTTAAAGGTGCATTATTATTGATTAGCCACATGGGGGCAGGTAGCTCTAATTTTTACTACTGTCGGCGATACACATCGTAAGCAGAAGAAGATGATCTCAAGAAACTCAAGGGAAACTAGAGAATGTTCCCAATATGTCTCACGTGGGCAATGTCACAAGCCAACGGAGGTTTGTTTTGAAAAGCTGATCGTGCAGATTTGGGCCCTGGGCAGCCGGTCTCCACCCTGCTGGCACGTGATAACCACCTGGGGGAGGGGGAGGGGTTAAAAAAAATACCACTATGTTGCACCCCACCCATCTGGGGGTTGCACAAAGGGAACAGGATCGGCAATGTTTAAAGCTCCCCGGGTGGAACCACACTGATCTATGGATTAGTGGAGCTTGAAAGTTACATGAAACACCTGGCCGTCCCTGACACTTTGAACTGTAATAAGGGACGCCCGGGGTCCCGCAGTCAGTCTATCAGAAAGTAAACACAAGTGGAAAAATAGAGCAGTAAGCTAATTACCACGGAGCCACTGTGTCCTTAAATTTGTCTCCCCATCGGTGCTACACAGACTCCCTGGAGTGTCTGAACCGGCCCGTCATTCTTGTCTGGTAGCCAGACGGCTTGTGTCACCGTGCCTGTGTGTACACGGCCACCCTTCAACCGGCAGGGGCAGTTTCGAGGCCGCCCCCTTCTGCTCTCCACACGCTTTTCTAAGAGTGAGCTGAGGCTGTGTTTGACTTTTAAATTCCTCTGGCTATAACATCACAGACATGGGACGAGGCGAAGGAAAAAAAAAAAAAGGGGGGGGGGTGGGGAAAGGAGATTTTAGATCACATGTGTTTATACCCAATGATCATTATCTCTTCATGAAAAGAAACTTAACCATGATGAAATATTTGTTTTGTTAATTAGTCCACAGCAGATGAAGCTGTTTAGTTAGACTGGCTGTGCTGTTCCAGACGCAGGGCTCATCCGGCTAACTTTCCCCGTCGCTGGGCCAAATATCTGGATGTTCGTTATTGATCTTTTAGATACCGTAAGGAAAGTTCTCGGTTGAGGTGTCGAAGCTGGCCACGCCGCTGAGCTTTGGCACTCGCACAGATGGAGGGCAAAGCAGTGAGGACTGAAGGGCTCACCGGGCCGGTCGGGCTCAGATTACTTATGCTGCATCGCAGCAAGTTATGGAAAAGGTGAGGGAGGGCAAGAGGGGCTTCGGGGTTCACCCAGTCCCACACTCTTGTCTTCCTACACAGCAGGAAGCCGAGGCCCGGGGCCTGCCCCGCGACACTCCGCGGTTGACACCGAAGCAGCTCCGGGCCAGCTCTCCCGGCTTCCAAGCCACGGAACTTTCCACGGCATCGCGGTTGTCAAAGGGACACAACCGGGGCGCTTGTTTTCGCTGCCAGGGCCATCAGGGCCCCACCTTCTCCGTGGCCCGTCACTCGGGTTAGGACCCTAACAGGGCACACGACACGCCTGTCCTCTCTCATAGTTTTCATTATGAGAGTTCTTCCTCTCCGTCCCTACCCTCCTGACGTTCTCGGTTACTGCCGTTGGAATGTTTTTCTTAGTAAAATACGAAAACCAAACGCTAGTCCCGTGTTACGTGTGTGGTGAATCCAACAGACACCGGTGACTGAAAATTAAACCCTGAGAAATTCTTTTCTAATGCGGCAGCCCGCGGCAGGGGACTGTGATTCAACAGACAGTGAGGTTGAAGCTTTGGTATTTTTTTTTTTTTTTGTGTGTGTGTGTTTGTTTTTAAAGTATTGGTAGCTGTTATATTTGGAGGAGGAAGAGAGAGGAGAGAGAATTTGCAGCCTAGGCTTATCTGTGCAATGAGTTTTATGTCCCGATAAAGCTCAATGGTATACCCTCCAGCCGGTTCTCACTAATTGCACGGAAAGTCAGCTCCCATTTAAGGTCACCGTAAACAGGAACAAACGTTCTCTCCGTAGGCTAGGACAGAGGAGTCCCGTCCTGGCTCATCAGATGCTCTGTAGTCTGCAGCAAGAGGCGTCCCTCCGGACTTTGGCCGCTTCGTCTAGCGATGAAGACGTCCTTGCCTAAAAGTTAACCAGATGACCTACCAAGCTCAACCCCCGAGCTTAGGCCTTTGATGTTAATGAGTTAGGATTTTCCAAATGGTAATCTCCAGGACACTATCATCTGTGAGATGTTCATAGGGATTATCTTAAGAAAATAACTTGGATCGCTTCTTGGCCTTTTGGCTAAGATCAAGTGTGAAGAAAATAACTTGGGGAGGGGCACCTGGGTGGCTCAGTAGGGTTAAGCATCCACTCCTGATTTCGGCTCAGGTCACACGCTCACGGTTCGTGGGTCTGAGCCCCACGTCAGACTCTGGGCTGACAGTGCAGAGCCTGCTTGGGATTCTCTCTCTACCCCCCGCCCCCGCCCCCCTCTCTCTGCCCCTCCCCTGCTGGTGCTCTTTCTCTCAAAATAAACTTAAATAATTTGGGGGACATTCAGGCTTCATCAAAATTGACATTTCTGAAAAAGGCAATCTCCGAGCTTTTCGTGCACAAGCACCATGAACCCTTAAGTGGGTGTAGTAACGTGTTCTTCCCCAAACATCTGAACGCAGACATTTCTAAAGAAAGAGAATACAACGTGGGGGAACCGCGGCAGCAGATGGTCAGAAGAGGTCCGCCTTTAAATCAAAGGAATCTTAGAGACGGTGCACGAAACGTAGCACGTGTCCATCCCTTACAATTGCGACCGCTTCAGTTTCTCCCTGAATTCTCAGCCGTAGAAGCCAAACTGCTCACCACTTTAGAATTCTTGATCTCTTGAACTTGATCTCTCACACTAACACTTCTTGGGTGCCACGCAAAAAATGTTCAAGTGGTACAATTCGCACCTCGGGGAAGAAGACAGAGGACTACCTACGGTCTGAAGACAAAACGTAAGCTCCGTAGACTGCCAACCGCAAAGACACAATGGTGACGTTCCTGTGCCTCCGCCGTGCTCTTGCTGGGCCGGTCTGGGTCTACACGAGGTGGCAGGAGGTGAGCGTCTCCCACCAGGCCCACCTGGTCCCTGCACTCTGGCAAGAGCTCTCCCTAGGGTGCTGCACAGGGAGGGAGCCCGAGACCAGAGAAGAAGTTCATGTCAGCATAAAGTCCTACCCTGCCTCTGGATGTTACGTCCAGCTTCTCTGGTTAATTCCCTGTTAATTAAGGCCGGGTCTCTGGGCGGGAACCCTCACGGGTGAGGCCAGGTCCTGTTCTTTGGAGATTCCCCCCCCCCCCCCCCCCCATTGAATCCCACCCTGGCACGCAGCAGTAAACGTCTACCGTTGCAATTTCTGATGGGAAAGCTCTAGACTGTGTTGCTCAGCGCTGCCTGTCATGCGCAAGTAAACAGATTCCACCCGGATATAAATTAAGGCAAGGAGGCAATGGAGTTGCCAGGTTCCTGGCTCACAGGCCCCGGCTCCCTGGCTCAGAGCATAGCTGGAAACCCAACTCCAAAAAGAGAAATTAGAAAGCGGCTTTCTTGTTGCTAACTTTCAAGGTGGCCCGAGAACTGACATGTCAGAGGCTGAAAGGCCGCATCTCATTTTCCAAAGGATTCCTTCCTTCCAGTAAAGGAGATAATCAAACAGGTAAGTGACACACTGTGCCCCTCCCCCACCGCCTTCACCGTGGGACAAAAAGGAAGTGATTTTAATTTTGAATTACACAAACAAAAAAGCCCCACCAACACTTTTCCTCAATCAACCCTTAGGCCAAAAAGGCTGCTTACCCCTGCTTTTAAGCACCTCTGGGCACCCCGGCCCCACATGCCTTAGGCTTTCCAAAGTGTCACCAAGCCCAAATTATTCCACATTGCCCAATCCTGGGCTGGCCCCAAAGAGACTTTGCATCTACTTCTAGTATATGGTGGCCTCCTCACGACTCAAGCCGGTTGTTCTCAGAATTTCCCTTTGTAGTTTTTCCATGCGAGGCAGCTGCTCCCCAGCTGTTTGCTGCCCTCAGCGGATGGCGACGGTCCTCTACCCGTTTGTGAATTTCAGGCTACACCCAAGAATCACGACCTCCCGAGAGCCCAGACTGTTTGGCCTTTTCGCCCCCCTGCATGTCCCGGTACGTGGGTTTTGCCCAGGAGCCCCTCCCTGCTCTGAGATGCCCATGGCCCAGCCAGCCTCTCCGGACAGACAGACAGGGTCCTGTCACCTCCCTTTCCGAGGGGGCCCGGGGAGAGCTGGGCCCTGAGCACAGGACTACGGGAGCGGCTTCCCGGCCTAGGAGTGTTGGATACAGGAGCACAGGGGCTCCTTTCCTCCAAACTTAAAGGAGCAACCCGACATCCGGGCTGATCGGATCCCCGAGTGACAGGTCAGTGGGACGGGGTTGACATAACGTACATGAGCCTCTCAAACCGTGAAGGCCCGCTTCTCACACTGCAGCGCTTCGTCATGGGCTGTATTTGCAAAACACGATCAAAACTCGAAATACTTTTTCTAGAAAACTACAATTACTAGGAAAATTAGACCACCTGCCAGCCTAGATCTTTGGATTCAGACACAACGTCTAGCGAATGGGTACAAAAACGTCTCGACGCTCTCACTTCTCTTTTTATCCAATGATGAACCAGGTAACAAATGCATCTGGGCAGGTACGGGGCACGGACTGCACTTCAGGCGGCATTGATGTGCGTGGTTCCCGGGCATGGGAAGGTTTCCTGTCGATGTTCCACCCTTTCTCTGAGAGAACACAGGGTTTCTGGCCCCTTCGCTGCCCATCTGAGGTGGGTCCAAGCACGTAGCTAAGTTCTACTGACTGGGGTGGGAGCACAGCGCCTCCACTTGGTGGGGAGCTTCCTCAAATACACCCCGGCTCACAACCCTCACGGCTGGCAGGCTTTGCTCCACTGGGGCTCGGCCTGACGTCCTCCTCCTCTCTCACCCAGATGCCACCTGCCAGTCGCGTAAATGCCCCTTCCTGCCCGCCGCTCCCGGAGGAATGTTAGTGGTCTCCCGGGGGGCCTGCCCACCTCCTGGGGTGGCTTCGTTTGAACTACTCACCAGTGTCGTTGGGGTATTTGTCTCCCTTGGTGCACGTCCTCCCGTCGTCCTCCCGGATGTAACCCTCCCGGCATTCACAGCGGTAGCTGCCCACGGTGTTGACGCAGATGTGGGCGCACAGTGTCTCGTTGCTGGTGGCACACTCGTCGATATCTGGGTTTGGACCAAAGGCAGAGAAGGCTCCGCTTCAGAGAACTCTCTTCCAACGACAGGGGGACGTTGGGCTTGGCCTTCCTGTGAACGTCTGCAGGGGACCCTTTGCCAGCCTCCCTCCGAGAATGCTGGAATGAAGCAGGACGCTAGAAACAGGAGCCATCTCGAGGGAGTGCCTCAGGCAGGGTCACCATGGTGACAAGCCGATCAGTAATGGGGATCCATTGTGGCCCTGCCACCACCAAGTCATGTGACCTGGTTCCCACCCCCCCCCACCCCCCCCCCCCCCCCCCCCCCCCCCCCCCCCCCCCCCCCCCCCCCCCCCCCCCCCCGTGCCTAGCCTTCAAAATTCCCACCTACAAAACACGAACGATGCCTGCCCGAAATACTTCACCGGGCAAATCAGGAGAGAAAATGAGATGATGGAGAGCAACGTACATGGAAAGCAGGCATCAGAGACACGAATTTCTACAAGGACCCATGTGTGCCGAGGGCTTTTACGTTCCCCTTTACGGCTCCGGGTTCTGAGCAGCAGGATGGTGACCCAAGGTCAAGTTTGGGTCAATGGCTCCTTCCCAGTTAAGAGATGTAATGAAACCGGAGAAGAAAAGCCACTTCGGGTGAAAGAAAATAGTCATGATGGGTCTAACGGAGTTTTCCCCAGGAAATTTCGGTGTCATCAATGACCCAGACAGACCGCCCGTGAGCTGCGGAAACGAGCCATGAGCCCATCAAACAAGCCCTTCTCTGCCCTTGACCTAAGCGTGAAGCTGCCTCTACTGTCCAGGGGAGGGAGGGCAAGGTTGAAAGGAGAGAAACAGATGGAATTCTGAGCAGAATGCCCTTTGGCTGACCCCCATATGGGAAGCACAGGGTACCGTGGCTATCACAAACTCAAAGAAGAACCCTCGCGCCTGGGACCGCGGAAGGACAGAATGGCACATCGCACTCTCTGTAAGAGGCACCAGTGGTCCCGGCTGCACTCACTTGGTGGTCTCCATCCTCCTCTTTGTCAGCGTGGGGTGCCACTGGGGACAAGCCAGGAGGCTACTGTCTACAGCTTCTCTTAAATGGTACTTGCTAGAGTCCCCGCTGGGGCAGAGGAGGAGGGGCCACTCATCACAGTTCATTTATTCTCCCCTTGGGACCGTCTGCCTGGCTCCTCAGTTCATCCTCCAGCTGATTCTCGAACTTGATGTGCACGTGAGTCACTCGAGGCATTTGTGTAAAATGCAGAATCCGGCCCCGCCCCTCAGGCTCTGGAGGCGAGGCCAGGATCGTTGTTTTTTTTTGCAAAAGCAAGAACCCCAGATGTTTCCGAGACAGGTTAGCCACAGGCTGACCGCACTCTGAAACACGTGGCTTCAGGGAACAATTCCCATCAACCTGTCTCCGGGACTTGCAAAGTGCACGGCTGGAAAGCCAAGCCAATGGGGGAAGGAGCCCGCTGGTGGCGAGGGGTGGCGCTGAGTCCTCTCAGCTGGGCTCCAGGTGGCTGGCTTCAGCTCCCTCGGACTCACTTGAACCTGCCTGCCACATGGTCTCTTCCTGGCTCCCAGCCCTCTCTTCCTAGTCTTCCGAGAGAATGTGGATTCTTACCTGTCTGTGCTTTTAACATTTCTGGCCGCTTACACTCTGCGTGACATCGCTCTGCTTTTCATTTGACGATGGTCCCCTTCTCCTGCTCTCATGTCTCACCGCCTGTTAGGACCTGACTGGTACTGGCTCCCTGAAGAATTCCTTGGCCGTGGTTGGTTTAAACAACCACAACGAGGGGCGCCTGGGTGGCTCAGTCGGTTAAGCGTCCGACTTCGGCTCAGGTCACGATCTCGCGGTCCGTGAGTTCGAGCCCCGCGTCGGGCTCCGTGCCGACAGCTCAGAGCCTGGAGCCTGTTTCAGATTCTGTGTCTCCCTCTCTTTCCTCCCCTGCTCATGCTCTCTCTCTCTTCTCAAAAATAAATAAATAAATAAACATTTTAAAAAAATGAAAAAAACCACCACAACGGAAGCCGGTGCCCGCTAGCTTTGGTACTAACACAACTCCATCTGGGTATCGAGACACAAGGGAAGAAACAAAGATCAAAGCGGCTCCTGGGGGCTGGCCCCACCCACGAAGAGTGTCCAGCAGAGGACAGAATCATCCCCCCAGGAGCTGGAAGATAACGTGTGGTGGCAACGCACCCAGGCAGTACGGCTTCTCCCGCTTCCGGTGTCTCTCCCGGTCGTACCGGTATCCCGGGTAACAGGTACACAGCACTCGGCCAAAGTTATCCGTGCACTGCTGTTCACAGGGAGCCTCGGCACACACATCGTAATCTGAAATAGACAAGCGTGAGCGCACATCAGCCTCAGTCATTCAGCAGCTGGGGGCGGGGCCACCGCACCCGGGTCTGGAGCAGACCTTCCGGGCTGCATTCCGCTCGGGACCCGGGAAGCATGGCCAGCTGTGTGTGGGAGGGCACGAACTCTTTGTGTAGCACAACAGGTAACTTAGTGCCCAGCACGGCCACTTAAATGCCAACGTCACCTGTGATCCTCCCCCGGGTCACCTCTTCGCCCTCTGGTGTCTGTCCCTCATCTAGAGAGCAAAGACGTTCTGGACGGCCGGGCCCCCGCGGCATTACCTGGGGGCCTGTTTTGTCTCTTTTGCCAGCTGCGGTAGAGACAGGGGATTCCTTCTGGATGCACACTAAAAGAGAGGCTGGGCCTGGTGAGGGGCGTGGGCATCACAGTGTGAGGAGGGCAGGGGCTGGCAGTCAGGCGGGGGGGGGGGGGGGAGTGTGAGTGGGGCTTGGGAACAGAGACGGTGTGGGCGCTGCAGAGCTGGGCCCCCCAGTGTGTTGTAGCCGTGTGTGCCCAGGACGGACCCCACGTGCCGAGAAGGGGCTGGGTGGGGTCGAGTGGCTGGAGATCTCCGAGCAAACCGGCGTGGATGCCCTCCTAACTTGAAAAGAATTAAAGCATCTCTTCCGCGCAGTCCTTACAAACGTATTTAATGAGCCTCTGAAGGGACTCCGGCTGGGAGTCGGGCGCTCAGGCTGCACTTTTACCTCCAGACTAGATCCAGCATCTCAATCACTGCGCTCTCTTCCCCGGGCGCTGACACAGATAAACGATATTTGGATGCGGAGTAAGCCCGGCTTTGCTCGCCCCGCCACACAGGAAGGCGGGATGGGTGGGTCTGTCAGCCCGCAACGCACGCAGGCGGGGTCAGTGTGACAAGGAGCCTGTCATTCTCGCGATGACCTGGGAAGCTGCCCTTGCTGCAAATCCCTTCCCCCCGCAACTGGGATTCCAGGCCTGCTTTTCCGGCACGGGTTGGGTTTCCTTGCCGAAAATCGCCTCTAGGTGGCCGATGTTTTGTGCTCTGCCTTGTTTGCTGAATGCCTACACCCTGTAGCAGGCCCCACCGTAGGGGCCATGCAGCCTCGTGGTGGAGGGTCCAGGTTCTGGAGCCAGCCCCCCCAGCTCTGCTACTGTCTCTGTGACCTCGGGTCCTTTAAGCCTCAAGTCGCTTACCTGTAAAAGAGGGGTAACAAGAATACCGACTTCAGGGTGCTTTTCTGAAGGTAAACCCGGATGATGCATGAAGCACCGTGCCTGACCCACAGCAAAAGCTTCACCCTGTCCTTCTGCTTCCTTTATGGCTTCGCTCTGATGATTGTTTGGGTATCTGGGAAGGACTGTGTCCCCTAGAGTAACTGGCACTACTCTCTTCCTACAGTTTATGCTCAATTAATAACTGTTGGACTAGAACAAATGAGATTACTCGATCACTCTGGCCAATCAAAACAACACAGCAGGGCGTAGCAAAGCACATCTGGTTGGCCAGCATTCCTCAACTCTGCTGTGGTAGGGCAGAAGGGGCCACAAATACTCAAGTGCGTGAGTGTGGTTGTGTTTCAATAAAACTTTATGTACAAAAATAAGCAGTGGGTCAGATTTGGCCCACAGGTTGTTGACTTTTGACTTAGAGCAACAAATAGGAGACAACTTTTAAATTGCAGCTTCTACTCAGCAGATGTGGTTAAACATTCTAGTCTCTTTACCACCTGTGATGGTTCATTTTGTGTGTCAAATGTGGGTAGGCCACAGTACCCAGATATTTGGTCAAACACACTCTAAATGTTTCCGTGCAGATGTTTTGTTTGTTTTTTTGTTAATAGATGGGATTGACATTTAAATCAGTAGACTCTGAATAAGGCAGATTGCCCTCCAAAAGGTGGATGGGCCCATTCAATCAGTTCACGGCCTTACTAGAAAAAAAGACTTCCCCCACGGAAGAGGGAATTCTGGTGGCAGATGGCCTTCTGATTCAAACTGTAACTTTCTGCTGGGTCTCCGGTCGACCCTACGGACACTTGATTTGCCAGCCTCCAAGTAAATCCTTAAAATGAACCTGTTTCTCTGGAGAATCCTAACTGATACACTTATCTTTTCTGAAGTTCTACATTTATACTTTGCATTCTTGGTGACAGAAACCTTGATGACTCAAGAGATCTTTAGTAAGACAGACAGACAGACAGACAGACACACACACACACACACAGACTTATTCCCACAGATTAAAACGCTTAAATGTTCTAGTGAAAGCAATAGAACAGAGTGTTATTATGGTGAGGCTACGTTAATCACAGGTGTCACAGACTCACTTGAGGGCGAGGGGCGCTGCTTGTAGGCTCTGATGTTTGAAACCACAAGACCTAACATTTAAAGAAGATCTAAGTCTGTGGTGCCCACGTAACCTGCTTTTAATCAGGTTGGGCAAGGTCTTTAGCTGAGATCTTAAAGTGATGGGTCCAAACTTAATTTTCTTAGTATCTGCCCAATTGCAATATAAAGGACACAGCTGGGGACTGGGACAAGCTGGCTGATACAAGAATGCAATTATTTGGACCTTTGTTGTTGTTGCTTTCCACCATGCTCTAACCCACAGAATTGGCTGGCAGTGAGACAAGTCTCTCTCGGGAAGACCCAAGGCCACATACACCATCGTCATGTTAAGTGATTTCCTAACCACTCTTCCTCAAGCAGCTTTCTCCCCAGCTATGGTTTAGTGAATTCTTCCACCCTTTCACCGAAGAGAGCAATACACGGGAGGGATTCACTTATTTCTGACAAAGAGCCTGCTCTCTAGGAGATAATGCAGCATGAATTGGCTCGGCTGGGCTTCTGGTCTTCCAGAAGCCCTCTTCCAGAGATCTGGCTTCTTGGGTGACAGTGAAGAAACCTCTTTCTCATTACCCTCCCACCTCTCCCCAGCCCCAGGCACACTAATCTCGCGCTCTCCAGACAGGGCTTTGTGTTTCCCGGATCAGCGCGGGAATCCTTTGCAGCTCTTTTCCTCCTATTTGTGTAGGCCCCGGGGGAAGCCTTCCTTGGTAAGCCGGCTCCCCCTCCTTCTGGAGACCACCTCGAACTGCTCTGGTTCTCTGTGCTGTGCGCCTGCTCCAAACACTTGCAGCCCCGAATGCCTCGACCGCACATATTACAGTTATTATTAAACACAACAGCAGCAACCGTTATTTATCAAGCACTTAATGAGAGCCAGCCTCCGTTCCAAGTACTTAACATGTGGTAATATTCTTAAAACAACCATGAGCCAAGTACAAATACTTTCCCACAAAAACTAAGGTAGGATTTGTATTGTGGACTGAACGTTTGCGTCCTCTTGACATTCGTAGGTTGAAATCTTAACCTCCAAGGTGACGGTATTGGGAGGTGGGGGCCTTCGGGGGGTGCTTAGATCATGAGGGTAGAGCCCTCACCAATGGGATTGATGCTTTTATAAAAGAACCCCCAGGAATCTCCCTTGCCCCTTCTGCCGCGTAAGGACACAGCAAGGAGATGGCAGTCAATGAAGGAGGAAGCTCTCACCCGACGTGGAGTTTTCCAGCGCCTTGGTCTTTGGCTTAGCCTCCAGAACTAAGAGATGAGCGTTTGCTGTGTAAGGCACCAGACTATGGTATTTTTGCTACAGCAGCCAGAATGGGCTAAGGCAATACGGAAGCTGGAATTAGAATTCAGGTCTGACTCCATGCAATCTATACCCCATCTCACCAGCTTGAGGGTGTGTATGCCCTGAGAGCCGGGCACCTACTGCTCCCACTGCTCTACGCCGTTAGTGCTGGGCTGAGCAGAGTGTTTGGAGGGGCTTTGAGTTCAGCATGTGAAAAACACAGAGGTCAGGAGGACGTGTGTGCTCTGTGTATGAAATGCTGATGACGGGATGATAGCCTCTTCAGCTTAAAAAAACCTGAAATATGAGAATTACTCAATATAGGTGTACCTGTCGGGTAACGATGTAGCTGGAGCATGCTACGCGTACTAGAAGAATCCAATGCCAGAAGAAAACTGAAATCACACGCAGGTACTCCACGTACATTCTACGTACATCGGAACTCTACAGACACCTAGCGATTAGTCACAAACAAGGTGAGAAGACATAATCTTTTACATTACGTACCTTCTGGGATGCATTGTCCAAGAACAAATTTATACCCTTTGCAGCATTTTTTCCTAAGAAACAAACAAAAGTGTGTTTTAAATGTGACGTCAGATTAAGGATATAATTCTTTTCAGGGGTGTCTGGGTGGCTCAGTCGGTGAAGCATCTGACTCGATTCTGGCTCAGGTCATGATCTCATGGTTTGTGAGATGGAGCCCCACGTTGGGCTCTGGGCTGACAGTGCAGAGCCTGCTTGGGATATTCTCTCTCTCTCTCTCTCTCTCTCTCTCTCTCTCTCTCTCTCTCGCTGCCCCTCCCCCACTCACACGCATGCTTGCTCTCTCAAATAAACTTAAAATATATGTATAATATATAATTCTTTTCAGTTAGTGATTTGTGCCCAGGAAAAAGTGAGGTATAAGGGAAAGAAGGGGTTGGGTATTTTTTTTTTTTAATGTTTATTTATTTTTGAGAGAGAGAGACAGAGACAGAGCTCGAGAGGGAAGGGCCAGAGAGAAAGGGAGATGCAGAATCCGAAACAGGCTCCAGGCTCTGAGCTGTCAGCACAGAGCCTGATGCGGGGCTCGAACTCACGGACCATGAGATCATGAGCCAAGCCGAAGCTGGACGCTCAACAGACGGAGCCACCCAGGCGCCCCTAGGGGTTGGATATTTTTAAGGAAAGCTGAGATAGAGATATAAAGGGAAAATATAATCAACAGCACATGACCACATGTTCCAGTAGCAGAAGGTCCTTTTTTACCACATAATATATGGAATTAATCACTTGAATTCTATGAAGTGGATTAATTCAGAGACTTCAAGCTACTTGTAGCAGATGACCAGAGGCCTACAGGATATAAAGAACTTTTACATAAAGGATATAAAGAAACTGTATCCTGAAAAGGAACTCTGGGGCTGGCCAGGCCCCTCAGGCTACAAGCCAAGGATTCACGTGACTTGCTAATTATAACAATTTGCTAATAATAAATAACTAGGTAATTGTAACCTAATGATTGCAAATTATGATTAGGTAGCTGAGGCTGAAGCCCAAGCCGTCCCCCATTTGAAGGCTGGCTTCACCTGGACCACATAGGTACTAAAAGCTATCTAAATTATCTGAATTAAACAGACAAACAAACAGCAAATAGACAATTCTAGCAAAAGTTCCCAAGACGTCCATCTCTGCCTGAGGTAGAGAAATGGCACCATTCGTTCAAAATGTAAATCTCCACGGGAAAGATGAGGTCTCTGGTCTGGGGTTTCAAGCTCTTAACAGACTGACCCCCTGCAGATAGAGAATATAAACTCAGGACAAAAGAGAAGCAAACAACCCCTGGCAGGTTCTGGAGAGCAAAGAAAGGCGGGCAGGATTTTAGAGGAGAGCTGACATTTGGAACGAGGGACTAACCCAGGCTAACTTTCCTGCTTTTCAGGACTTTGGCCCGAGCGCCCATCACAGTTGCTACGTGGTGGGGAAAGTGAACACACAGAGAACCTGTGACAGGTTTCGGCCCGATCAAATGGAGGGCAAAATAGGGGTAACCAGAGGTGTGAAAAATTCAGGGGAAATCCTGGAAATGAGAGTGCTGGAGGACAGGAGCCTTAAGTTCTGTGTATTAAGTCTGCCCAGTCGCTGGGAAACCCTCACCCAGGCATGCGGGGAGAAGACTCGAAACACCCCAGCTAAACGCCACACGGGCTGGACGAGGGTTGGGCTGACCAACACCGACTGCGAGGCCGTTTGCACATTCCATCCATCCAAGTTGCTTGCCTGCTCCAAGAAAAGTATCAACGCTTTTTGGATGAATAAAGCAGGATCCAGGATCTCCACAACAGAACTTGTATAAATGTGACCCATTCTCAAGGGAAAGACCATCAATGATGCCAACCCCAATTCCAGAGGTCGCAAGTATCAGACACCGCGTTAAAGTGGCTGTTACAATGGTGTTCGATGAGGTAAGGGAAAAGGCACTTGTAATAAATGAAAAGGTAGGAGATCTAAAAGAAATATCAACTGTGAAAAGAACGAAATAGAAATTCAAGAACTGAATGGGGCGCCTGGGTGGCTCAGTCGGTTGAGCTTCCGACTTTGGCTCAGGTCAAGATCTCACAGTCTGTGAGTTCGAGCCCCGCATCGGGCTCTGTGCTGACAGCTCAGAGCCTGGAGCCTGTTTCAGATTCTGGATCTCCCTCTCTCTCTGCCCCTCCCCCACTCATGCTCTGTCTCAAAAATAAACATTAAAAAATTAAAAAAATTAAAAAAATTAAAAAAAAGAAATTAAAGAACTGGAAAATATACGTATCAAATTAAAAAAAAAACTTGCTGGATGGGTTTAACAACAGAATGGTGATATGAAGTGGGAAAGAATTAGTGAATTGGAAGATACAGGCACAGGAATTACCCAATTTAAAGAGAAAAAGTGACTTTAAAAAATGCACCAAAACATCAGGGACTTGGGGGGAGGCGGGGGGGACAACCTCAAAAGGTCCAAGGTATGGTATGTGGAGTTCCAGAAGGCAAACAGAGAGAGAATGGAGAAGAAAACAAATGTGAAAATGGCTGAAACATCCCGAATTTAGTGAAAAACATAAATTTACACACTAAAGATGTTTAGCAAAAGCCAAACAGGTTGAAGACACACACCCATGCACGCGTCTAGAGATGTCATAGTCCTACTGCTGAAAAAAACCAAACAAACAAACAAACAAACAAACAAGAGAAAATCTTGAAAGCCAGCAGTGAAAAACTGCACATTCTATACCGGGAAAGAATGATCTGAATGTCCATGCGCTTCTCATCAAATACCACGGCAACCACAAACAATGGCATGACATCTTTGAAGTGCTGAGAAAACAAACCGACCTGTCAATCCAGAATCCTCTATGCAGTGAAAAATATCCTTCGAGAATGAAGAGGAAATCAAGACGTTTCAGAAAAAAGAAAACCAAGCATTCAACACCAGCAGATCTGGGCTATGAGAAATGCTACAGGGAGTTGTTCAGAATAAAAACACAGGGACCAGGGAGAAAAACCTGAATTTTTAGGAAGGGCTGAAATGCCTCGTAAATGTCTTGGTACCTATATAAAACGTGATTTTTTCACGCTTAACTATTTCAAAGCAAAAACTATATGTCCTTGTCTTACAGGATTCATAACGCAAGCAAATGCAATCAACAGAATAATGGACCCACATGGTCCATAATGTAAATGGACCCACATGGTTACAAAATTTCTACACCACGTATAAAACGGTACAATTCTGACACTTCCCTTGTGGCAAACATTCCCCTTTGTTCTGGGTTTCTCAGGCCTCCTTACTTTTCCCTTCCCTTCCCCCTACCCCATCCTCCCTTACCCCCCAACCCCGCTCCCCCGCCGGGCTCCTAGAGAACTTCCTTTTACCACTTCCAAAATCAGTATGTTCATTCAGAGGCCAAGAATTAAGCTGGGGGCAGTGAATTTGCAAGTCTCAAGAATACAGCCCGGGATCTTTTGCTCTTTTTCCTTGACTATCAAAGTCAAACTATCATTAAGAAACACCCAAAACTATTCCTGAGCCTGGGTGGCTCAGTTGGTTAAGCATCCAACCCTTGATTTTGGCTCCAGTCATGATCTCACAGTTCATGGGTCAGGGTCCCATGTTGGGCTCTGACCCGACAGCACAGAACTTGCTTAGGATTCTCTCCCTCTCTCCTGGCTCACTCTATATCTCTCTCTCAAAATAAATAAAAATTAAAAAACAAAACAAAACAAAACTATTTCTGTGTAACCATAAGAGAAATGAGATTCAAGGTTATTGCTATCGAAATAGTCTCGGTAATTTGCATTTGGACATGCTTTCTAGGTGGAAGAGAAAGGCAGTTAAATATGGTCTGCCACCTGGGAAGTGCACATTGCCTGTGGCCTATCTATACCACGCGTGTGAGCCTATCATCTGTATGCTGTATTGAATACAAGGTCCGAAACCACAGATTTGGGAGATGAGGCATTCTCTAGGTCCTAACGCAAATTCCCACCTTTGTCAAACGGTCAGAACCTTCAACCAGATTAGACAAGACCTTCTGAGAAAAATCTGGTACGCTTAAATGTATTTTTTCCAACACATTTTAGTAAGACAGCAATTTAACAACATTTATAAGAATTGTATTAAATCCATTAAAAACTTCGCAGATAATGTATTCAACATGCACACAACTGATCTGGTAAGAGAACGTTCTGAGGCCCAGCTGGGTACAGCAACACTGCCTCCTTTCTCCCTGCAACCTTTCTCATGTGCAGTCCAGCTGTGGTAGACAATCTTACTTCAAAAGCATAATAAGAGTGGGCTTCCCTTATAAAGGACAGTAGCAGCTGGGACGCTCCCGAATCGGACCTGAATGAAATAATTCAGGGTCCCGTCCCCTGCAAAGGACGTATTTGCCTACCTGTACATGTCCAATCAATATGTTACGTTGAATCTTTCCTCAGCATATTTTGTTACATATATCTGTGTGTGTGTGTGTGTGAAAGAGATTTACTGCTATGAATAACGTGTGGCAGTGTTCAGAGTTTTCCTACAATTAGACATAATCTCCCAACATTTCCAACTGAACTGTAATTTTACATGACAAGAGAAACCCATGGTGTACAAATTCATGATGATGATTATTTCTAACAGAAGTAGAGGATCTACCTTGACGTTCCATAAAACTCTCGTTTTCCATGGTTTAAGAGAGTCCAAGTTCCTGACAACCAGAAAGAAAACTGCTTACTAGGGTATTCATTAAAATTTTACAGTTTACTTACTGTATTACTTGAAGCTGTCCTATGGAAAACTAAGAGGAACAACAGTGCCCTAGATGATCTGAAACTCAAGTGAATCATAAGAAAGTTGGAATGGAGGGGAGACATGTGTTTTTGATATATCTTCGGGGCAACGCCACATTTAAACATATGGTTCTATTTGTCTGTTTCTATGTAAATGGCGCACCTAACATACAGCCGCTGAGAACTTTGATGGCATTTCAAAGTTCACGCACACGGATACAACCCTTACAATCTCTCTCTCTTCATCCAAGACATCCTACTTGGGCATTCTGATCTTTCTGAGCATTGCAAGAGCTTGGGGTTGTCCATTTAGTGGAGCCAAAAGTAACCTGTCAATTGCCTTGCTACAAAATTAAATAACACAGTGATTTGATAATGCTTTCAAAAGGCTACAGAGCTCTGTCGGGAGATCTAAGCTTCATGATGGCCATGCTTCCTTTAAATACCTGCTCAGCCCAGAATTAACTTCCCCTTGGCTTTTTTCTTAATTGCATACCTAACGCCATCGCTCTGCTCGAGGGGAGGAGGTCTGAGACTTCACTGCACCCTCTTGCTTTTCGAGAGTTCCTGAAGACGGCATTATTTTGCAGGTCAAACATCCATCCAGCAGAAGTCACGATTTAAAATAAACGACGGAATATTCCAAAGTATAAAAAAATAAACACTGGCTGCACATCTTACCCCGTTTCAAAGATTACTTACAACACAACTTACGTATAATGAAGTTGAAATGGCCTAAGTGAGACCTCCTTCTCGTTATGCAACCGGACCTAACTACAAGCATGGTCGTGCGGTTTTTATCTTTAAGAAAAACAAACGAAGATGGGGAAAGCTCATGTGGACTTCGGGGGAGACAGCCCTTCGTGAGCCGTTTCATGTGGCAGAGCTCGGTTTTCCAAACGCAAAATGCCTTTCCCATTTCTTGGCGAGGGGAAGTGGCGATTAGGTGGTTGTCACATAGAAAGGGCGACATCTGCTCATCAGGAAAGTCTGTGCAGGTTTCCCCTGGGTGTCCCAGAGCGCGCGCACGCGCGCAAACACACACACACACACACACACACGTTGTAAATAAAAACAGTGCGGCCAGAAATACATCCCAGCGACCGAGCGTGTGTGAGAGCTTTTGGAAGGAAAAACCGAGATATCAACATCGGACTGTCTGCTGTTAGTTATCAGATTCTAGAGAAGAATTAACACAACAACAACAACAACAACAACAAAAAACCTCCCTGCGGAATTAGAAGGACAAGAAGGAACCTTGAAACGTCAAGTGAGCTAGTAGGCAAGAGATATTTCAACACTCGTCCCACTGCAACAGTAAATTTTCCTAAGATTTATTTGGGGTTTCCTCTGCATCGCTTGCCTACACATGCACGAGACAGCTCAGATGTTTTGTTTTGTTTGTAATGAGAGAAAAAAACTGCACTTTTTAGAGTATTTCGGGGTTCTTTTTGCCCAGCTACAGGTAGTGGATGGAACGGTGGCTTTGGGGTCAAGCACATCTGCTGTACAATTCTGGCTCTGTCATTTAAAGAGCTTGTGATGATGAGGCACCTGGGTGGCTCAGTCAAGTTGAGTGTCTGACTTCGGCTCAGGTCATGATCTTGTGGTTCGTGGGTTTGAGCCTCGCGTTGGGCTCTGCGCGGACGGGGGGGAGCCTGGTGCCTGCTTCAGATTCTGTGTGTCCCCCTCTCTCTCTCTGCCCCTCCCACCCTGTGTGCTCGCTCTCTCTCAAAAATACACATAAAAAATAAAAAAAAAAAAATAAAGAGCCTGTGATAGGACTTTGGGTTTCTTAAACTTGTTGAGGTTTTAGATTCCTCATGGATAAAACATGAATAATAGTATTTGCTTTCTTTTTCCAAAAATGGAAGAGAGGGGGAGGGGGAGAAAGGAGGGAGGGAGAAAATTTTGATTTCAACATGACGGAAAAGTAACATTTTTGTCCTTTTCTTTCCCAAGCTAATGCCAAATAATGGGAATAGGAAATATAAATTCAAGCTGATAGTCTATAGTTTTAGGAGTATATTTCTAATATGAGTTAGTTTATTTATTAAAGTTTATCTACTTTAGATGGTGTGAGTAGGGGAGGGATAGGCAGAGGGAGGGAGACAGAGAATCCCAAGCAGGCTCCGCATTGTCAGCACAGAGCCAGACGTGGGGCTCAAACCCATAAAACTGCAAAGTCATGACCACAGCTAAATCCAAGGGTCGGACGCTTAACCGACTGAGCCACCCAGGTGCCCCTCTAATATGGAGTTAATATGAACACGGCCAGTGGACGGGAGAATGGGAAGTGATTTCGCAGAGCAGAGTGACTTCAAACCTATGTGCCTCCAGGGGCGGTTATCGTGGAGAAGCCAACTGGCCCCACGGAGGCTCAGCCCCGCTCAGGAATCGGAGACACCAGGTATGGAGGAAGGTGGAGGCCAACAGACAGCAGGCCAACCTGAAGGTCTGGTGAGAAGGTGGACTTCTGGTTTCCTGACCCCAGGCTCCCTTTGTCGGATACCCTCCGTCCACCACCGCGAGAGGTAGAAGGTACGTTCCTTGGGGAGAATTGTACCCGAGGAGATCGACTCTCACACCAAGCCAGAGGCCCACGTGGAATATACCCATGAGTAGATACTCCTGCCCACGCACAGAGTTTCCAAATATTTTTAAAGAGTCCCTTCAATGGAGTATCTCATTGCACAACAATGGAAGCCTCCCGGTGATGGCTTCTGAAGGCCCCGATGGCGGCTTCCGCGCATCTCCAGCCAGTTAGTCCTAAATGAAGACAGAGGAGGCTGGGAAGGTGCAGAGCCCAGTCAGCGTGGTTCTTTTTCACCATCTATTTTTTTTTTTTTTTTTAATTTTTTTTTCAACGTTTATTTATTTTTTGGGACAGAGAGAGACAGAGCATGAACAGGGGAGGGGCAGAGAGACAGGGAGACACAGAATCGGAAACATGCTCCAGGCTCTGAGCCATCAGCCCAGAGCCCGACGCGGGGCTCGAACTCACGGACCGCGAGATCGTGACCTGGCTGAAGTCGGACGCTTAACCGACTGCGCCACCCAGGCGCCCCTCTTTTTCACCATCTAACTACTAACTGCACTGCGACATGCCAGACGAGGGGTCCATAAGAGACTGATGCCAGGAACAGTACACAACTCCTGGGACTAAATTAAAAGCCTGAGGATTTCTTTTTTTTATTTTTATTTATTTATTTATTTTTTTTTATAATTTTTTTTTTTCAACGTTTATTTATTTTTGGGACAGAGAGAGACAGAGCATGAACGGGGGAGGGGCAGAGAGAGAGGGAGACACAGAATCGGAAACAGGCTCCAGGCTCCGAGCCATCAGCCCAGAGCCCGACGCGGGGCTCGAACTCACGGACCGCGAGATCGTGACCTGGCTGAAGTCGGACGCTTAACCGACTGCGCCACCCAGGCGCCCCAAAGCCTGAGGATTTCAAGGCGGTCCTGAATTTCTTTGTCAAACTCCTTAGAGTGAGGAAGTTTTCCTCTTTGTTTTAACCTTCTTCTCTTGGAGAGACTTTGATAGAGCTTCGCGTGACTTCACATGAACTTCTAGAATGCCTCTTACACCAGATGCCCTGAGAACGGAACCCAGGAAAATGATTCATCTCCCATCGAGGCCTGCCTGGATCCAGCCCTGTAACCAGAAAGTGCTCCTCCCGGGAAAATGGAATAAGATCATGTTTACCGTAGCAATCAGTGAAGATTAAAAAACAAACAAAACAAACAAAACAAACCCATTTATTCATCTACATATAAACTTGCTCCTGCCAAATCTCAGTGACAATGTGGAGAGACTCATAAGCAGTATGTTACATATCACGTGGTCTTATATGCACAATTACCGACGGCCAAGATCAAAGGCAGAACACGCATGGCAAGTCCGCAAAAATTTAAACACAGAGTAACCACAGGATCCCACAATTGTACTGCTGAGTACATACCCAGAAGAATCGAAAGCAGACTCAAAAGACACATTTGTTCATAGCAACATCATTCACAATAGCCAAAGGTACAAACAACCCAAACGTCCCTTGGCAGATGGGTAAAGACAACGTGATACACACAGAGAATGGATTATTCCTCCTTTAAAGGATCTTCTGACACATGCTCTAACACGGATGAAACTTGGAAACATTATGCTAAGTGAAATCATACCAAAGAAATATTGGAGAGAGAGTTACAAATATCGTAGGCCTCCACTTCTATGAGGTGCCTGAGGCAGTCAAATTCTTAGGCAGAGAGTCGAATCGTGATGGCCAGGGGCTGGGTGAGGAGGGAATGGGGAGCTGCTCAATGGGTACACAGTCTCAGTTTGGGACGATGAGGAAGTTCCGGAGACGAATGCTGATGGTTGCACAACAGTGTGAACGTGCTTACTGGCACTGAAATACACACCTAAGAATGGTTAACGTGGTAAATTTTACGTTGGATGTATCTTCCCACACATACACGAAAAGACTAGAGGAGGAGGGGAAAGCTGTTGAAGCCGTTCTTCTCACCGTTAATACCTGGGGCATGGGATCATCTGGGTTTTAGCTGTGTGAACTACAGAAAAAATATTTTTTTAGGCATGTGAGGGTTATCGTTAGATGGGGCTAAGGTAACAACCAGAAGGTAGTTATTCCTACAAGGCTTCAAGCGATAATAACGTATTCATCCAACAACATGTTCATCAGGCATCTTCCAGGAAGACAGAAGAGCCGGTGGTTGGGGCCCTGGCCCCTGGGGATGTACCTCCCGGGTTTGAATCCCCGCTCTTCTACTTGCCAGCTGTGGGGACCTTAGACAAGTGACTTAAAGTCCCCCTAACTCCATTTCCCCATCTGTAAAGAGGAATGACAACAGTGTCCACCTTGCTGGCTTGGTGTGCGGGTTCGATGCGTTAAGACGCATATGGAGCTCAATACCACGCTGGCTGTGTGAAGTCCAACAGGGAACGTGCAAAGAAATGTGGTTTTCCTGTTGTGTCCCACTCTAATGTTCACCTTCAAGGACCCTGGTGTGTTTTAGAGGAGGGAGCATGAGGGAGTCAGCGGCTGAGCCATGGTCTGGCTGCCCATCGGCTTGGCTTTGAGAAGAAGCCAGGGCTGACTGACAGCAGTACCGAAGCCAGTGTCTCGGCCGTCTCATTGCCACGGTCGTGCCTACTCAAAGATGATCTTATCAGCTAGCAGGAGAACCCTCTCAGGCCACTAACACATTGCACTCCCCTCTATGTGATCAGTGTAATATCTGTTCTCCATGATGAGAGGCACGTGACCGGATCTCGTCTTGTTTGCTCAAAGCTGGCCCGGCAGCACTTGGGAAGTGTGGACAAGTGCCCGGGCTGCGGGGCTGAGAACACGTGTAGCCACTTCGGTATGTTGTTTCCGCCGCCTCCCTATCTCCCTGCCATATCAGCCATTCTCACAGGGTCAGGGACCTCCGCAGACGGCATCCCTGAGTCTACGCGGGTCCCGGAGA
Organism: Lynx canadensis; assembly: GCF_007474595.2. Classification (NCBI taxonomy): domain Eukaryota; kingdom Metazoa; phylum Chordata; class Mammalia; order Carnivora; family Felidae; genus Lynx; species Lynx canadensis. Next base: position 16,608,430 of record NC_044314.2, on the reverse strand, counting down.
CAAGAACCTGGGGCTGCCTGCCTGCCTCTTCACCACGATGCCAACGCTACATATCTAGCTCTCTTTTCACACACTTTTCCCTCCTTCCCCACCTCCTCAAGTGAGTTTTCTACCCCACGAACCCTCATCATCTTGCTCCCTGGCTGTCTTTTCCCGGATTCAATAGAGAAGTTGGCCGTTTTTGAAACGTAAGGAAAAATGGTAACACATTGAAAAAGGTAGTTTGGCATTACCTTTGTATAAAAAAGATAAAGATAAAAACTGTATGCATCTGCATATTTATATACACATAGGCAAGAGATCTTTTCATTAAAAAAATAAAGATTAGGTTGGGTATTCATGGATCTCTTTACGTAAGATGTTTTTTTTTTTTTTTTTTTTTTTTTTTTTTTTTGAGATGTAATTGACCTATAACATTGTACCAGCTTCAGGTGCATGGCATATCGATTTGATATTTGTATGCGCTGTGAAATGATCACCACAGTAAGTCAGGTTTTTTTTAATGTGCTTTCTGATTTTCCTTCAATGAACAGGTGCTAATTTTGTAATAAGAGAAAATAAAGGAAATAAACGAGAGGGATTTTTTAGGGTGTTTTGGTACATATGTTTTGAATTTTTAAAATTTATTTTAGAGAGAGAGGTGTGTGTGTGGGGGGGGGGGAGAGGGAGAGAGAGGGGATATGAATCAATCTCAAGCAGGCTCCACACTCAGCAGGGAGCCAGAGGTGGGGCTCGATCCCACAACTCTGTTCATGAACTGAGCCGAAATCAAAAGTCAGACGCTCAACCGAGCCACCCAAGTGCCCCTGTTTTGGTATATTTCTAATGCCAGGCTTGGCAACAGTTTTGGAAACTGCTAGTTTTGAAAGTTGGCCAAGGAGTAGCAGTCATGAGCGCGTTTGAGAATAGTGCATACAGGCACCCGCCATGATTTACTTCGCCCGGAAACTCAAGACTTACATTTTGGACAACTAGGTTTCAGCCGAACTGATTCTGACCCAAGTCACCTGGAACCGATATATGGCATTTATTAATGCCATAAAATTACTTCTGGGACTTAGGGCATCGTTTAGAAGGATGTTTGTCCTTTTTTCACATCAGAAAAACGGTTTAATAGAGGTTCGTCTGAAGGGAGGATTTTAAGAGAATGATTTTCCCCATTCGTAAGACCTGTTGAAACCAACGAATCTCTGCTGACGTTTATTCCCAGGGTTGCTAATTTTCAGAAGCACTGATAGCTGTGAATCGTGTCGTACTCTCTGCTCCATTGGACACGGACAGCGCGTGGGAAGTGGAGACCATTCCTTGCAGCGATATAGTTCACCATATGCAGTGACACTGGGGGGCCCAAAGGCCTAGTCCCAGATGTATTTTTATCCTATCAACCCTCTGAGCATCCAAGGGATGCCTGAATGGTTATTAATAATCTGTTCCAATGGCATTGACCAAGAAAATCAGATCTTCAAGCAATGAATTGCTCACGATCAACCGAGCAATACAAGAAGTCATCCACGGTGGTTCCCAAAGCATTCCTGGAGTCTTCTGAAGTTTCCTGACGACTCCTCCACCTTCTCCTCCCACCCTGGGCTCCCTGTGCAGCTCAGCCAGCGTTTTCTCGCTGCTCTCTCTTCTTCAAAGGCTGGGTTCAGCTTCAGGATTTCAACTCTGACCTCTGTTTACGACTCCTGAACTGTAACCCCCCAGGCCCCCTGGTTGCGATCATTTTGCTTGCCTGTATTTTCCAGGTTTCCTGTAATTATCAGGTCCTAACTTTCATAGTGAGAAAAGGTTGTATTTTAAAACTAATAGAAGAAAATTAACTTCTCGCTGCCACCGTGGAAGGGAATAGCATTCCTGATGGGGCCAGAGCTCGGAGGCCAACAACCCACAAGACCGTTTTTATATATTGCCTTCGGTTTTTCTCCCTAGTAAGAGACCCAAATTACCCATAACAGCCACACTTCCAAAGGTCATTGCCGTGGCAGAGATAACTAGCTGTTTCTCCATAACTATTTCCTTTTTCCCCCCATTGTAACAAAAGCCCAGATTATAGCTGGGTACGTTAACCTCCCAGAAGAAAGGGCAGAATTCTGCAGCCTCGCACCCACCAGGCACTGCCTTGCGAATAAGCCCGGCAACAGGATGTGAGTAGCTGTGACACCTTAAATGGAAGGGGCACGTAAGCTGTCCTTTTCACCTTCCCGTGAGTGACAGCAGGAACACGGTAGTGAGCGATCTTGGAACATAGTGATGGGTGGGTCAACACACAAGGAGCTCGGTCAATGTTGCTGTCCAGCCACCACAGAAGATAAGGACTCCTGACAGTTTTGTGTAAGAGAACAAACTTCCACCTTGTTTAAACTGTTATTTTTGGTTTCAGCTTATAGGAGCCTAATACACCCAGAAAACTAAAATAACTAAAGGGAATGAGTCTATGGGAGCAAGGCTACTGCAATGCAAGGTTAGCAAGCCAGAAGGGGCCTGGAGAAGAACCAGACTTTTATTCCACTTCAGGAACAACTGTGCAGGGAGCCCTTGAGCCTTGTGAAACGCTGACCCTTGAAATATAAGTGTCTGGAGCCGTCCTTGCAAATTAACCAAAGCTAAAGACCTCTCTGCTTTGACAGGGCCGCGATCCTTCTTTCCATGCTGTGGGCAGAGTTTCATTGGCACTCGGCCCCCTTTCCTGTACTTCACCTTGATAAGTGAGGCATTTCCCGAGAGCTCTTGTAACGACAATTTCCCGATTCAGAATTCTGCCCACGGGTCGGTCAGCTGGGAATTAAATGCGGCAGTCTGAAAGGAGACAGCTTTACTTGTAATGACTCTCAAAGACAGAGGGAGCCCGATCGGAGATCTTTCTTCCATCACTCATGTGACATATGCCATTCCTCATACGCATCAAATTCTTACGGAAAATGAAATGAAACACAACTGGTGCTAATTCAGGTCGAAATTCATACGCTACCTCTAAATGATTCGCAGAATAGAGCAGGAATCTTCTACTTTAGACGCTGAATTATATAATGATCCGATATCACAGTAAGAGCTTTAATTCGGATTAACCAGCGACTGGAAACATCAAATGTGAATTCAACCAACACTTAATTGAAACCTTCCTATACACCAAGCCAAGCAGCTTCCATAGATTATTTCATTAAATACTCGTAACCATGCTTCTTACAGATGGGAAAACTAAAGCACAGAACTTGTTAAATAACAAATTAGTAGCTGAGCTGAACATGAACGGAGGCTGCAGGATTCCAGGGGCCACCTCTTCCCGGAAGTGGGTGTTACAGGCAATAGGGAGAGGAGTGCGATTTGCATTTGGTCCTTGAAAACAATCAGTGTGGGAGAAACACATGTGCACAGCCACAGAGACCACAAGAGAGGGCATTATCGGCATCAAAATGCCGGGACAGTGTGCTTCCTCAGGACAGAAGGGAAGAGTCATAACTCACCTTCAGAGGCTGCAGGAATGTGCCACCCGTGGGGGTTGCTCCAGTCCAGGAAGCCAGATCAGGTCCCCTATAAAGGGACCCTCCCTCTTGCTACATCCCAGCCGTGACTCTCTAGCTTGGCCCCAAATCCACCTTCTCTGTCTTGCAACCTCGGCTCACTCTGGGGGAAAATCCCCTGTCCTTGATTCAGGATTCAGATCACTTTTAGGATGTGCCTCCGAAGCCTGAAACTCACGTAATCCATAAGTCAGAGAGTTACAGTACAGGCCCAGAGGAGAGGTCGGGTAGAAGAGACTGCAGACTGAGAGCACTCAAAAAGGCTACCGAAATATTTCAGGCAAGAGGTTAAGAGGCTGTCAACAGGGTAGCGGGAATTGAGAAATAAGGATAGATTTTAAAGAAATTGTGGAGGCAGAATCGATAGGATTTCCCAACACACTGGATGCAGAGAATAAGAAAAACAGAGAAGTCCAAGACTGGAGAACTATTTCAGGGGAGCTGCCTGGAGGATGAGGTCACCTTTAGCTGGTGCAGGTTACACGGGAAAAGAGCGAAATACAAAAGACTGTTATAGTACAGATTTGGAGATGACTAGAAGGTATCAATTACCCTCAGTTTTGAAACAGCATTTAGGATGTTTGAGGCCTCAGGCAACTCATGGGCAAGGCAGGGGCTTTAGAGGAACAGGTGATGCTAAGTGTTAGATAAACACACTCAGGGAAGGTATGGGCCAAGGACAAAGTTTGGGGAGATGTCCTCCTGCAAGAACTGGGCTCAGTAAGGAAGCCAGTCTTACTCTGAGTCTCTGCTTCCCATTCCACGAAAAAAGGGCCTTGGACTAGGGTGGTCTTTAAGATCTCCCCCAACTCCCAAATTCCCTGGCTCTTAAAGTGATGAAAATGTTCTATATCTTCACTGTGGTGGTAGTTACACGGCCATATACTCTGTCAAAACTCATTGAACTGTTCACTTAAAATTGGTGCATTTTATCGGCTGTTGATTTAAAAAAATTTCTGGCTCCGAGTAATTACCTTTCCATGCAAAATTAAAAAAAAATTTTTTTTAATATTTATTCATTTTTGAGAGACAGAGGGAGACACAGAATCAGAAGCAGGCTCCAGGTTCTGAGCTGTCAGTGCAGAGCCCGATGCGGGGCTCGAACTCACGGACCCTGAGATCATGACCTGGGCTGAAGTCGGACGCTTAGCCGACGGAGCCCCCCAGGCGCCCCACCATGCAAAATTATTAACGATAGTATGAAACAGTCCAGTTATGGGTACTTTTTCACCAGAGAAAAGAGAAACACAGGTCAAAAAATGTATACCCGCAATCCCCAGGGGGAGAAAACAGGCATGCATTCGAAGGAATTCTTTTAAGATATCAGTTTCCGATCATTCCAGACATTGGTATGAGTGCGATGTCTTGAAAATGTTTTACAAACACGTGCAAAAGGAACAAGAACCTGTGGATGACCCCCTGATGTGTCATGTGCAGGTTTTTTAGGAGAGCCTGGCTTCCCTGGCACCTGCAGCTCACAGGTGCTAGTCACTTCTAGACAAGTTTGCTCAAGTGGTGGTTCTCAGGAGTTCGTCACGCGTCAGTCATCATGTGGATCAACTTAAGGGTTTCTAAGGCGCAGGAATGATGTTCCTGATGCAAGCGATACCCACTTTCGATACAACTTCGGATCACTGATATCTCAAGTATCAATTAGAAGGGAGAGGCCGCCCACATCTCTGTATTAATACTGAGTCCACTAGGGAGTTTCTCATTTATCGTATCTTTCCTTTTTGCAGATTTTGAGAGAGAGCGAGAGAGAGCGCACATGCGCACCTAAGAGTAGGAGGTCTGATCCCCAACAACAGAGCTTAATTTGGGGCTCTATGATAAAGGTGGCTCTACAGAGAATCTTCTAGGCCACGAGAGTACACGCAAATCCCTACCATTGTACCTGCTGTAATCGGGCTCTGCTGATTGACCAGGAACTCCTCCAGGGCCGGGATCGACTCTTGGTTATCCTGAGTACCTAGCCCCACGTCTGAAGATCACAGGTGCTCAGCACATTCTGGCTGAAATGAACGTGGCTCCAACTTTCCTTGGGAAGACGCTATCCAAGGGGCTATTTACATGATAAGAGTAATACCTTTATCTTCTTTTTTTCCTTTTGGTTTATCTTCTCTGGCCTCCTGTGGGCTCTTTCTTCTTCCTTTTCTAGATCACAAGGTGCAGAAGGAATTAGGGACTGGCAGGAGTAATGGACAGGGAGCAGTTAAGGAGGATGTAGCCCCAGTGATGTTTCCTGCATGGACTAATGACAAATTGCCTTTACCTTCTGCCTCCCAGGACTAAAAATAGCTTTATCTGAAGTAGACCGCACGCTCTGAGAAGCAGCACTGGGACGCCCAGGTAATCCAAGCGAGCTGTCCACGACTGGAGAAACAATCCAGGGGCTGCCTGGCAACTGAGCCGCTCCGTCCAGGGCACCAGGATGTCTCAGGATGCCAATTTTGGATCTTTGCCCGGTGACAACATAGGCCTCTGTGTTTAGGCGGCCTGAATGAATCAACACCATGAAACACAAGAATGTGGAGACACTGCACGGTATCACTTTATGGGCAGCTGTTTTAAAGTCGGGCAGACCTGAGCTTGAGACCCGACTCCACCACCTACTGGGTTGGCCAACTGACGTAACTTACATAGAAACTTATGTTCTACAGTTTCTTCTGAGAAACGCAGTATTACTGATACGTGCCTTGTTAGGGCTTGAATGAGATGGATAAAACGCTCGGTATAGTTCCTGTTATGTGAGAAATATCCAATAAAAGGATAGTAATAATGATAGCAGTAACAATTACTGTTTAGACTCTTTCCTCTTCTTCAGTGTAGGGGTTACAGTATATATTTAATGAATGCTTATAACAATTAAATTCTTTTTAAATGTTTATTCACTTTTGAGAGACAGAGAGAGACAGAGTGTGAGTGGGGGAGGGGCAGAAAGGGAGGGAGACACAGAATCCGGAGCAGGCTCCAGGCTCTGAGCTGTCAGCACAGAGCCCGATGTGGGGCTCGGACCCACGGACCGCAAGATCACGACCTAAGCCAAAGTTGGACACTTAACCGAGTGAGCCACCCAGGCTCCCCTATACCAATTGTGATGAACGGCTGTAAAATATTGGAAGGCACGAAGGCTAAACAGTATATTAACTTACATTGGATCAAAAAATAATTGAATCCTGACCCTGGGCAAGTCACTGATGGATGCCTTGGGAAACATAAAGAATCCTAAGATTAAAAAGAGCTGATACAATCACGGACGACGCAGGACATAAGAACCGTTCAACTACAACGCAACAATACTCAAGACATTAAAAGACACCCAATCCATGAGAAACTGCCACAGAATAGGGCAGGCCCGGACCGGAATGGTCTGGGAATTCTCTGTGAGTTAGATTTGGATTGTGCAGGAGGGATAAGATCTATCTAGACAGCGAAGAGAATGGAAGGCCATTCAGGGCAAAGACGGGGCACGCGGGGCATTCTGCCTCGAGGTGCTGACCATCCTGGCGTGGGGGACACAGCACTGTTGGAGTTTTGTCATGTGGTGAGAGAGAGCAGTGCCTCGTTAACGAGAACCGCAAATCACCCGGGTATCTCTTGAACCAGAAACGTCAGTCACTGTACCTGCCTGTCCATGGCTACTTCCCAGGGAGAACTGCCCAGCCCACTGCTGTGTTCCCCTGGGTAGACCGCCTGGTCCTACTTTGTACCAAGAGGCAACACTGCTGTCCCGCTAGGTTCAGAAGACTGGGAATGGGCATGTGGATCCAAGGCGGCCAACCTAGCCATCTCTCCGGGGACAAAACAGTGGGCCAGACCGATCTCATGCTGTCGTCCAAGGCTCTACATTAACAGACGCCCCGAGAGCAGGCTAGCTAGCCGAGGCGGTACGGCAGGGGCTCCCGCAGCTGGGAAAGGTCTGGAGAGACTGGTGAGCTGAAACCCTGAGTTGGGGGAGGAAACTGGGCATTGGCCAGACTCCTGAGAGAAGCAGGTACTTCATGACGGAGAGGCAGGGGCAGCCAGCCCCCAGGGCTGCCCTGTTTTCTAAGGCCACTACCTCCCCCTCACCCCCATCTCAACACCAAGTAATGTAACCACAGCTCCCTTTACTCCTGAGGCACTTCTGTTCTTTGCCACCCCAAGATCTTGTTCTTTTCCAGTTATCCCGCGAACATGGATGATCCCATTTGGGGAAGTAAGAGTACAAAAGGCTTTTTGATTTGGGGATGAGTCGCAAGTAGGGCTTCTGTGATTGCTGTGGGTTTTATCAAGAGCCCAGATATTTGTTTCGGGTACAGAAATCACTCACAGGTAGTTCAAATATACACGTTCTTCTTAACCTGTAGACACGGCCCTTATCACACAGAGAACCGGACTCCGTCAATAACAGATGAACGTCCAGGTGCTTTCGGCAGTAGTAAATTATTTACTGGTGACCTTGAGAAAGACTTGTGGCTTGAGTGTAAACAAGAAGCCAGTGGTACCAGGCAGAGCAGAGCAAACCAAGGAGGAAACACGTTTCTCGAACGTGAGCCTGCTTTAAAGAACAAGGGAAGTTCTCGTGTCTCCGGCAACGTTAAGTGCGTAAGTCGCTGGCAGAGCTTCGGTGCCTTCTGACTTCTGTTTGGCTTTCCCCAGGGTCTGGTTCCTTACTCCCCGCCAAAAACACCCTTCTGTGGGTTGCACTAGAAAGAAGTGGCAAGACTGACAAATCAACGCACTGCCATTTCATGCAGGTGAGCACTCCTCGCTGTTATATTATTAACGGCTGCCCCTCCTCCAGATCTCTGAAATGCTTCCTGATCTGGTCTCCTGATACAACCTCAGGCCAAGTGGTTCTCAGAAGTCGGAGAGAGCAGTTTTTCTTCTCCCCCCCCCCCCAGTATAGCATTTCCGATAATAAGCAAACAGTGCCGTGGGATCGAGCAGTAACTGTAACCTTGAACACTTGCCCTAGGGACTTCAGTGTTCACTCCAACAACCCAAGCAAGGACTGCTAGAAAGTCTAGTGACAGAGGACTCCTTTAACTGGAGGCGAGAGTCAAACCAGAGTCCCTAAAAAGAACTGTATACTATAAGACACCAATCTCTCAAGGCATCAACTTTTCAAAAGGACGATGTTCAACTCAGAGGAATATGCCTTGTTTGACTTCTGGGCACTGTGACCAAGTGAAGAACCCCAGATACCATGGGGCTGGGGGTGGGGGTGGGGAGTGATGCCCTGTGGTGAGGGATGAACCAGGGGTTGCTTTCTGAGTTCTAATAAGTGACACTAGGGAAGCAATTGTCTTCTCATGCTCAACAGTGGCCCACTGAACTTCCACACTGAGGAGAGCTCATGTCGCTCAGGGGCTGAAGTGTGTTTATATGGGATGGCAAGACGGGGCAATGGCTGGGGAGCAGGTGTAGGCAGGAGGGGCCTTCCCACACAGCCCCAACTGCTCTAGCCATTTCCTGTCTGAGCCGCTATCTTCCAGGGACTGATGCTCTAGGGACTTTGGACAGCTGTGAAGGTGGCTATCTCGGGTGCATATCATGGAATGAGGGTCCGCTTCTAGAAAGCCCAGGGCTACGAGGCAGAACTCCAGCAGAGGCTGTCTTCAGTGGAGAGAGAACTCACAGGAAAGCAGGGTAGGACTATGCCGGGTACCACCCAGACCACCCTCTGGCCTGAGGATGCCCTGTCAGCGCCAGCCAGAGCACAGCCCTAGCCCACAGCGGTGCCGGCCGGCTGGACCCAGAATGCGGTGCTTTTCCACAGATTCCAGAAGACCACCTGAATCACCAGTTTCTCCCTGTGCGGCTCACCCTGGAGGACAACCACGGCCACACCCTGCCCACCCTTTCTGTATTTCCACTGGGACAGCTCTGCTAGCAGCGGGGACCTTCGGAAGGAGGTGGGGCGCGTCTCAGGTATGTGACTTCCCTTTGGTTTGTTGGTTTCTTTCTACTGAAAGAGGCCATGGTCTCCTGAGTGTCCTTCTCGGAGCCTCTCAGCAGGTGCAGGCCCAGAGAGAACAGCTGACTCCATCTAGCAAACTCAACATACCCTTCTAGACCCTGGGCCCCCTTTCTAAGGAGGCTACTCTGCTTAGACCCGCTGCGTGATAAAACCTGGAAGTCGGACAAGTAAGGAGGGACAATGGTGGTGGGAACAGCACAGCAATGCTCCCTCTCTGTACGTGGCCTTGTGCCATCACACCCTGTAGCATAAGCCAACGGAGCAAGGGCAAGTCACATGCCCAGGGCCTGCCTCTACGCCTCCAAAGACTGTATTCTCACCATTGGCATGGGTTCCATCCCTGTGGTGGCAGAAATCCAAAAAGGGTAAGGAAGGGCTTCCCAGGGTGGGTCACAGGTGAGAAGCTGCCACCTCCTACGGAGTCACATCAAATCCTCATGAGGAACGACGAGACGGACTGTGATCAGCCCCATCTTACGGTGAAGAAACCGAGCGCCAGCCAGACAGCTTAAGAACAGTGGCCGAGGTCATACCGTGAAGGAGGGTTAGAGCCAGGATTTTAGTCCTCAACGTACAAAGTACCGTGTCTGGCTCAGAACAGTCACTCGCTAAAAAGATCTGAAAACAAAACAAAACAAAACAAACCTGCAGACATGGAAATAACCATGCCATCACCAGCAGAGCCTTGTCCTGAGCCCAGGAGGGCCTGGGCTGCTCGACGGGATCATCGGCCCGAGGAGTCCGAGTGCTGGGGCTGCCCTCTCCTCCCTGGGAACACCACCTCGCCTTTTACCTCCTGGCTCTAGAGAGTAGCTCTGGACCCACGCTCACTGATTTAGGACACAAGGGTGGGTAAGGCCCATTTATCCTTCCTGAGACCCAGGCCAGGACTATGGGCAGTGAGCAAAGCTGAGTGAGTGCCAGGTTGAAGGCAAGGGCTGAATTGCTAGAAAACCCGCTGAGGTGCGGAGGAAACCCCCGAAGTCTACCGGAAGTGTGAGTAGTCTTCCCCCGCCTGGCCTCAAATACACCTAACCTGCCCTTCGACGTTCAGCTCAACTCCCTCCTCCTCCGGAAGCCTTCTCTGAAGTCCCACCCACTAGGAGCGGTTTCCAGTTCCTGTGAACATCCACATTTCACCGGGGCTCATCCCAGGAGATCTAGGGGGAAAAAAAAAAACCCAAACAACAATGGTTCTCAATCCTGGCTGCACGCTGGAATTCACTGGAGAACTTTTCCTCTTCAATGAAGGAGCGCCTGGGTAGCACAGCCAGTTAAGTGTCTGACTTCGGCTCAGGTCATGATCTCACAGCTTGTGAGTTTTTTGAGCCCCGCATCGGGCTCTGTGCTGACAGCTCAGAGCCTGGAGCCTGCTTCGGATTCTGGCTCTCCCTCTCTCTCTCAAAAACAAACATTAAAAAAAAAAATGATGAAAATACTTATGCCCAGGCCCAACTTCTGAATAATCGAATCAGAGCTTCTGGGATTGGCACCAGGGAATCAGTATTTTTATTTCATTTTTTAAGTTTGAGAGAGAGACATAGTGAGCAGGGGAGGGCCAGAGAGAGTTGAGGGAGAATCCCAAACAGACTCTGTGCTGTCAGCACGGAGCCTGACGTGGGCTCGAACTCATGAACTGTGAGATCATGACCCGAGCCAAAACCAAGAGTCAGACGCTTACCTGATGGAGCCACCCAGACGCCCGTGGGAATCAGTATTTTAAAAATCAGCCAGGACTGGGGACCAGGGCTACTGCACCCTGAAATCTGACTGTGGCCTTTTTGTCCCCCCCCCCCACTGCCATCTAGCTGGGAGCTCCTCAGGGCAAAGCCCCAGCCCCACGTAGCTCTGTTCTGGACACCAAGCCCGGGCTTCCCCATCACCCGTGCTCATCGGATGCTTGCTGAGCGATGGCACCCTCGACTGAAAATCGCAATAGCCCCCAGGTGGATACGGGGCACGTTTTGCTTTGTCTTGTAAGGAGTCCTATGTGTTCATCCTCTGATACAGGCAGCCTAAGAACACGGATTCCAAAGAAAATAAATCCCCCACTCCCCTCACCCCGTGAACATCCCAGGGGAGGAACAGGCTATGCTGTTGGTTATCTCCTGCTTTCAATTAAGGAGGCTTCAGCCAGATTCCTTGTGTGCCTCTGAGGCCCCAGCCTTGTAAATGGCACACTTTCAATTATTTATCTAAACAAAGGTGAGCCAGAGGGCAGCGCTAAACGCTTGTCTGGCGAACTTGAGCCCAACTCTGCGCCCTTGGAATTCTCAAGCTTATAGGACTTGGCTTTGCGACTCCAATTTCCTTAACCCCCCCCCCCCCAAAAAAAAAGGAAGAAGAAGAAAGAAAAAAATGGAAAAAAGGCACATTAGCTACAAGGCCATAAATTCCATTCCAGAGGTGAGAGGCGTGCCAGAGGGGAGCTGCGGGGACCCGAGCTCTGTGGCCGCTGCAAATGCGATTTCGTTGCTAGGCTGCTGAACTCAAATAGTCGTAACTCACTGGCGAGGAGGTGGACCGCAGACTCCCTTCCAGTTTTGCGCTCTCTCCTGTCGGAGGACGCATAACGTTCTACGCCACCGATGAATAATAAATCCCCTTAAAAAAGGAACAGAGACCAACGGCGATCTGCAGATCGAAGTGGAGGAAAGGCTGCCTCTCGCCTGTGAAGACAGGCTCCTGGCTCGTTGCCAGCAAGACGAGCGTTCTGAGCTGTTCTTTTTGGGGACGGGTCGGTGCCCCCTCCCTCTGAGGACCAGCCTGTGATGTGCACATGACACAGCCTGCTGTCCTACGGGTACACTGGTGGCCGTGGGGGGAGCAGTGAGAACTGTCTCTGCGGAGATCAAGCACCTTCGTGGGCCATGAGACGTCAGCTACAGTGAAAGAGTGATTCGAGAACAAAGTGGCTGGAAGTCAGGATTCCTGGGCATCAGCAGTAGAGACAGCAGCCAATGTTTATGGAGCACGCGACCATCTTCTCGGTCCGCTAGCAGCAGGGAGAGGCGTTATCCGGCCGTACAGAGGTCCACAGGGGTTAGGCGACTTGCTCTGGTCACACCACAAGGGACGGGGCTGGAATCGGTACCAGAATCGGCCGGACTCGAAAGCCTGGGTTCTGAATCTCGCTGTTACACAACCGTCCCGGGTCCCAGGACAGACACTCGAAAATGTTTCTGGAATCCACTTCTCTCCGTCCCCGCTGCCAACTACCTTAGCTCAGACCTAAAATCCCTCAGGCTTACCTTTTTTATAGTCTCTTAATTCATCTTCCTGCTTCCAATCTTTCCCACATCCCATCAAGCGCAAACATTTTAAAGTGTATTTTACGACCCTGTGCAAGAATGTCCCTTGGCGCCCGGTGCATACCGATCCAGTCCGATCCTTGGTGAGGCCCAAGTGGCCTCACCTCACCCTCTGTCTTTATCATTCCCCACCGTGATCAGCCACACCAAATGTCCTGCTCAGAAGAACCCTCTGTAAAAATTCTCTGCCTCCTTCAGTTCGCCTGTTTATGTGTTTGTCCTTCCGCCCAGACCGTGAGCTCCTAGGAGGCACGAGGCTGGTCTTGTCCATCGTTGTAATTTCCCCAGGATCTGGCAGAAGGGAGATGCTCACGGATGTTACAAAGCTGACCCACTCACTGATCGAAGGAACAGAATCTCTAAGTTGGGGCAGTGGAGGGAGGGGGGAGAGGGGGAAGCAAAGATCACTGAATTTTTTTTTTTTTTTTTTAATAAGCTTCATCTCAATGTGACTGGGTGCTAAGGACACATCAACTCTCTTAATTTTTTTAATGTTTGTTCATTTTTGAGAGACAGACACAGGGCATGAGCAGAGGAGGGGCAGAGAGAGAGGGAGCCACAGAATCTGAAGCAGGCTCCAGGCTCCGAGCTGTCAGCACAGAGCCCGACGCGGGGCTCGAACCCACGAGCCGTGAGATCATGACCCGAGCCGAAATCGGATGCTCAACCGACTGACCTACCCAGGTGCCCCGATCACTGAATTTCTGACAACTGACCATACATGCATGGGGGTCTCAGTATCATCAGTCTTAACAGTTCCTATGTTATAGTGTCCTAGATTTCTCTAAATTTCAGGAATAGCCACAAGAACCTAAGAAATTAAATTCTAGCTAAAAATGTTGGACACTTCAGTCCAGACTTACTCCGCTCAAAAGTATTTTCCTCAGGGACGCCTAGCTACTCACAGTAGCATCTGATCCTAGAACGTCTACCTTTCTCTTTGCTTGGCCAAAGCACAATTTTCTCGCTTCATCAAGAATTCTCGTTGACTGCTGCTATCCTCACTTGATGAAATAAAGAGCCGGCGCCTGGGGATTACCCGGAGTCTGCAGGGTCTTCCCACCTTCCCCGTGAGAAGTGGAAGTTAGCCTGGGCAGAGGTTAGCTTCAAGGTTTATCTCAACCTCCTCTGCTTTGACACCGTCCCTGGCTCTTAGAGCCAAGCAGCAAGTGACTTCCTCTCCCCCTGAACGTTCATGGCACCTGTTCTGTGGGTCACTAGGGCCCTGTAAAAAGTCACATGCAGCAAATCACAGTGGACAGGGCACAGCGCTGGGACCGTCATCCCAGTTGAATTACAAATGCATCCTGGGGCCCCCGGTGGTGGACTCCCCTCGCCGGACCTCTGTTTACTCGGCTGCAAAATGAGCGAGTTACACGAGTTGAATTACATGGCCTCCTTCCATCTTTTTTTTCAGATCTATAACTCTATGAAAAAGGCCAGATACTTTGACACTATTTGAAAGCTCCCTTGTGGGGTAGAAGGTGAAGGGTAAAAAGTATAGAACTCGGGGTCACAAACGACTTAAGAGTTGAAAACAATGATTTGGAGACGTTCCTCATTTTCCACAAGGCCACACGATGGCAACCTCAAACGAAACACGCAACCAGGAGATGGCCCAGCAGGGTAAGAGTTAGTGTCCATTGGGCCTGATGCCGTAGGTTGTATTGACTATGCCACGTTCATCGTGATAAAGATGGGTGACCGCAATCGTACGCAAACTCAGACTTCACACACACGGGAAAAGCGACTTAAATGTTCCTTTCAGTCATGATCAACCAGGGTGAATTCAAAACATACCGCTGTGGATGAGCCAAATCCACATCCCTTGAAACGCACGAAATAGACGTACAAGTGGATTCCTCTGGGGATGAGCTTTGAGTTGTAAGGGACTTGGCAAGGGAAAGGGAGACCTGGAGAACCAGCATTTTCTTATTAAACTACATAATCCCGTATCTTAAAAAAATAATTTATAAAGACATGTTAAAATGAGAACAAGATCACATTCAAAGGAAGAGATAAAGATAGCAGAAAGTCAGGCTAAAGAGAGCTTCTACAGTGGAGCACTACGCTTGGAGCTGATTTTCCTGGCCGTGGAGCCTAAAAAGGGACCTACGAGGAGTCAGTTCTAATACGTATAGGTCTGTACAGAAGGTGGGAAATTTACCAAAGGGATGTTCATCACTCAGAGTCCCAAGTGGAAACAGACGGTACATTACAATTAGGATAGGAGCGCCAGGGTGGCTCGGTCGGTTAAGCGTCCGACTTTGGCTCAGATCAGGATCTCGCGGTTTCGTGAGTTCGAACCCCCCATCTGGCTGTCCGCTGTTAGTGTAGAGCCTGCTTCGGATCCTCGGGGCCCCCCCCCCCCCCCCGCTCATGCTCGCTCACTCTCTCTCAAAAAATAAACTTAAAGAATAAAATAAAATCAGGATAACCCAAAGAGGGATTGTTTACAAAGAGGCTAAAGTACAAATATGTGGTCAGGGTGTAGGGAAACCACAAGGCCAAGCCCAGGAACTCAGGGTTGGCCACAGAGGAGCTGTTGTCGCCCGTAGGGGGTTGAATACTGGTCCTCCACCCAGGAACCTTAGAACGCGATCTTATTAGGAAACAAAATCTCTACAGATGTAAATCGGGTAATGATAGATCATACTGGATTGGGGTGGGCCCTCATTTCAACGGTAGTGTCCTCATATGAGACAGAAAATGATACACAGAGACAGAGAAGGCAACCATGTAAAGACGGAGGCAGGGATTGGAGTGATATGTTTGCAAACCAAGGAATACGAAACACTGTTGGCAAGCACCACAAGCTCTCAGAAGAGCACAGGCTAGCTTCTCCTTAAGAACCCGCAGAAGGAACCAGCCCTGATGACACCTTTATTTCAGACTTCTGGCCTCCTGAACCGTAAGAGAATACATTTCTGGTGTGCGAACCCACGCGGTTTCTGGTGATTTGTCATGGCGGCCCCAGGAAACTAATATACCCCTGCGCTTCCTAAAGGGATGAAAAGATGGCAAGGAACTGAGCCCAGTGGGAGACCGTGTACCAAGTGGGCCCCTGGGTGGGGCGGCGACCCTTCAGTGGCAGGAGAGCACCAGGCTGGGACAGCCTTGTAAGAAGGGAGCCGGAGGAATAAATGTCCCAGCCTCACCCTCTTTCTTCCATCCCTCCCATCTCCACCTGGGGCTTCTCACGGGTTATACCTAACAGCTATTACCCAAACAGAGGGTGTGAGAGGCCTGCAGACATGGGCCACACAGGCCAGCCCCCGGGCACAGAGCGGGAGGTCACAGGCTGGACAGTGTATCTGGAGCGGTGGACAAAACTGTAAGTCAAGCTTCTCTCTTTGGCCCCTTTGTTCTCTGGTCTCCACACTCAGCCTTCATGGTGGCTTTTGTTGTAACAGGGATTCCAGGATCCGCACCATCAGCCCAGCCTCCCTCTCCAGCGCCAGTCCCAGCCCAGGAAATCTTTACCAAGACAGCTCATCAGCCCTTCAGAGTCAAAACATTCGAGGATCAACCATATCATCTTCTTTCCAAAACCAACATCCTCTTTGGAATTCCTTATCTTACCTCTCCAACCCATTTAGGCTCAAACTCTCTGATTCATTCTCTTTGCCCCAAAATATCAAGGCTTGTTGGTTTTAATAAAGACACTGTGCCTCCGTTCACCCTCTCTCTCCATTTCTACAACTGCCACTACTTGAGTTGAAGTCACATCCGTCTGCACTGGGTAACGGCTGGCAAGCTCTGAGCTGGTTTCCACCAGGTTCCCAGGTCCTCCGATTTTTCCATGGCCAGGCAATGCCACCTTCCTTGTGCCACACCCGTGTTCGAATTCTCCATGACCCCTTCTGCCGCAGGCCCTCATTTGTCAGATGCTGAATCTGTCCCCTGGCTGTCCCCCCAGGGCTGCTGTCCCCTGGCTCCTTCACGTTCCAATTCCATTCGACCTTTCCAATTGTATTTCCGGCCATCTGTCCAGGAGAATCTTGCCGTGGCCAAGCTGCTTCCTTTGCCGTCCTACCCTCATGCTTGTCCCTTTATCACCTGATGAGAACAGTCACCTACACTCCGTATGCCAGGGTCTGCCATGAATCCAACTGAAAGCATTTGCCAAAACTCTTATAAATCTCATTTTCTCGGTGATTAGTAGTAGGTATACACCTGCACCTTTCCCTAGATCTTTTCCAGATTAACCCACAGGCCACGTGCGATGGTAGTTCGTGTTTCTCTGGGTCAAAGAAGGTATTACAGCACAGTGATCAAGGGCTTGAGCTTTGGTATCAGACAGACTGGAGTCAGAGTTTGAGTCCATCCATTTCCACTTGTGTGACCTTGGACAGGTTACGTATCTCCTCTTTGCGTGTCAGTTTTCTCATCTGTTAAATGGCAATTTGAAACTTGCCTCACAGAGTCATAGGGAGGGTGAGAAGAGCTAACGTACGTAAAACACTTCACGCTCTACAGGCCTGAAGTTAGCCTCTTCACATAAAGAGTGAACGGCACAGTCACGCAACTTCTACTCAAGGGCAGTAAGTGTGTCATTTCTAACCACACGCAGCCCAGACACGGAGACTTGGTTGCTGGGGTACATCACACGGTCCCCATTCTCATTTTCCTTGTCCCTTAAAGCCAGCAATCTTGCCCAGCCATTCTAGGGCTAAGAAAAAGCAGACATAAACTTCCAGATCACGGTTTTTCCAAACCACCAAACCTATAATCAGCGCTTGTACAGATCCCAAACTGTTTTGCGTCCTCAGTAGACTGAGAAGCTGGCCATAGCAGGCCGATGCTGGTCTTGTCTGTATTTATCAATGCTGTTAGCCACCTTGTGGGCATTGCTTAAGGTCCAAATCAAAAGCTCATCAAAAAGTTACCTATGTAAGGACACAAACCTGAGTGAAAAATTATGTGCACGCTTCGTGAGAGCTGCAGTGGGTAGTAACCTAGTGTGATCAAGAATTTTAATGATACGATCTATAAATTATTTGCTATCACCTAATACACTCTGGAAAATTCAGCTATTTTATTGCCATCTTTATTGTTGCGCGTTCACGGATGCATAGTTAATACTCACAAAACGCTAACGTGCTTACTTTGAATGCAATACAAGGGGATAAAAAAGGAAAAGCAACAAAGACTTTGGTCCTGAACCAGCACCCCTCATGGACACACACTGAAAACCGTGAGATCTTGGACACATGCTATCTGGCGCGTTTCTTAAGTTTGCAGAAGAATGCCACACAAAAAGGAGAACTTTAGTGGAAACACGCCAGATTCATACAGGAGGGGATGGCAAAAAATTATTTCATGTGTACTTTCTAATGACCTTTCTGAAATCCAGATGGTTCCGTTGCTCTCAGAGTATTCTTAGATAGGGCTGATTTATGGGATGTCATTATTAATGAGCTGGGTGAGAAAAGAAATAATTAACTGACCCAACATGTTTCCCAAGCCCTGGAATGGTGGTTTTCTAAGGGGCAGGTTGGGGAAGGGAGGAAGTGTGTGAACCGTGTTGTACAAGGGCGCTCAGCTGCCAGTGGCAGGAGCCAGCAGAAAAATCCATGAACCCAAACATCAGGCCACAGCGCTGCTGGAGTTCACGCTGTGAAATGTGAGCCGCCCTCATCAAGGACTTTTGGATTACGAAAGGCACAAATATCTGGGAAGCGATGCCACTTACGTTGCAGAGGGACAACCATATGTTCTTCTGAGTGACCATCGGTTCTCGCTGCTGAGTGAATGGTACCAGAACTGTGTGCCCTACATGTGATGTGCTCATTAGGATTTAATTGTTTTCTCCATCTTTGCTCCAACCCTCTCCCCACCCCGATCTTTAGTCCCCGACACTTTTATAAGCCTCAGATCTCTCTGCTTTCTCTCCTTACTACCTATAGGCCATTGCTTTCCTAGCAAATAGGATGACCTTTAAAATGTGTCAGCCCCCTGCTCAAACTCTGCCACTGTCGTCCCACTGCATACAGGATAAATTCAAAACTCCCTGCTCTGGTCTATAGATTCCTATGTGATCAGATCCTTGGCTTCCTGGCCACACGAAGGTCCTCCCTGGTTGTCTGGGCTGGAGCTACACGGGCCTGCTTGCTGCCCCCCTCCGCCCATCTCACAGCACACCCCTTCTTTCCTGGTGTTTTTCCCACACCTAGAGGGCTGACGTGTTGGCATTCTCACATGAAGCACGAATACAAGGATTCCTCAAGAACACTGCTATATTTATGGGCTGGCCATGTACAATTTACGTGAAGATATGTTCGCTGTGCAAACCCTAATGCAAGGAAGGTCCCCCAAGATTTCTCTCCCTGCACACCAGATCCCTACCTCTACGTGCCTGCCGGTCAGAGTTCTGCACCCCCTTCTGTTGATGACATCACTACGTTTCACTGAGCGGCAAGACTTAAGCAGTCATAAGCCACACCATTATTTCGAGGCAACAGTTTAAGTTGCCAGTTAAACTCTGACACAATGCTTCATCACTGAAATTCTTCCAGGCTTGCTAAAATCGTTCTTTCAATCCTAGTTAGACACAGATCGTCATAGGTCACGTGTGGTAACGAGAGACTGGTGAAGGTGGTCTTAAAACATCTTCACGTTTGAAGTCTGACTCTTCAGCGTCAGTCTATCAACGGAGGGTCTCCAATTCCTATTCTTTACCACAAAACGTCCTTTGTGCCATGGGACCATTGGTGAGGCGACATTTTTAGATTAGTAGTCTGAGTACTGAGAGCCTATTTTGGACTCCTGCTACAGGAATGCTGGAGACATCGGATTCACCACCCTCCCCCCCCCCCCCAAACCTTTCGGTTCTAAGGAATTAGAGGTCAACTGTGTCCGCTGACTAATGCTTTGCTGTGTCCCCAGGGCTTTTTCCCAAGCAGCAACTGTGATGCCAGCACGTTTGCGGTTAGAGAGCTTGCAGACGTTACAAAAAAAAAAAAATCCTCTCTGCTGCCTGGATACAATGAGCGAAAGCTACCTCCTCTATCTTAAAATTGATGACATTTGGTCATCGTCACTGTCTTCCTCCTCCTCCTGACAAACGTGGTCACATCCTAGTTCTGGGAACCTGGCCTTCTCACAGCTCCTCACCGCGCATCACAGTTCAGAACCCCACCTGGCCCACGTCAGCGCACACTGGCTTTGAAGAGTGGCCATAAACTGGGCTGAGCCAATCAAATTTGCGGAGGGGTTTCAACTCCGAGATAGGGGATCCATGCCAGTAGTTAGCTGTGGACGGCAGAGCATTCGTTGACTCTCAGGTTGGGGTAGCCCCTTGCTGGGGGGTGGGTGGGTGCTTATGTATAGCGAACAAGCCCAGGCAGAGAATCAAATGGAAAAGGTAAGATGTGCAGACCAAGAAGCCACACTGAGAGCGAAGAGACATCTAATGAGAAAGTAACGTTAGCCTTTGACTTTCCAATTCTCGATCACACAAGGCTCATGCAGACTTCATTTTCTGTCCTTGGCTTTGGTGCTTCTGTAGCCTTACCATTAATTCTGACTTCCCCCCCCCCCCCCCGCCGAGGTGGAGTTCTGCTTCTGGCAGTCAAAGGAGCTGGAAACTTCCCTACCCTCAAACCACCCACCAGAGAGATGGGAGTAAAGAACGTGTGAGCACCGTGATGTTGCCCTGTGAGACGGGCAGAGTGGGCATCCTTGTGTGATTCTGGAAGGCCCAGGGCCAGGCAGGAAAGATCCCGCAGCTCCTCAGCCTATATGGGGGTCCCCTTTCCCAGAGTCCTGCTCCTAGGAACGGCATGCTTTCTGCTGGATGAGATATGGCCCGGTTGTGGATGGGGGGGGGGGGTGGGGTGGGGGGGGGAATCAACCTTAACAAGAGATGTGCTTGGGGAACAGGTCCCCTGGCAGGAAGTACAGGTCCACAGCCCTCGCTGGAGGGGGGAAGGAGCCAGAACACAAATACTCACCTCCCCCCATCACCTCCCGGGGGTCCCCTGCCCTCCTCCTGATGACAGAAGACTGAGGGGGCAAAATGACCACCTCCTTCTTTTGAGAGTATGCCATTTCCCGGAGGGAAAGGTTGAGGTTTTTGAGTTGAAGGGAACTGGAAAGCGACACCGATGTAGGCACCAGGGAGAATCTGACGGGATGTCCAGCCTGAACATCAGTCAGCAACGCCTGACATCGCAGTCAGGTACGTGGAGCCTGGTGGCGGGACAGGTGGCCAGCACTCCGTGCCATGAGGGACATGGGGGGGGCGGTCTTCTGGGCAGACCGAGCATCGAGCCAGTGGGAGCTTCCGGTGGCAGAAGCAGGCCCGTCAGCCCGGAGGTGGCAGACCGGAGACCCCGGACTACCTCGCGCCTCGGTAAGGGCTACGCTTTTGAGTGACAACAGAGGGGAGAGGCTGCACGACACCTACATGAAACAGGTCAGAGAGCCTCACCTCAGAGTTATGAGCCCTGCGGGAAGGAGACTGAGGCTCAGAGCTGGAACCCAGACCCATGTCTGACTGGCTCCAACCTGTGCTCCTGCCATCCACACCATCTCAGGAAGCAAGGAGGGGGCAGACCATTCCTGCTCTGGGGGGGGGGGGGGGAAGTACGCCAGGCTTGGACCACCACGGGCTGGCTGCCGGGGGCACGGGGGACTTGAACGGCCGTGCTGACCTCCATCAGAAGATGCAGCTTGGAGTTCTGGGACACTAGAAACACGAGAACAGCAGCACGACCACCACCTGGCACGGGGCCATCACTTCCTTATCCTTTTCAAAAAACTTTCACACACACACACCACTTGCCTGTGTCAGATTCGTGACATCAATGAGGGACCGCTTCTGTACGTTTCAGAGCATCTAGCAGACTGCTGCTAGGTAGTATACAGTGGCACTTAATAAGTGCCGATTACCGTGCCTGGACTCTTGGAGCTCCCCTTACCTAGCTCCTCAATGGACACACGCCACCCCCCCCCCTCCCTGCACCAAGTTGACTTGAGAGCCACGGTCTCACTGCTTTGATTTGGCGCTTTGTTTTCCCAAAGCTCAGCCTTCAGTGCAGCCAAGACCAGTGACCCAACAGGCTAGTCTGACTTGGAAAGCCACGGGTGACATTTTCAGCTGGCTCAGACGCTGAGGCTGAAGCATGTAAGGGTAGCTTCTGGCTGGGGTTTTGTTTGCTATGGAATATAGACTTCCCTTGGGGGAATTCAGGCATGTTTTCTTTTTCTTTTTTTTCCCCTTTTCTTAAAAAAATAAAATAAAAAGGCTGTAACTCTAATCTAAGTGGCATCTGCTGACTTGAAAGAATACACACTTAATCCCCACTCCAGAGCACCCTTGCCACGACGCGGAATGCCTTCTGGTTTTCAACCACTGAAACACAAAGGAAGAGTCATCTACTTTAGTAGAGCCGTTTTAAGTTGTTTTGGCCACAGTTCCCTAGGTCGATAAATCTCTATAATTTCAATTTCTGACCCCCATTTTAGCTCAACTGTACTCATGGACGACACCTGGCATTACAATAACCAGGGGGCCAGGTTCAGATACACATGGTTTTCCTTTTATGTTTGCAAAGCTGAGAAGCAGGAAGTTCTGATATTTATTTTACTTTTTAAATTTATGCACATCCTCGCTTCCTCCAAAGAGGGTATAAAGTAGCATAAGGTGATACATGAACAAGGGCAAAAGGTGGGGGGGGGGTGCAAGAAAAAGAAGGGTGGGGAGAGGAAGCCGGGCTAGAATCGGGCCCAAGGGAAGAAAGACACAACCATCACAACGTGCCTGCGGGCCACTGTGAGCCACATGCTTGCTTCCAAAGTTTCCCGCTGGAGTTCTAGTTATGCCAAGAACAGCTACGTTTTATTTAAAGACCAATTTTTCAGGAATCCAGACAATCGATCTTGGTAACAGGTCTATAATAGATCTTCCTAAGAAGGACCCTGAGCTGCAATTTTCCTATAAATGGTATCATTTCCAAGAACGAGGCTGTTAAGATTCTCCTCCTCCCGCGTCTTTTTTTAGGTCTTCTCAGAGCTACCGTGTTCCGAGTTTCTGAGCCCAGAAACTCACGGGGTCTCATTCTCTGAGTAGTTCATTTGGATCGTCAACACAGACCCTCCGGAAAGCCTGTCTTGGACACAATTTCAGGTTGGAAGGCCAACGTAATCTTTAAGTGTGTTGAGCAGTAATTAAATAGTAAGAAAACTGATCCTTCGGGAAAATACTACCTTAAAAATCGTGTCGGCTCTACGTCGCTCTTCTCTAGGCCTTGTACAATCCTCTCCGGAGAGAGGCAGGAGAAAAGAAGCTGAGGTGACAGGCTGCCTGAGTTCAAATCTGCCTCTGCCGCCTGCCAGCTGTGCCTCAGACAAGTTAATGACCCGGAGCCTCGGTTTCCTCATCTGCAAAACGGGCAGAACAGGAAGATCTATTTTATAGGCTTGAGGGGAGACTGAGGAGATTGTGCTAGCAATGCTCAAACATGTGCTCGCCTTTGAAACACTGGCATTTTGTCTTCTCATTCGCTTTGTAGAGCCCAACTGCCCTTATTTATAGGAGCCACGTTGCCAAGGAAAGAGAACAAGGGCAAACATTTTCCTCTTCAGAAAGACCTCTACTTTTCCTCTCTCTGGCTAGGAAGGCAAACATCTATAAGTCTTCCTTAAGGCGGAGGGGTAAGAGCCAGTGAAAATGAGAAGGGCCAGCGAAACACGTCAAGTGGCCGATAGCTGCTGCCTGTGTTTGTTGTTGCAACGGTACCGGGGGGATGGATGTAAGTCATTAACATTCCACTGATAGGGGGTAAAATGATTTGGGCTGAAAAGGAAAGTTGGGAGGGGTGGTCACCAAGGTTTATCTTTGTTTACTCTTCTGTGAGGACTCATCTTCAGGGTCTGTTTCTCTTCTTATGAGATGATCTGGCTCATTACCACAGACCTTCCTGGCTTGCGAACCAAATTTCTGCTTAATTGGCTTCTACGTTGTGACCTGGTTCCCGAGACGCCAGATGCCCTGGAGGCCAGTCCTCGGCCCTCTTGGGTAGCGTTATAGCGAAATGTAGCGGCAGCAGACAGTAACCTGCAAGATGGCTGCCGGAATCATCACAGTAAACACAGAGAATGTACTGGAATCTGCAATGGCTGTCCACACCACTATGTGCCAGGAGAGAAGCTCTCTCCAAACTCAACTCTTTCACTTGGATCTTCCTTAGAAAGCACGGTGGGCCCTTTTCTCCTACCAATATCTCATATTCAGGACATCTTGAAATAAACCAAGTACCAGTTAAGCTTCCTAGTGCCAGCCAGCTCACCTGACCACCATGGTTTCCGTGGCACTATCGCCCATAACAAAAACGACACAAGACAGAAGTGTCTAAACCAAGATGACACATTTTTCTCGTGGCAGGTGAGACAGGCCACTGGAGTAGAGGAGTTTCCAGTACTGCCCAAGTTACTGGTCATCTATGTTTCTATTTCCTCACTTTTGCAAAAATGAGAGATGAGATTGCTAGGGCCCTTCTGAGCACAGGATGCGGAGAACGGGGCACCCAACTGAACTGTATCACTACCATTAACTGGTTCACTCAAACAAGCTGTCCTTTTCCAGTGTTGCTAATTGTAAGGAATCCCAGGCATGTGGCATTTTTGGATCAATGTGGCTTCATTAGGGGCAGGGTTTCTTTCTGGAGTAAGAAGAGTTTTCATCTGTTTGTGTTAAGAAGGGTAAGCGTTGGTGATGATTATGTGGGCTCTGCTTTAGGTTGGAAAAAAAGTTGTTTATTTACATATAAAGAACATAGTGTCATAGAGGCATTATATATCACCTATAAACACCTTAAACCAAAACTCACAGGCTCCCTTATAATGCACATCGTTGTCTTATCCTTGGCCTGTCGAGCATCTTGAACCCCAGAGTGCCTGGTTGTATGGAAGCCCCATTTTAAGACTGAGGATGTGTGCCCTGATTACGTGAAAACACCTGGTAAGTTCTGCTCCTTTCTTCCTAGAGTCATTTATACATTGCACTTAAAACCGGATACTCCTGGGGCGCCTGGGTGGCTCAGTCGGTTAAGCGTCCGACTTCAGCTCAGGTCACGATATCGCGGTCCGTGAGTTCGAGCCCTGCCGTCGGGCTCTGGGCTGACAGCTCAGAGCCTGGAGCCTGCTTCCGATTCTGTGTCTCCCTCTCTCTCTGCCCCTCCCCCGTTCATGCTCTGTTTCTCTCTGTCTCAAAAATAAATAAAACGTTAAAAAAAAAATTAAAAAAAAAAAAGAAAACCGGATACTCCTAACAGCAAACACGTGAAGAAGTGGCCTTTTGGAGCATTTGGTTTTTCTCTTGAGCCAACAGTAGTTAGGCTGGCAGGGGGTGAGAGCCACAGTCACTGAAAGGCACAGGTCTAGACTTTGGCCGAGATGGATACTTTCTTGACAACACAACACACATAGTCAAGAGGGTGAGGGAGTTTCAAAGGTTAGAAAAGATGTCACAGCATCAGCATGTATAAGATCCTTGGGTGGCAGGGGACTATCCCTGCCCATGACACTGTCCATGGTTCTGAACCAGGAAGGGCACTTCTCTGGGGAAGGTGGGTGGGACAGAGGGAACTTGCACCTCTGTTGCTAGGCTGTGATCAGCATCATAAGAAAGGAGACGTTGTTCTGTGGGTTTCAACATAAGACAGTAGGTTCAAAAAAGCCCTCGGACCTCCTGGTGGTTGCCAACGTTTTTCTGAGGATACACTCATGGTAGCTCTAAAAAACACAAATTCCTCGATGGTATGATAAGCTTCCCCTTTAGGGACCTTCTCAGGATCCTGGATGAGAGTCATTATGCTAGAACACAATAATAGCCAACACATCTAGTGCTTACTCTGTTCCATTCACTGTTCTTTCTCTCTCTCTCCGTCTCTCTGTGTCTGTCTGTCTCTCTCTCTCTCTCACGTATCTGTCAAGAACTTAGGGAGTTTTCAACCTCTGTTGCTTCCTTGACATGCAGAATTCCTCCTTGGGGAATATCAGATTTCAAAATATCAAAGATATTTTTAAAAAGGTTCTCTCTTCAGGATCATTAACATCTCTTTGGTGGGAATCTTCCAAAGTTCTTTTGCATGATTTAAGGGCTTAATTTGAATATGTTTGTATGTCGGAAACCTGCAACCATAAAACTCCTAGAAGAGGACATAGGCAGTAATTTCTTTGATATCAGCTGAAGCAATACTTGTCTAGATAGTTCTTTTAAGGCACGGGAAACCAAAGGAAAAATACACTATATCAAAATAAAACATTTCTGCACAGTGAAGGAAACCATCAACAAAACAAAAAGGCAACCAACCTACTGAATGGGAGAAGAGATTTTCAAATGATGTATCCAATAAGGGGTTAAAATCCAAAATATATAAAGGACTTCTACAATACTCCCCAAAACCAGTAATCTGATTAAAACGGTAGCGGCTAGATATTTTTCTAAAGACCTGTAGACACATGGGAAGATGCTCATCACTAATTATCAGGGAAATGCAAATCAAAACCACAATAAGATATTGACCTTACACCTGTCAAAATGGCTAGACTCAAAAATACAAGAAGAAGTTTTGCTGAGAATGTGGAGAAAAAGGAACCCTCGTGCACTGTTGATGTGAATGTAAATTGCCATAGCCACTGTGGAAAATGGTATGGAGATTCCTCAAAATTAAAAATGGAAATACCATGTAACCCATTAATTTCACTACAGAGTGTTTACCCTGAAAACATGGAAACACTAATTCCAAAAGATATATGCACCCCCTATGTTTACCACAACATTTACAATAGCTGAGTTATGGAAACAAAGGTCAACGGACAGATGAATGCATAAAGAAGATGTGGTACACCACATACACCAACACACAGGAATATCATGCTGCTATAAAAAGGTGGGGGCTTTTGCTATTTGCAACAATGTGGATAAACTTAGAGCATATTATGCTAAGTGAATTATGTCCAACAAAATCAAATATCACAGAATTTTGCTTATATGTGGAAGCTAAAAAGAAATGACTCAACAAAGCAGAATCAGACCTATAAATACAGAGAACCAATGGTTGCCAGAGGAGAGAGGGGTAGGGGGATGGGCATGATGGGTTAAGAGGAGTGGGAGATACAGGCTTCCAGTTATGGAATGAGGAAGTCACAGGAGGCTCTCTGATCCTCCCTCTTCTGACAGCTGCACCTTCTCGTGCAGTGCCAGCTGTATCTCTGAGACTCTAGGGTAAAGGTCAAAGTAAATGGATTTGACCGTATTGGGTGCCTATCACCAGGGCTGCTTTTAACTCTGGCAACGTGGATACAGTCATCAATAACCCCTTCATTGGCCTCAACCACATGGTCTATATTTCCCAGTATGATTCCACCCACAGCCAATTCAGCGGCACAGTCAAGGCTGAGAATGAGAAACTGGTCATCAATGGAAAATCCATCTCCACCTTCCAGAAGTGAGATCCTGCCACCATCAGATGGGGTGATGCTAGTGCTGAGCATCCCATGGGGTCCACTGGGGTCTTCAGCACCATGGAAAAGACTGGGCTCACTTGAGGGTGGGGCCAAGAGGGTCATCGTCTCTGCCTCTTCTGCTAATGCCCCTATGTTTATGATGGGTGTGAACCATGAAATGACCACTCCCTTGAGATCATGAGCAATGCCTCTTGCACCACCAGCTTCTTGGTTCTTGTGGTCATGGCCATCTGTGACAACTATGGCCTGGTGGAGGGACTCATGACCACATGGCCACCAGAAGACTGCGGATGGCCCTCCAGGGAAGCTGTGGCATGACAGCCAAGAGGCTCTCCGAAACATCATCCCTGCTTCTACTAGCACCACCAAGGCTGTGGGCAAGGTCATTCCTGAGCTGCATGGGAAGCTCACTGGCGTGGCCTTCTGTGGCCCCACCCCCAACACGTCAGTCATGGATCTGACCTGCTGCCTGGAGATACAATGACATCAAGAAGGTCATGCAGCAGGCATTGGAGGGCCAAGGGCATACTGGACTCTCCACTGAGGACCAGGCTGTCTCTTGCTTCTTCAGTAGTGACATCCACTCTTCCACCTTCGATCCTGGGGCTGGCATTGCCCCCAGAGACCGTTGTGTCAAGCTCATTTCCTGGTATGACAATGAATTTGGCTACAGCAATCGGTGGTAGGCCGTATGGTTCAAATAGTCTCCAAGGAGTAGGAGCCCCCTGGGCCACCAGCCCCATCAAGGGCAAGAGGAAGAGAGAGGCCCTCAGCCGCTGGGAAGTCCTTGCCCCAACTTATCCCGCCATACACTGAGAGTCTCCTGACTTCAACGGAGTTTCCATCCCAGACCCCTTGCAGGAGAGAAGGGGCTTGGGGACCCCTACACCTTGTCGTGTACCATCAATAAAGTATACCGTACCCAGCCAAAAAAAAAAAAAAAAAAGAAGTCACAGGAAAAAAAAATGAGTATGTTTGAATGTTGGTAGGTCATGAGACCTGAAACCATAAAAATCCTAAAAGAGAACACAGGCAGTCATCTCTTTGACAACGGCTGTAGCATTGTTTTTTCCAGATGTGTCTCCTAAGGCAAGGGAAACCGAAGCAAAAATACAGAGGGACATACAGCACAGGGAGTGTAGTCAAGGATATCGTAATAGTGTTGCGTGGTGACAGGAGGGACACTAGTGGTGAGCACAGCATACAGTACAGAGTTGTGGAATCACTAAGCTGCACACTTAAAACTGATGGAACATCGTGTGTCAGCTATGCCAAAAAAACAAACCATCACACAGGCTGGAAGAGAAGAAATCCATGATTAGTATAGAGAGATCTTTTGGGGGTGGGAGAAGGACACTAATAGTACCTTATTTGCCAGCTAGTCCAATGCCTGCAAATTTACTAATTAGGAGAAGAAGAAAAAAAAGCTCAACTCTGAGGAGTTGCTGACAGGCTGGGATTCCAGTGCGGCTGACCAGATCTCCGTCTGGGAGGCTTTCTCTTTCTGTATTTATCATCCCTCAGTTCTCAACCAGTAGCAGGCACATTATTCAGTCAGTGCTTACGCACATTTGGTTATAGGGTCACGATTAAGAAAACAAACCATTCATAACGCAACTATAAACAAAAGTCCACCTCATTTGCCAATGGGTCTTCCCTCTTTGGCCACCATACTCGCTCTGTCTTTATCCTTCCTGTAGTTTAAGGCCGATGTGTGAAAACTGCCTATTTGCCAGTGGGTAGACCAGGATGAGGTGGTCATTACTCTCCCACAAACGGCACAGGCGTGGTGTGGGCATGAGGTTACAGGGAGACACACTGAGCAGATACCACGGGGCACCCATTCAAAGCCTACGCCCCGCTCCCCCCCCCCCCCCCAACTTGCAACAGCTGGCACTTGTATCACTTTGCTTCTGCGCCTTCTCTGGCTCCCAGAACCCACATGCCTGCTGGCAGGGCCACCCAAAAGGAGGAGGAGGAGCTTCTGGGCAATTAACAGCTCCCTGGGAACAGCCCTCAACCTGGATCAGTCTCTAACTTTATACTACTCCCAGAGTTCCCAGCAGGCTCAAGCTTCAGGGCCCCAGAGTGGGAACTTACTTTAAGCACACCCTCCATTGTCCACCTTCCTTACAAGTGCCCCCCCCCCACCCTCACATCGCCTCCCAAATATACCACACATACATAAGTCTCGGCCTCAGGGTTGGCTTCTGAGGGAACCCAAACCAAACCCCATACCACACCCACCTCTATGCTATCATCGAACAGTTCTCCAAGCAGGCCAAATGAACCTGGATTAGACAGGTTGTGTTGGAAGTGGCTCCTCCCTGGGTGTCAGTCACCGGCTAGCTCTTTGTCCCCCTACCAAGAACCTCACCTCAGATCAGCACCACCAGCTCTGAGGTCCTTGGACATACTTGAAGAGGAACACACTAAGAGGAACGAAGTAAAAGACACCATGGAATTGCAGATCAATCGATACGTGAAATACAAGAACGGAGTCCTTCTGGACGCACCAGGGTCTCTGCAAACAACTCTGAATAAGCTAGAAAACGTATGGCTTCCCAGAGTCTTGGTCTCAAATTAAAAACAATTCTGAATGTTTAAATTTTGTAAGATGAAAATAAAAACCCACGTTCTTTTGCTTGTAGGATTGTTGGCACGGTGTAGTAGGGCGACGAGGGGACAAAAGAAAGTAGACGCGGTACTTTATAATCAGGCCTGGTTTTAGCGCACAGCAAAAGCCGAGCAGTTATGACAGGGACAGTCGATCACGTGTCGCATTTGTAATGGAGATGGGCTTACTTCTAGTTTCACGTAGTCAGTTCTCGGAAGTTTCTGGGAGTTTATCAACAGCACAAAGTTTTAGGCTCACTGAAACGCAAACCCAAAGTGATACACACACATGCATACACGTACACGAGTCTTCATCGATCCATCAACGATTTACTGAGAGTCAATTTACTGAGATTTGCTGTTGTGTGGCAGGCATCGTGGAAGGTACCAGCAGAAGAGAAGCTGACACTGTGCTCACAAAGCTTACAGTCCGGTGGGGGAGAGGGATGTTAAATCTTACACGTGTCAACTCTGCAAGGGTGAGCAAGGATTTTTTTCAAATGATAAGGAGTGAGAATATGAAGAAAGCAGCCTTCTCCTACTATGCTCCTGGAAAGGTAAATTGGCATAAACTTCCTGGCGGACAACGTAAGAGAAAAATCCTTAAAATGTGGTTCTCCCTATGACCCAGAAAACCTTAATATCTAGGAACTTACTCTAATAGTGATCGAGTACACACCTTCAAGGATGTTCTTCGTACTGTCACAGAAAGAACAGAAACGTTAGAAGCAACCTAAATACCTAACGATAAGTGACAATACATTTAATGGAGCACCAGGATTTTTTAAAATGTCATTGTAAAATGCGTAATGAATTGGGAAGAGGTCAAGTTAGTAATGGAAAAAAAGAGACTGACAGAAATTACTACATAATCCTATTTTCTCCCAGTCTAAAAGCCATAAAACTTCCCAGTCTAAATGTCAATTGATGTTTTCTGTAATAGGATCATGGTGATTTCCACTTTTGAATTTTGGATTGATCAGTGTTTCCTAATTTCTGTGCCAAGTTTCCCATTTGGTTTCTGTACCGTTTAGGACAGTAGCGGGTCGTGTCCGTTTAGTTGAAAGAAAATTTAACCCAGGCAAGAATAAGTAGCAAGGGAACTTACTGGCTCAGACCATTGGAAAGATTCACTTCAAGGGATTGTCTAATTCCGGGGTGTGAGAAGTGCCATCACAGGATCCCTCTCTCAGTCCTGCCGCTCCTGGGTCTGCTGGGTGGTTCCGAGGCGTACATCTTCATACGCCAGGTTCAAGGGTCTTACGTTTCATAGGACAACACTGCCATGCAAGTCCCAGGATTTACTCTCTCCCACTGGCCCAAAGTGGGTCACGTGCCTCTGCACCGAGCATTGTGACTCTGGGGCTAATGCTTTGGCTCACATCTCAGCCACGCACTCCAACCAGCATGGGAGGTCTGCTCCACTTGATGTACTCAGAGTGGGAAAGAACAATTTCTCCAAAACAAAGTTAAGACAGCATTACTAGGAAGAGACAGTAGGTGCCAGGCAGTGGAAGGACATGTTGTTCGCTAAATTGATACGATTTGGGGGGAAAATATATAGGTCTGCTTAAACATTCTCTTTGGTTATTTCTAAATTAGGTTGACAGGCATGTGAATCAATCCAGAAATCTCCCTTTCCTTAAGACTTCTAAAAGATTTAAAAATTTTTATTACTATTCTGAAACAGTTAAGAACTTGGTAGTTTCTTATTACTATTTTATGATTGTAAATTAATATGCCTAAGTATCTAAAGATGTGAATCCTAGAAATTATGAAAAGACACAAAGAACAAAATAATCGCTCATAATTCTACAACCCAGAATATCAAGGTTTTCACAACTATCCTTTTGCTTTTATACATATTTGACATTTTGAATAGGTGACATCATACTGATATCCGATTGTGTATGCTTCCCTCACTTCATATTACAGAATAAGCATTTTATTCTCAAACTTTAATTTCGGATGGCTACAAAATTTTGTTATTTTGAGCATTTTACCACCAACCTATATGCCATATTTAATGGAGCTTTTGATAACCTTTGGCCTCATTTTAAGATTTCCTTAAATTTAAAAACAACAAAACCAAAAAACTAAAGTGAGTCAAACAAAAAAAAGATTTCCTTCAATTAATTGATCTGAGTTTTTGGATATTCTCAAGTCTCTCATCATAGCAGAATAATTTTAATTAGAAAAACAGCTTATTCTCCACATTTCAACTTAAAGTAACACCCAAATCTCATCAACTTTCACCTAAAATAGTTTTGTTTTGTTTTTTAAATGAACTATCCAAGGATAAATGGCTTCTATAGGTAAGCTCTGGTTTCTTCCAAGGAAACGTGTCCTAAATTATTTAGGACTCATACCACTACCAAAATTTAGATGTTAAATATAAACTTTGGTCCCACTCAGGAGTTTTGGATTAAGCAGAATTCAACACAGGCTACACTGACCTGCATGACTGCATGATGGATCAATGGCAGTTAAGGGAGAATGTGTGTTTGAACTTTCTCCAAGTAACTTCTTGCAACGGGAACATTTCAGATAAATGTCCCAGTATCCATACAAGGAGGGTCAACATGTTGCAATCTTGCAGACCTCTGCATGCAAAGCACCCGACCGAGACCCACAGAAGGAAACAAGGTTGACTCTAAGCTTCACAATATTCGATTTCATTTTGCCAGATAGGGTAAGCGTCTACCAGAACCGTATGTATCCAATTTTCCATAACGATTTTCAGTTGAGCTGAATGTGGCTGATGGCCAACATGAGCCTCCCCGGCTTACCATCATTTCCTTCTCTAAAAAAAAAATGTTCCTTCAAAGCCTTCAGATCCTGACATGCTAAACACAAATACAAATTAATCCAATCTGGCACAATGCCTCTTAACTGTAGCAGAGTACACAGTTGGGTGTTTTGTTGAAATAGTGTTTTCAAAAGTAATAGATTTTTGTTGGTTTTCATCAGTCACAAAAGGACTATAAAGCTATTTTTCTGGAACAATAGTCTCTGAATGCTGAACTTCTCCTGTTACTCAACCCATCTGTCTTCCTCTCTCAGCCAGTGGTGCGGATTTTTCAGTCCAAAGTGGAATCTTCAGCCCTCCCTGCCAGCAACAGCTAAACCCCATGTGTTATACTCGCATACAAGTGTTGCTCCAGAAGAGCTATTTTAAGCAAACAAAAATTTTACTAAGTTGAAAATGAAGAGCCAAATTCCAAGAAGCATTACACACATAAAAATCCCCCAGCTTTCTTATCCATCGGAATTGGGATCTTTGGATTTCATGATTTCAACACAACCGTGTTCTTTTCCATGCAGATCTCCCTGGCTCTTGGTTACGGCAACAAGAAACGTATTCATGAGTTACGTGGGTGAGTCTGAGTGAACACATCCTTCCAGAGAAACAGTTGCTTTCTTTTCTTTTTTCGGGAAGCATTTTCCCCCCAGTACACAGGTCAGCAGGGAATTTGGGGAACAGCACAGCCTTTATCGTCAGTAGTGGGTCCAACTGTGGCGTCTGTTCCTGCTTTCTACCTGATACCTGTGGGTGCTGCGGCCAGCCAAGAATGCT
Source organism: Lynx canadensis (assembly GCF_007474595.2). Taxonomy (NCBI): domain Eukaryota; kingdom Metazoa; phylum Chordata; class Mammalia; order Carnivora; family Felidae; genus Lynx; species Lynx canadensis. The sequence continues at coordinate 16,574,968 of NC_044314.2, read as the reverse complement.
TTTCCTGTGTTTCCCTCAATCCAGACTCAGGCGAAGAAATGGGGGATTTAACAAGGAATCAGAGGTCACCACTGGCCTGTGGTCACCGGTCATCATGTCACTACAGGAAATCTGTAGGCTTTGCAGAATGGAAAAAATTGTGAGCAATTCTACTTTTAAAAGATGAAATTCATCGGACTTAGTGAACGTTTTGAGAAAAAATTGTAAAGCAATGCTATTTGAAAAACTAACAAAATTCTACACGGGGGTTATATAAAGTTGCAAAACATACAGCATGAATAAAAAGATTCCATAACCCTACTTCTCATCATCTGTAAAGACTGTGTATGTCTTATTGTATAATACAATAATTAATATATATATATTAATATATATATATTATATTTGTAATAATGTAATAATAATGTAATAATATATTACCCTATGCGGTTTTGTTCCTGGCTTTCGTTTGAAAGTCCCGTATTTTCTGTCATTAAACACTTTGTGAACACAAGATGTTTATTAGCTACATGATATTCTGTATTATGGATAAACCATGATTTAACTTTTCTCTAGTTACCGTATGTTTATATAGTTTGAAATTCTACGCTAAGATACATAATCCTTTAATAGACACCTTTTACACTCTGGATTCAGACCCTGGCTTTGTTCCTTACCAGCTGGGCGGTCTGCGACAAGAAACCTCACCTTCCTGTGTCTCCATTTCTTCCTCCGTATGATGGGGATTTTAACAATATCGATCTCAAGGGCTGTGAAAGTTTCCATCAGATAATGCACGTAAGGTGACTGGCTTAGCTACCGTTCTGCTACAGTTGTTATGAAACTATAACCTGTAATTAGAACACCGTTTTGTAACTCATTAGCACATAAGGGTTGTTGAGGTGATTTCACACACCCTTACTGAACTTTAGTTTTATTTAAAAAAAAAATTTTTTTTCAATGTTTATTTATTTTTGGGAGAGAGACAGAGCATGAACGGGGGAGGCGCAGAGAGAGAGGGAGACACAGAATCGGAAACAGGCTCCAGGCTCCGAGCCATCAGCCCAGAGCCCGACGCGGGGCTCGAACTCACGGACCGCGAGATCGTGACCTGGCTGAAGTCGGACGCTTAACCGACTGCGCCACCCAGGCGCCCCTGAACTTTAGTTTTGAAGACACATTGTGAATGGTAGTCAGGGCTGGGTGGTGAATTTTTTTTTTTTTTTTTAAGAGATGAAGAAACCGAAGCTCAAAGAGGTAAAGTGTCCGCGGCCCACGATGGGCAGAGCCTGGATAGTCCCGGACCCTGTGTCTCCGGCCCCTGGACTCAATACCGTGCCATGTCACCCATTTGCACAGGACAGCCTCCTGCATCACTGATGAGATCCCAAGATACGTGAACTTCTGCGTGCATTTGATTTAAATTAACCTTTCTGCGACTAAATGAAGTTTTCCACCCCGGAGTGACAACCATCCACACCTCCTCGACCCAAACAGAGTCCTTTTATTGCTTACAACGTGCCTCCTTCAGACTGCCCTGCTATGAAGCCACAAGAACCTTGGGTCCCGAGATGCCCTTCGTAAGGGAAGCCGTGCTGCTGGCTGTGCAAAAAGTCTGATTAGACACACAGCTAAGGGAGCGCGGATACCATGACCAAAGGCTCAAATCCCCCAATCCTGACTGGCTCTGGACCTTTCGTTTACCTACGGAGGAGTGCACACCCCTGCATCCTATCTTTCACACAGCCTTGCCCTGTTTGCTCAGGTCTACTAAATGCACTCTTAAGGGCTCAAGCTCCTCTCCTTATCGACCTCAGCTGTTTAGAAAAGGAAGTCTGGGAGATGATCAAGGGCCAGCTTTAGCATCTGCTTTACTCCTCGGCAATAAAGGCAGAGAGGTGAAACCAAACTGTCCTGGCCCCGGGATGGAGAATCCACTTTTTGGGGCTCCAACAGAGACAGGGTCCTTAGCTTCAGCCTGTCTCTAGACTGCTTCTTGGGTCAAGGGGGAAAAATCAGGGCCCTGCGTGTCATGTTGAAGAGCCTAGACTTAATCCTGCCGGCCGTGGAGAACCACTGTCATTTTCCAGGGCAGGGAATGCCATGACCACCCAGGAGTTGGGGACTCCCGTTGGAACGAAGCAGAATCTCATGAGGACACGACTGAGGTCTGAGGGACCAGGTAGGAGAGGAGGAGGTCACAGAAGCCCCGGGGAAGGATTCAAGAAATAACTACTTAGAAATTTAATCTAAAGGCATGCTAATGGATTGGATATGGGAGAGAAAAAAGAATCAAGGACAACTTCTTTGTTTCTAACAGAGCTGTGGGTGGGTGCTACTAACAATGGAAACAAAAAAAAAAAAAATGAGGAAACGTGGGTGGGGGCTGAACCCTGAATCTGAAGTCCTTCTGGAAAATCAAGTGGAGGAGTTCAGCCGTCAGTGAGCCCCGAGTGGAGGGAAAACTTGGGAGTCATCAGCCACAACGGGACTGCGAACGCTGAAATCTTAAGTGCCACAAGGCAGCAAAGCTACAGCAGTGGTCCACGGATGAAACCCTGGGGAACGCCAATGAGCGTCCTGGGAGAAGTGGTCACAGAGAGAAGAGACCCAGAGACCATGATTAAGAAAGGTGAAAGGGAGAAACAAGTGCCTCAATAGGAGAAGGATGGAGAAATGAACACTGCATCCAATTAGAGGGGGACCTTTTGTTTACCTGAAGAACCATTTCAGAAGAGCAGCGTGGGCGAAAGGCTATTACCGCGGGCTACCTTAGGGAGCAAAGGTAAACATGAAATAATGGAGTAAACGTGAGTGATTCTTTTAAAAACTTGGGATGCTAAATGGGACGAGAGAGACTGATAATAGCCAGCAGGAATGCTGGAGTTTTTTTTTTTTTTTTTTTTTTAAGTGAGAAGCCAGAAAGGAATGGAGTGGAGAGGACCAAGAGGACAAGTTCCTTGAGGAAGTAGGAGGGAATGGGGTCAAGGTCAGGTTGGTCCTGAATAGGAGGCCGGACGTCCCATCCTCTGATGCTAATTTTCAATTTCTCTCCTATCGGCTGGCATTCGTGACAGTGACATGGCTTCTGTAATTCTCCGGAAAATCTGGCTTGAGCTATGGTCCACGGCATAAAACAAAGGAAGGGAACAGTGATACACACACCATTTCCATAAAGCACCACTTTCCCGTTGTTCTAAAAAGAGCTTTCTTCTCAAATACCATGGTAATCAATAGCACTAGGTGTTATTATAACCAGCTGTTTTCTTAAGCACAATATTTTAATCAGATGCTTCATTACAGTGGGGAAAGCTCTTCAATCCTCTGTCACCTAAGTGATGGCTATGAATTGATGGGTTCAAGACTGTTAAAGTTGAATACCAAAAAGCCCAGCTGGAACGTCCTCTAGAGAGGGCTGTCTCGTTAAATACATCTGAGAACTCACTGTTCTTCAAGCATAATAAGGGATCAGGGTAAACTGAATGATTTGATACCCTTCAAATCAACTTGCTGGCCACACAATTACTGAACAAAAAGAACTCCCAACATTAAAAAAGAAATGACCCGGACACTGGAAACAGTGCCTCATCAGTGCCCCCGCCAGAATGAAAGACAAGAAGAGACACATTCAAGATAAAAGTAAAAAGCACATTCCCTTTCAACCACATGTGATCTTTTTCCTTTTCATGTCCAAGAATCTCATGTGCTATCAAATCAGGCCTCTCCTTAGAATAAAAGAAAAATGAGAGAGAAACAAAAAAAGATGTCCTCAGGAATGAAAAAAGCTTACTACATACTTACTATGTATTTAGGAGACTATGCATATAGGAAGGGGGTACCTTCAAGTGGCAATTCATTTGGGGAGCCAAAGTACACAAGCATGAAGGAAAAAGAAGCCGTCCAAGTTAGTATCCGGCCAGGATAAATGAGTGGCAGAGATCTGAGAGGTGCAGGCTGTCTGACAACGGAGATTCAGCTGGGGGCAGCATCCCAGGAAGGGTTCTCAGATGACGTGAGGATCAGAACTGGGTGATTACTAAGCCACGTCTTTGACATTTCACCGAAGGATAGTGGGGGAACAAAGGGATACGTTCAAGACCGTAAAGAGTTTCTCCAGGGCTAGGTGAAAGTTGAAGATGCCCAAAGAAGAGTGACGGAGGTACACCTAGACAGGGGAACTGGGGGCCCCATGGTCGAAGGGTCTCGGGGACAACACGTCAGAGCTCTAGTGCGAGGAGCATACGGGTACAGTAGTTATGAGAGGTAGTTAACCAACACTCACTTTAGCGTGGGGCGAAACCCCATTTTTTGTCCCAAAGAGGGTCCCAGAAATATAGAAGTTAATTAAGGAGAGGGGGAATGTAAAGATCATCTTAAGGACAATGCAGAACAGAAAGAACACAGGTCAAGACAGGCTCTCTGAATCCCAGCCCCAGCTCCATCAGTTTACTGTCCTGACTTCAGACAACTCTCCCGGGCCATCTGCCCACTGATGTCTTCATTACGGCGGTGCGGAGTCAGCTGACCATAAATTCTTTACCCCACAGTTTTAACATCTGGATTTCATGTAATAGCATTTACCTCATAGGGTGGTTGTGAGTATAAAGTGACATAAAACATAACATGCTCATCACAATGCCTGGTGCAGAACAAGCACTCAAAAAAATGTCGGCTGCTTTTGATTCTTTGAGAATTATTTCAGCATTTAGCAGCTTCATACGATTATATATGACCCAGGTTAACACAGAATTCACTACACTACCTGTCCATTCGGGGAACAGAGTTACAAAGTTTAATGGTTGACAGCCTACCTTACAAAGATCTCATGATAATACATGTTTCAGCTTAAAACTAGAGCATGTGGATTAGAGGCTATCCTATCCTACACATTCTAAGGTTTCACTGTTCTCCTTAACACCCGAGAAAAGCCCAGATGCTCCAAAAAATGTTAAGGCCCTTAGCGGCATGCCTGACTTAGCAACAAACACTCCTGCAGTGTTAACTATCATTCCTGTCCGGTCACGGCTTTGAAACAACCCTCTGGTTGATCGCAAAGGTGCTGCCCGTCTCCAGTCAAGACAAGGTACAAAGATACACCACGAGTCCTCGTACTCTAACTGAAAAACAAAAGCCTCAGTAAATTAAAAACAAAGTAGGCCAGGACCCGGAACGCTGTTGCTTTGGGGAGTTCCAGTCCCTCACTGAATCTCCAGAAACCTGACCCTGCTGAGAGTCATTATCAAGACTTCGGAGCATAAACACGCTCGCTGGGGCCAACCTACGAACCTCAAATTTGAACCTCATTTGTTCAAATGCTGGTGATTCATTCATCCAACTGACAGGTGCTGGGCATGCTGAGCACGAGCGAGATCTGGGCTCTAGGGAGGAAGGGGGCACCCAACAGGGAAAGACACAGACCCATCAACTGCCATGCCGGCCAGCCCCGGACGACCTCTGAAAGGGAGCCAGTGGAAGTGACGCTGCTCCTCACTTCGGCGCCCAAGACGAGCATGTGCCACACCTGTTGAGTCATTTCCACGTCGTGTTCGTCTACCAGGCACCGAATGAACACTCATGGCCACCTATAGCTCTCTTCGCTTAATGTTCTTACGTTGTTGTGTTTTTAGGGGTTGGAGGTCTAGAAGGCAAGACCTGCCTTCTGCTAAACATGGACGGCAGCCCATTAAATCCATGTCTCCCAGTGACGGGGCCATAGCCTGCTTAAGCCTCCAAAGCTGCTGGTGCTGCTGCTTTGCTGGGCAGGGAGAAGGGGGGCACAGTATCTACGAAGTCCCAGCAACCTGTCTCACATCTTCCCGTAGGCTGTCTCGTGTCACCCTCCAAATCCTGCGACACATTAGGATACCCACTCCACAGACTGAGGCAGCATCCTTGCAGATTTATGATTCACTTGAATCGTAAACAGCTAGCAATGGGGTGGAGGGGAGGGGAGTGCGACTACCGGATTACAAGGCTCACGTTCTTTCTACCAGTGTTAGGCCACCTTCAGACTCAGCAGGTAGCGATGTCTGATGAAACTTTCCTCGAGACAACAATTGTATAAAACAGAAACGTGACCCTGGCCTCATCCATTTTCCTGCTAGCCCGGCCTCGTCCTCTTCCGCAAAATGCCATCCGTGGGGCACAGGACTGCTGCCTGTGACTGCTAATTGTAACCTCCTGTCTGGCGGTCACCAACGCCTGCAGGCCTCAGAGCGTTCAGCCCGGGGCGGGGGGTGGGGAGCCAGAAAAAAGAAGATCAACATGAAAGGGAAGTATTGCATTTGATCGTTTCCCTTTCATAATATTTTGAAACCCTGATCCTCCTTTCCCCCACCCCCGCCCCAACTCCGTGCTATTCTTGGTTCCCATTCCGTTGTGTGTAACATACACGTACGTTCAAACAAAATCTTCAGAGACAAAAACCACAAAGATTACAATTAGAAATTACCTTTTCTTCTGAGCAAAGTTCAAAAGAAATAGACTAGGAGAACGGTCAGGTTACAATAAAATGCTAGTGGTATCTGAAGTACAGGTCTAGGACTTCTCATTACTTCCCTTATGGATCCGTAATTTGTCTTTTGAAATAGAAAATAAAAATTGAAACTTAAACCTCACTTGTTTAAAGTATTTAAAATAGCTAAATCATCCCAAATAAGACCACTTACAAAGATAGACATTAGAAGTAAATAATACTTTCTCATATTGCTTTTGGTCCATACTCTTCAAATTTTATGTTCACACAGGCACATATAAAAATAAACAATTAAATATGCATAAACTGTTCTAAAAAAACATAAGCACGATGGAAAGGATTTAAATAATTTGATTTTCACTTTATTCATAAAGCATTTTATTGTGAAACATACGGAGATTGGCACGAAAATGATATATTCCGTTGAAACAAAGGTTTTTCAAAGACCCGTGTAAATATCCTCCAAGTTAAAACACAGACCTTTACCAACACCCTAAAATTCCTCTTCCATGCCATGTGTCTGCTAATTGTTATTTTTTTTAAGACAAAGTTATTTTGCTTTTTCATGCACAGAAATGTTACATCACCTTGGTTGCAATGTCCAAGTTATTCAGGTGATCTGTTACATATACAGGTTATATATATGTGCATGTGTCCATGCGTATACGGAAGGGCAAAAATACGTTAATCCGTTTACCTAAATAAGTCATAACTTTTCATTTGTAACGGCAGTCACCAAGTGACTATCATCCCATGTCCTGGGCATCTACGAACTTGGGCCGATTCATCTTGTTGGGAGAGCTCCAACAACAGAAAACATGTGTTCCTCTTAAAAACTGCATAATTCAGCCTTTATAACCTGGCACACAGAAGATGACTAAACAGGGGCTGATGATAAATGAATGTGTGGCTATTACCATCTTAGAAATCGTTTGCCCAGCCATACATTCCTAAAAGTCTATTAACCTAAACACAACATACTTGTCATAGTCATATCATGAATTCAAACTTCTGCTTGAATTTTCAAAATGCAAGTTCCAAATAAGAACCATCTGTTATTTATCGAATCCCTAATCTGCGTGAGGCCCCTCGGCCCCCCTTCGTTTCAGTCTTGCCCTTAATATTTAAAAACCCATCCTTACATAGGATATGCCCAAAGCCACCAAGAGTAAAACAGAAATCACTCGCACACCTAACTAGCCACACCTCTACGTTCTAATGTCACGTATTAACGCCGGGGCTGGATCCGACCCTCAGTCTGAGAGCTCCACCCTGGTCCAGTCCCACCCCAGCTTTGGGGTAAATTGCTCCAGAGCAGGGATTCTCAAAGGGTGGCCCCCAGCGTCAGGGAAACTTGTTGCCCAAGTCCATTTTCAGTTCCATCCCAGACCTACTGAACCAGGAAATCTGAGGACGGAGCCAGGCCATCCGTAGATCGACAAGTCTGCCAGTTCGTTCCAGATGCTCACAGACATCTGAGAACCACTGGTCTAAAGAAGATCTTCTACCCATCTACCCAGACTCTGTTTGGTTCCAGAAACCTCCCTGGGCTCCCTTGAAATGCCTCCCAGAACTTCTGGCCTGGAACCTAGACCTGTATAACCCGGAGTTCACGGCCTGTTTATCTCACAAGTCACCCAACTGACCATGCACACGAAGGAGAAAAGTTGTAAGTCGTGGTGCTAAGGTGTAGAAAGAAAAAAAAAAAAAAAAACACACCACCACCTAGTATTTAGGAAGGCTACGCCACAGTTTCTACCAACAATTCCTTAGGTCTGCATGACAGACTGATGAAAATTGCCCTACAACTTCTTCGATCTTACGGCAAACGATGCAGAACGTTGTCGTTTCGTCTCCAGTAACAACAAAATCAGTAGCGTCGTTAAATCTTGATGCTGGAAAGGTGCTGAGAAAGGTGGAGACCGTCAGTGTTGGTGAACGGAGTCTTGAGATCTGTCACCATGAGGGTCCTCATTCAGCCTCGGCTCTCTCTTGTAAAAGGTAAGGTTTTCATCCGCGGCAATTACAGCTATTCAGATTAAATTTATTTCACACCCATCAGACTGGCAGAAACCACAAAGCCTGACAGAAACAAGTACTGATAAGCATGGAGAGCAACAGAAACTCTCAAACACGAATTACTATCATAAGTGAAAATCAGCACGTTTTGGAGAGCAATGTGCATGCCCGGGGAAGCAAGTGCACGGACTGCCACACTGACAAACTGGTGCACGTGAGCACAAGGGTGCACACAGGGGCATGTTCGCTGTGGCACCGTTTTTTTTTTTTTCAACGTTTATTTTTGAGAGAGAGACAGAGCGTGAGCAGGGCAGGGGCAGAGAGAGAGAGGGAGACACAGACTCCGAAGCAGGCTCCAGGCTCCGAGCTGTCAGCCCAGAGCCTGACGCAGGGCTCGAACTCATGAACCACGAGATGACCTGAGCCGAAGTCAGATGCTTAACCAACTGAGCCACCCAGGCGCCCCGTGGCACTGTTTTTAATAACTAAAATTTTTGGAAATAATCCAAATGTCCGTCAAGAGAATGGACATATAAACTGGTTTAACATACAGAAAAGCATCCTGTGTTTTGATACGGTAAAATACAAAAAGCTATGAAAAGATAGGTCATGATACCGTTTCTAAGTTTACATACTTGAAAATAGTAAGTCTTTATTACTAAGGAATACAGACATATCAGCATAAAGACATCTCAGAGAAATAATACAATCCAGATTTGGGAAAGCGTGAACTTCTCTTCCAGGGGGAGAAGGATACACGGAGTTTCACTTGTGTTTGTCATGTTTTAATTTTTTTCCAGGTGAATACAAAATGTTATCATGACATTCTCGTTTATTTTAGTTTGAGGGACAGAGAGCACATGCACAAGCAGGGGGGGGAGGGGGAGAGAGAGAGAGAGAGAATATCCCAAGCATCTCAGAGCCCGATGTGGGGCTCGATCCCACAAACCCCGAGATCACGACCTGAGCCCAAGAAAGAAATCAGACGCCCAACAGACTGAGCCACCCAGGTGCCCCATTCTCTAGCGTTTGCAAAGGTCAAATTTTTCATTTTAAAAATATGTTCTGAATCTAGAGAGATGGGAATAGCAACTCTAGCCCTTACTAACAGCAAGACTTTGGTCAAATTAACCCCCGTGGGTCTTCATTTTCTTATCTGGTGTGGGAGAATATTGAGGGTCCACTGACAGGTCATCTGTGAGGTTCTCTACATTTTAGAAATACGTATTGCATTGGCTATGTGCTAAACAACCTTCAAGGTATTTAACAATAACTTATTTAGTCCCCCTAAGACCCCCTCCGAAGCAAGCACTATTATCATTTGGCACACAGCAGGCAGGTACTCAAGAAATCTTTGTGTCTTTCTGTCGGGCTTCCCATCTTCCCCTCCTCCTTCCCCTCCCTCTCCTGCAACGTGACCATCGTCATCTCTAGCTCTCCTCTCTTGCCAGCTAGATTCCTTCAAGCGCTTTAGCATATGCAAGCCACAGCTCTGGGTTTGAAAATATCCAAGACCATGCGAGAGGAAGATTTTTATGTATAAAGCGATGGTTATCCTGGACTGGGAAAATATCAACTTTCCCAGGAAAATGGAGGGGAGAAAAAGCGCCAGGAGAACCACAACTTGGCAATGGTGATAGAGAAACAAATGAGAAGGACCGGCCGAAACAAACTCAGGGAGCAAAATCGTGTGAAATGGGCAGCCTCATTTCTTGAAACTAAACAAGGAAGATAAAAGAACATTTTGAGCTTTTCTGGTTTTTGGCTAGCCAACTTTCATCTTTTATCAAGAAAGTACACACACACACAGAAAATAAAGTACACAACCTTCAATGTATCTACGCATAAGGAATCTGTTGTCAATACGTTTTTCATCTCATCCATCAAAACCGGAGTTCAACTACATGATGGGCCTCGACAGAATCGCATTCACAGCCGCACGCCTTTCTGTGTGCCACTGAGTAAGTCACTTAACCTCTTCTAGGTCGCTTTCCCCATCTGGAAAATGCAGATGATATTAGTGCTTACTTACAGGGGTATTATGGTGACTAAATGAGTTATTTGAAAACACCTTGGAGAGTACATGGACCACAGTAATTGCAAGATGTATTTCTAAAAGAAAATGGTTGTAAATAAGCTACATTTGCAAGACAACGTGATTATCCAACACAACATCTTGCTTTTCGTTAAGTATAGCCAATAGACAACACATCGAAAGATTCATGGTCCCATATAGCGAAGACGAAGACAGATATAAACACATTTTAACACAGTATAGAATAGCTAGAGCAGAAGCTGGGAAATGGAGGAGTCCATTCTAAAAAACTCCACACTAATTTTCAGAGAATTCCCAAACTTCAAAGAACTTCAGAGAAATGTTCATCTTCAGTTGCCAAAATATACATGTACGTTTGTTTTCTCTTCATTTCCATCCATGAATCTCTCTGATAAAGCCGTTATTTTTATTGCGATACTTTCAAAAACAACAAGGCTAACACCCAAATATTTCTGTGGACCGCTCTCAAACCTGTCGCTCCCGCGTTCTCTGTGTAGAACATAGATATTTTCTTGGGTATGTTATTATAGAACCCAAATCCTCGAAAGGATAACTTAAGGGCATTGAAATACTTGTATTTAATTATGGGAATTACTAGTCAAAGGTGCTACCTACGACAACTCACAAAATCAATGTCTAACATAAGGGGGAACGAGAGAAAACAGCCAAAAGTAAATCACATGTGGTGGACACTGGTGACAGTTACAGGCTCTCTCTTTATTCAAGGACTGGATGAGCCAGGAAAGAATTCAGAAGTCCGAGGGTACTTCTCCAATGACCCCAATGACACCTGGCATTCATCTCTTTGTCATCCCCTCTCCTTGAGGGTAGGCTCAACATAGCGACTTGTTTCTAACCAATAGATGTGGCACAGGAGATAGGATGTCACTTCTGTGACGAGGTTATGAAAGACTGGCATCCATCTTGCTGGCTGTCTCCAGTGTCTCCTTGGTCAGTCTGCTTGATGGAGAACATGGAAAAGGCCCACCTGGCGAGGAAAGGGGGGTAGCCTCTGGCCAACAGTCAGTGAAAAGCTGAGGCCCTTCATCCAACCTCCCCTGAGCGACTAAATCCTGCTACCAATCACGTGATCTTGGAAGTTCTTCCCCCAATGAAACTTCCAATAGTCCAGCTGACATTTGATGAAATAAAGAACCCAGCTAAGCAGGGCCTGAATAACTCACCAAAAGAAACTAAGATAATAAACAGTGTATTAAGCTGCCAAGTTCTGGGGTATTTGGATAGGTAGTGACTCATACAAAGTCCATCATCTAGTGAAAATCAGAGGAGGGGTAAAGCCGTTTGCATTAATATCACCCTAATTCTCCAGAGCTAGATGAATCTGACTGGATCTTCTGGGTCCTCAAAACCTTTAAACTTCCATTCATCAGTTTGGAAACTAAGAAATTCTCTCAAAGTTGCTTTAAAACCTACATAATAGTCAAATAGCTGTGATCTTCGACTTTTAAAATTACGTGATACCCTGGGAGTGCTATTAATTTTACTTCTATAGTCTTCTTTGTTTTTGAAACGTTATCTTATAATAACAGGCTTTTTCAAGGTTCTCCAGGACCTTGTCCCATGGGGAATTCTATTTGGTAAATTCTCCCTAGGGGTCATGCCTCACTCCCCACCTCCTGAATCCTCTTTAATGCACTCGGTTGACTTTAAAGATCCATACAGGGGCGCCTGCGTGGCTCAGTTGGTTGAGCGTCCAACTTCAGCTCGGGTCATGATCTCACGGTCTGTGGGTTCACGCCCCGCGTCGGGCTCTGTGCTGACAGCTCGGAGCCTGGGGCCTGCTTCGGATACTCCGTCTCCCTCTCTCTCTCTCTGCCCCTCCCCCGCTCACACTCTCTCTCAAAAAAAAAAAACCAAAAAACAAAAAACAGATCCATAATCTTGAGCCCATAAAAATTTGAAATTCACGCACACACCTATTTTGAACTCTACATAATCCTCTCATTTCTCATGACGAATAGAAGAAAAGGAATTAGGAGGCATTTGTTAATAATTAACATACACTTAACCCACTGTGCTATCTTTGAGAAATTGATGTACTTACTAGAAACACTCCTTAATGTTTCCTCCCTAGAGGAAGGTACTTAAATGTTAGGATCGTATTTGTTTTCGGGTTTTGTGTTCTTCATATTGCCTCTAATCCAAAGGAGTCAACATCTCAATTTTTGTCGATTATCTGAAAAATTTTATACAGGACCCAGAAAGGCAGTACATTTTAGGTCTCTTATAAATGTATTAGAATAATTCAGGGTCAACTAATGTTCCAATGAAGTTGAATGCCAATTTTTGCCATTTTATAGGTGGACTGTGGCCAACCCTGGTAGTAAGTGGGTGGTAATGGAGAGAAGGGTAAAAGGAGGTGTTGCTGTCATTTTTTTTGGGGGGGGAGGCAGGTTGGGGAGGTTCCTTTTTGACTTCTTATAGTTTCAAACTGTAATGGTTTAGGTTAAAGTACCAATATAATCCTTTTCCCTCATCAATTTTTAAGAAATGTTTATTATTTTGAGAGAGAACACGAGTGGGGGAGAGCCAGAGAAGGGGAGAGGGAATCCTCAATCTCACCAACCATGAGATCATGACCTGAGCCAAAATCAAGAATCCGGTGCTCAACCAAATGAGCCACCCAAATCCCACCCCCCCCCCCAATGGATTTTCTTAACATAACCACTTTCACAAAGAAGCCCAATCTATGTTGCAAAGTTTTATTTCTAAATGAATTCAAGTTCTAAAAGAGGTGTCACAGCATCAAACAATGGCCCTCTGTTTTTGTAAATAAAGTTTTACTGGGACACAGCCAAACCCTTCATGTACATGTTGTCTATAGGCTACTTTCGTGCTACAAAAAAAGAATTAAGTAGTTGCACCAGACCACAAGGCCCGCAAAGCCTGAAGTCTGAACATCTGGTTCTTTGCAGAAAAGGTTTGCAGACTCCCACTCTAAAAAATGATAGAAATAAAGGAATAGTGTTTGTCCAGCCAGTGCTTTATAGTAAATTAGGTAGAACTGTTAGAAAAATAAACGACGGGCTAGTTACTTCTTCCCTTAGAGGCAGTGCTGAATTTGGAATCTAAGGAATCACACTTGAGTCTCTACATAACGCCTTCAGACGTGGCAATCTTGGACAACGCTAAGTTAAGACCGTTGCTCGCTACACATGACATTAATATCTGAGCTATCTCTCACGGTTGCTTAAGGACGTGGTATAATTTATATGGGGTAACTTTGCACTTGTCTTTTTTCAGTGTTTACTAGTATGAGGTCTGCTATTCAATTTAAGGAGTTAAGTAGCCTTGAGAATTTATTTGCTTAAATTCCGTTCTGTATTCTTTGAAAGTTAGAAAAGAAAAAGAATGAAAAATGTGATGACTAGAAACCAAAAACATAGAAGATGATGTCCATAACCATACATCAGAGAGCTTTATGACAAATCACAGGCAAACATCCAGATTGATATAAGAGGAGCTTTGCAATAATAAGAGGGGGTGTAGGGATCCTTTGAAATCGAGATAGATCTCCTAAAAACACGCACTTCCAAATATTCTCATTACTTTCTTGGACAAGGGCAAGTGTAAGTACATGCAAAATGTTGTGGGCATATCTGGATTTCGACAAGGTATTTAACAAGGTCTTATAATCTCATCGAGGCCGAGCTGAAGAAATGTATCGAAAATGGAGAGTACTATCAAATCAAGATACCAATGGATTGGTATCTATCCTTGGCCTGGAATTGTTCTACATACTAATTAATGACTTGGATAAGATTTTTGACAAAAACTTGCCTATGTGTGCAGGTGACCTGAAAATGGGATGGGTGGCAAACGTAAAATTCTCTATAGTAGTTCACGGTCTAAATAGATTTTCATGTCCGTTTTGTATGCTCTGCATCTCAGTAAACCACCTGTTAAATAATCTGGGCTTGGTTAATTGGGTATCATTACCCCCCTTCATTTTACAAGGGAGGGAACAAAGTTCAGCTGATGGGTGACAGCATTGGGACTTAATCTGTGTTTTAGTGGTAAGTCCACATTCTCTCCACCATGTATGTAAGGGAGGAGTCAGGACCCCAAAGTATCAACAGGCTGTAAAGAATAAGCCAGAATTAGGTCTGCGCTAAGGTAGTACGTATAATGAATTCTAAACACCAACTTCAGAAGGTTAGCATGGGAAAGAGGCTCGAGAGCAGTCAGCCTGTAAAAAGGTCTAATTTCTTAGTTAACCAGAAGTTCAATGTGCGGTGCTCTTATGGTACAGCTGCTGTAAGAAAGGAGTCAAGATAAGGCTACTTAAAACACTCTTCAGCCATAAAAAAAGGAGGAAATCCCATCGTCTGCAACAACATGATGGACCTTGAGGGCATTATGCTAAGTGGAATCAGTCAGACCTAGAAAGGCAAAGACTTATATGTGGAAACTAAAACAAAAACAAAAACTCATAGCAACAGATCAGATTGGTGGTTGCCAGAGGCAGAGGGTGGGGTGAAGAAGTTGGTCAGTAAGTACAAAATCCCAGTTATTAAGATGAATAAATTCTAGGGATGTAACATACAGCATGGTGAATACGGTTAATGATACTGTATTGTGTATTCGCAAGTGGTGAAGAAACTAGATCTTAAAAGATCTCATCACAAGATAAAATTTATAACTAGGTGACGTGAGGGATGTTAACTCGCTGTGCTAATCATTTCTCAATATCGGCAGAGACCAAATCATGATGCTCTATGTCTTGAACTTGTATAATGCTTCCCCTCAATTGTACCTCCATAAAACCAGGGGAAAGGGTAAGGCTTCCGGACATGTGGTATCTGGAAAGGGCTAACAGTCCTGCTGAATGCTGTTGTTCAGAGTTCCCAGACCCTGAGTTCAGTCCCAGGCATCCAGATTTAAGGGTCCCTGGTAACTGGAGCCACCAGCAGGGATCGGCAGGTGGAGGGAGGGCCAGGATACTGGGCCATGGGAGGAAGCGTTCAACGGTACGTGGTCTGAGAGGGAGGACACAGGATGATACACTCACGGTACTCAAACAGGTGAAGGGATGTGATGGAGAAGACATTGGACTTCTTCCAGCTCTTCTCACCAAGTAAGGTCACAATGAAAGAGTCAAGATGCCAGGAGACAGATATCTGCTTAATTAAAAAAATAAATCTTTCTTACGATGAGAGTTGTCCCTAAAAGAATCGCACTGTCTTGGTGCATCTGGGTCCCCCTGCTGCTGAATAGTGCCTTGTATGTGCTCCTACCGAAAGTAGGGGGTATATTTTGTACAGTATGAGGTCTGACAACCCCTCCAGGCAGGAGGTTCTAGAAGGTCTATGAACGAGCTGTTCACATAACACGATAAATTATTAGTTCTCGTACAAATGCAGGATGCTTAGTGCAAACTTCCAAAGCACTACGGAGGAGTTACATAAACCGAAAACGACAGAGTTTTAAAAATTCATACATCTAGATATTTAGAAAGAACACCATCAAGGAGAAGAGACGATACTCTCACTTTACTAGGACTGATAAATCATTCCTAATGCTCTGGAGCTCTGTGCTCGTCTCAGATATGAAATATGCTAAAAGAGGCAAGCACTTTTGAAAAATCTATGTAACGTTGCTGGGATGGTAGCACTGGCCAAGATAGTCCAAGAAAGGCAGACCTGAAGAGTGCCTGGGAGCGGTGAAGTGTCACCGACCCCACAGCCCTTCCTCTCCTGGTGCCCCCAAGGGCCACCGGGGCAGTGCCTCACGTAACTGAACCTCCTCCGAAGCTCTGACCTGCCAACGTCTCTCTTCTCTTGGCCACAGTTGGTTTCCCCATCCCTCCTAACCTCTTGAACCCCACCAGGGAGGAAGACTGATTCCTCCAAGATCCAGCCAAACCCAGGCCACCCAGAAGTGACCTCCTCCTCCCTCTTTTTGAAAAGTCCTTCTAAATTTTTTACGGAACAAACCAACAAGCCCAACTAGAATCCTCCTCAGAATTTTGGCTTCCTTCTCAGGAAGTCCTAGACTTTTCTAGTTCATTTTTAAATGTTTCATACTTCACTATATATTAAACACTGCCTGGGGAGTAGTTTAACATACAGACTCCAGGACCTTGTCTTTGACTTGATGGGATGCGGCGGGGGGGGGGGGGGGGGGGGGAGGTGCTAGGATCCTGTATAAGTCCTCCTCTCTCCCCCAGAGCCTGGGGAGCACACCTGGAGAAACCCGGCTACAGAATCTAGAACTCTGTGCCAACATTCATTCAACATTATTTAGGGAATAAGGTTCACAAGAGAGATGCGGTCATTTTTTTCTTTTTCTTTTTTTCCCCTCACCCAGAGAAAGACTTCATTTCTCCTCTGGCAAATAGCTTAGGTTGTAAAAAGAAAACAGTTTCATTATGCATATATGATTTTCAGATAAGTTAGAAAACACATGTTAAAAAAAAAACCTTAGCCATCATGTTTACCTCAGACTATTACAAGGCTTCTACGAAACCAGTATGTGGGAATCTGAAAGCAAGTTCAGATTTCTCATAGTTCTGGGGTTCTCAGTTTGTGTTTCTTTTTTGTTTACTCGTTTATTTTTTAAAGTCTTTTTTCAATAGGCTCCATGCCCAACGTGGGGTTTGAACTCACGACCCTGAGCTCGAGTCACGCACTCTACCAACTAAGCCAGCCGGCCGCCCCCTCAGTTTGTGTTCTGTGAGCATCACCTTCCCTGCCAAACGTTGAAGATGCAACACAGGTATTCTGGAAGCAGCACATTTTTTTCCCCAGTGTATAAAAATACTCTTAGAAAGTAACGCATCGCTTGCTCTATTTAAGTATTCCTTCCTTTGTGTAACTTCCAAAAAATGAAAACAATGTCTAAAATATCTAGCACAATAGAGATAACATATAAGCAGCTGATCGAGGCATAAAAGAAACAGTTGCTTTAAGAAACTGTAACATTGATGTATTGAGCGCTTTTCCTAACTGCCAGGAAGAAGTGTCAACGATTACCTGGTGTGATGTTTGATCCTTCTTGAAACTTCATGGGTCCCCCTCCATGTAACTAGAAACCAAGATGTAAGAGTTCGAAACATATTTGTCAGCAACCATGTTGCCTTGGGCGCCTGGGCGGCTCAGTTGGTTAAGCATCTGATTCCTGATTTCAGCTCAGGTCACGGTCTTGCAGTTCGCGAGATTGAACTCCGAGCTGGGCTCTGGGCTGCCAGTACGGAGCCTGCTTGGGATCGTTCTCCCTTTCTGCCCTGCTTGTGCTCGCTCGCTCGCTCGCTCGCTCACACACACACACACACACACACACACACACACACACACACACTCTCAATAAAAAAAAAAAATAAGAAAATAAACATAAAAAAACCCCTGTGTTGCCTTAAGATGGTTTTTATCGATAAAAGGAAATGAACCCCTGTTATGAAATAAAAGCTCTCGTATATTTCTACACCACTGCTTTATCCTTGCAGAAACTGTCAGATTCGGTACCATCTGATAAATGATCTTTTCAAACTAAACAAGACTTCGTCTCGGGTCTCACACATGCCTGACCTTGTGGCAGCTCTGACCTGGGAGAGAACAAGGCTTCCTCCTGGGTCCAGCTCTCTTCCACGCGTGCGGCTTAAAGAGCTTCACCGCACAGGAGCTAACGGCGTGTGTTCTTTTTCTTGCAAAGGACACGAGGCGAGAAGAGGGAGGAAAGCGAGGATTTGTTCAGGTATCAGCAGGAGGAAACACAGAAGGGAAATGCCAGCTCTGACCACCGCAGAAGTGAGTCTGGACATTTCCCCGTTACGCCTTCCACGGAGAAGACTGATTTGAACTGTACCCATTCCACGTGGGCGTCAGAAGACGCCAGGAGCTTATGCGGAAATTGGACATCTCACTGAATGGGTACACTGAGTCACCTTTTCTAACAATCCCTCATTCCTAATGTGTAGCTTGGTTCTAGATGCGGAAAAAACAAAATAGTGTATTTTTTCGGTTAATACAATCAACGTGCAATTTAAAAAGCTCAGAAGTAAATCATACAAAAATGTGCCTCTTATCAGGAATTACAAGTGACTCACAGACCTCTATTTTTCCAGAAGAGAGAATGAGCTTGAGGGCACTGAAGAGGGCAAGAGAGGCTCACTTGGCAGAGCTTCGGGTATCCAAGGAACCTTCCCCTAAGATCTCTTATGCTGTACCTCTACGTACATTTGCACATGCGTGTGTGGGTATACACGTAGACGTGCAAATTTTAAGGGAGCCTCCACTTTTCCCCATGAGAGCCATGCGTCCTCATCAGAAAAGATTCAAAATAATCAGGCATTTGTACAAAACTAAAAAGCAAAAATAAACTCCCAGCCCGTTTCTACACTTTATTCTAGACCCCTTTCTCCCTCTGGTGTGTAATTACCCCAAATTTTGTTCCCATGAAAGTGTTGACACAGAATACCCAGAGTGCCTGTTTTCCCACTCAACAACCTCTCTGGGGATCATTCCACACTAGCAGACTCTTACCCAACCTTAATGTGGCTGCTCGATATTCCATAGTATAGCTTTATGATAATTCACACGTTCTCTAATAGGCTTTCATGTTCTACTTCATTGCCATTACAAGTGGTGATATATAAACATCCCTCTAATATTCCGGGGAACTTACAGAAATATTTTTACACATAGAAGTATGTTCACCTGCGGAAGCTGAAGGTGCCAAGTTACGCATTTTATACTTTGATACCCGCTGCCAAATAACTTTTTTAAAAAGGTCACCCTAATTGACACTCCCACCGAAGTGTAGAAGATTCTCCCGTAAAGCTTGTTAACACTAGATGTTTTTGTTTAATGATTTAAAAAAATATTTTTTAATGTTTATTTTTGGGAGAGACAGAGTGTGAGCGGGGAAGGGGCAGAGAGAGAGAGAGAAAGAGACAGGGAGACACAGAATCCGAAACAGGCTCCAGCTCTGAGCTGTCAGCACAGAGCCCGAGGCGGGGCTCGAACCCACAAACCGCGAGATCATGACCTGAGCCGAAGTCGGACGCTTAACCGACTGAGCCACCAGGCACCCCAAACACTAGATATTAACTAGATACTGCGTACTGTCAATTTCCTAATGAAAACAGCCTGTCACCATTTCACTTGCATTACTTTGACTGCTAACAAAACTGCATTTTTCTTGTTTATGACTCATTCCTGTTTCTTTAGCGAACTGCCTCTCATATGGGTAGCAGGCTGTAACACCGATGTTCCACAGTAAATCACACCTCATGTTCACGGTCTTGGGTTAACACCTCCACCATTGGCAATGGACTTGGCCAAGTCACTTGCTCGACCAAAAAAGTTATTAGCAAGCATGACCCAAACAGAGGCTTGCTGGTAAGTGTTTACACGGTGGGGCTGTTCCCTCGGACAGCTCACTCTTAGAACCCTAAGTCACCACATAAAGGTCCAGCTTCTTTGCAAGCAGGACCTCTTGGAGGACAAGATGCCTGGCTGTTCTCCTCACTCCAGCTGAGGCCCCAGACAGGCCACTGAAGGAGCCACCTCGGACACGCCAGCCCCCATGCACACCCTATGGAGAAGAACCATCTATGGCCACACCACCCTGAACGCGCCTGATCTCGTCTGATCTCAGAAGCTAAGCAGGGTCGGGCCTGGTTAGTACTTGGATGGGGGACCCTATGGAGAAGAACCACCCGGCAGAGCCAGCCCCAGACTGCAAAGCCATGAGGCACACGGAGTCAGTGCTCACTCAACCCAGTGCATTTTGGGTAGTTCGTTCACTAGCAATAGATAGCAAACACAATCCTTCACCCATCTTTATACTGATTTATAGAAACTTGTTCTATTTGGGGAGTATTAATCCTTTGTCCCATTACATAGCCTGTAAGTATTCCTCCCAGTCAGCATTTCAAACGTGCTAATCTTCTGTATGGTAAAGGTTATGCAGTCAAATCTGTTAATCCTCCAGATGTTGTCTATGGAAATTTTAAGGCAATATCTAAACTGACAGAACTTTGAGTTTTCTACAGTAATCTCATTTTGTCTAATCTGTAGAGCTTCCTCCTTCCCTCTTCTTCCAAGAAGGAAAATGTCTTGATAGGGTTTACTTTATACTCACTGAGGGGGAAACAGGTTGTGTCACTCTAAGTTATTTTGAACTCTTGCGTTTATATTTTCTGGCTTACAGCAATCATTAGCTTGTGGACAGTTCTAGACATAAGAGCATCTATAGACACAACCTAAGCTCATTAACTGACCTACCGTAGCAACGATTATCAATTGGATGCTCATTTGGGGATGATGCCCTGGGGTAGCTAGATTCAGAGCCTGAAAGCACGGTCTATGGCCACGGCGTGTTTACAACGCAGATGGGCTACGACGCAATGACAAAAGATCGTAACTCAAGGTTGGAAGTGTGGGTGGTCAAAGGACAAACTGGGATGAAGAGTGGGAAAGAGGAGAAAGATCCAGGTCTGTGGAGGTAGTGCCATGGGGGCCGAGTCTCCAGGACGGATGGAATTTGGATGTGAAGGGGATACATATGTGAGTCATCAGGCAGAGGGAATTGCTAGCACATGGCCCCCCAGTGAAGGGGTGTGCGCTATAGCAAGCGGTTTACCTTGAAGCTTGGAAAGGTCATTGCGGGCCAGGTCAAGGGTAACATCCAATGCCAAGTTAGAGCGGGACTTAAGTTGGGAGTAGCCTAATGAGATCCGGTTTATGGAGATTATTCTGGAAGTAAAAATGGATTAAGGGCAAGAAGGTAGGCAAAACTGTTAATAAAATATACATTCGCAGGTGAGAGCTGTGTGGAGTTTGATGTGAGATCACTCAAATTGTGGGTAGAAGGGAGGCGGGGGAGCGAGGCGTTTTCATGACAGAATCAAAAGGGCTGGTGATGACTAATTACTCGTGACCTCTAAAATACCTGACGAGAACAGCAGATAGAAATCTCAGGCATTTCCATCCACGATAAGACATCACAGGCCTTGTTGAGACCATGGTTTCTATACCTGCAGGAAATTGGGTAGCTTTGAGTCCTAAAACTTGGCCACCGGAATCATTTCATGCTCTTTTAAAATTCTGGCACTGAAATGTTAACGCTGGGGGCTCTGTACAAATTTTCACCATCTGCCTATGCAACTCTCTCATTTCTTTCAATTCCCCGAGGAGAACGGGAGGCAGGATGCCTCATGAAAGAAACCTGGGGAAGCCCAATCTGTGTTCAAGGACACCCTGAAAACCCAGCCACCTAGTTAAGGACAGCCAGTGTGGTTTCTGACAAAGAATCCAGCTGGGATGGAAACAGACCATCCTCACTGGTCTCCCACTTCAGTCAACAAGTTCGTTTGTGGGGAACTAAATAAGCCAAGGGGACACCTCTCCCTTCCTTCACCTCCTGAGAGAGCACTCCCTCAAGAGACTTATTCCTCTGATACTCGGAGGCATTTCCTGATCGTAAACCTACATTCTCCTCCCTCATGTGTAGCCCTGTCCTCCTACCAACCTCTCCCTGGTAAATATTTAGGTCTAAAAGGTTGGCTAGGTCCACAGGAGAGAGAGAGTGAGCCACAAGCAAGGGGAGGTGGTCCACACGTGGACGTTAAATCCCTAGATGGGGACACACACAATATGTCCTTCTATGGGGCTTTCCTTGGGAACATTTGGTAAAGGTAAGGAATGGGCAAGATTCTTCGATCAGCTCTTCCTGCCCAGAGGGAACAACTTATTCATCAGTTCATGTTCGTCTCCAAGAAACCTTTCAGGTTCGTGAAGCATCCTAAGTGGCGGCTAGCCACTCTCTGCATAGAGCTCGGAGAATCACAAGGAAGAGTCAGACACAAGTGTGGGGGCCAACTGAGGGCGCTGCTCTCTTCCCTGCCCTTCTCCCACACATCACTCCTTGGGCTCTTCATCGACAGGCCCCGGGAAGGACAGGACTCTTCTATTTATTACCTCAATTCAGCATTCATTTCTAGCCTGAGCACACGGGACTATTCAAGTATCCCTCACACTCTCCGATCCTGGGGGGGGGGGGATCCCCTTTGTCAAGGGTATACTCTAAGACCAAGGCACAAAAGGGACTTGGGGTATCAGCTTTAAAGGCGACAGAAAGAGGCTAGCTGGGGACCTCTGACCAGCAGAAAATCTATGGTTCTGTGTCTGGAAACCAAGATCAGCATAACCCACTTTCGAGGTTCCTGCAGGGCATGAAAGAGAAAATGGCTCTGCAGGTGGAGTTGGGAATGACATTCCTGAAGGAGGGAAATGGACAGCAACCTCCGCGTGAGGAAACAGCTGCCAAGCTCGGCAGGTAGGGCCACTGGCGACTCAGCTCAGCTCGGGGGGGGGGGGGGCAGTTTGCTATTGTTTCAGGCTGTGGCACCCAGGCGAAGTGCCCGACTGCCAGGGGTTTTTATTGTAATGTAGCGCCTGACATCAAGTTTTTGCTGCGGAATCCGTTTCAAATGAACACGCTGCCAGCTGCACAACGAGACCAAGAGCCAGGCCACCCCACCCCTGGCCTTCTTTTAGAAAACCCTGGGTGACCTAGATTACTGACCGCTGGAGCGACCCCGCTCTTCCCTTCCCAGGCTTGAATTCCCACTGTTATGATGTTTTACATTCGCCAATAAAGAGCGAACCCATAGAAACCCCAGGCCCCCACCCTCGACCCCAACAAAGGCAGAATGCCAGGTCTGTGCTTTCTCTCTTGCTGTGTGGCCCTGGGCATGCTGTGTACCCTCCAGGACTTGTAATAAACCTTGTTTTTTCAAAGTTCCCTGATGATTGTTGCTAAGGTACGCCTTGAAATCCCAAGAACCACAGGGGCCGGTGCAGCCACAACGTCGGCTCCGGGCGGGGAGATGTCTGGGAGGCTCCCCCCGAGCAGTACAGCCCAGGTCGGTGCCCCACAGCATTCCCGGCCAACAGCATCACTATCCGTAAGTGCAGACCAACAAGAAACAGCGTTGCCATGACAGCTACTGGGTTACAGCCTAACGAGGGAGAGAACACGCATCCATGTGACATGATGAACAACAGGGCCAGGCAAAGTGGGGTTCATACGAGATGATAGACCTAGAAGAGATTGCAAAGAACAGCAAAATTAGGGAGGGCTTGAGGGAGTGAAACATCAAGTGAATGGGTGGGGGGTGGGGGACGCTGGAGGGCAGTTCAGATGAAGGATCCCCATGAGGGTAGGACAGAAGCAACGGTGAACGGCAATGTTTTGGCAACGGGCCTGAGCAGAAACAATCATATTTCCATACCAGACCAGGAGGATGGAAGCATCCAGGACTTTAGAAACCCAACACAGAGGTTCAGATTTCAACGGGACATGAGAATATCACACTGATTTTTTGGGTGGAAAGGCCGGGGGAGGTTGACCAAGTGGAGCCATGGACCGCTGTTGTACTTTAGGCATGTGGTAAAGAGAAGAGGGCAGAAGGGAGAAGGACAGAATATTCTGGAAGAAACAAGACCTACCTTGGGCTGGCAATGGTGGTAGGGGGAGGACGGCAGTATAAACAAGCCAGCATCACAGATCTGAAGCTTAGACTTTACCTTGAGAAAATGGCGGAGCCCCTGGAAGAAGTTAAAACTGGGAAGGGCAAGCTCGTGTTGGGGGAGAAGAGGAGGAACTTGGTTTTCAAGATGTCAACCAAAGCTCCCAGTTGATGTGTCCAGCAGGCAATCCTAGCAGGAATGGCCCCAGTGGGAAAGACAGGTTTGAAGGTGATGCTAAGGCGTCACCAGCAGAGCCACAAGAACAGAGCCGCTTAGAGTAACGACATCGGCAGGGCGTCGTCTCACAGCTCCCTAAAAGCGCTAATACAATGGGGGTCACCCACCTGATAAACATTTCCATGCATGGAAGATATAGGCTTCCAGCTAAAGACAATTTTGGGCTAGGCGCTGGAAATAGTTGCGGCTATGATTCCCAATGTGGCTGAGACGGAAAAAGTGAACGTGAACACGTACAGTGAGATATCCAGCCACCTCCGCCACCCCGAAACTGCTAGGGCTGGGTGTGGAGTGCCCAGAAATATGCCAGCAGGGCTCTGGGGACCCTAGCAAGGCTCTCCTTGTTTACAGCAAGAGAGACCTCGGGTCATTCTGCTCCTGCAGGGAAGGATGACCCAACCGAAATACAAGCATTAGACATCTCAGCTGAGATTTTGAAGACTTTTACTTCAATACACTGTATTTTTTTTTTTTTTTTTAATATTTGAGAGAGGGCACGAGGATACCTGCACACAGGAGGGAGAGAGAATCTCAAGCAAGCTCCGTGCCGGGTGTGGAGCGGGGCTCCGTCCCATGACCTTGGGATCGTGACCTGAGCCAAAAATCAAGAGTCAGACACTCAACCTCCTGAGCCACCCAGGGGCCCCAACACCCTGTACGTGTACTCTCCCTGTGACGAAGAAAGCTGCCTTCTCGTTGCGCCCTTACACGGTAGAGAGCAGAGTGTGTGTGCAAGCAAGCTCTCTGGTCTCTTTTCACGAGGGCATTAATCTCATTCATGAGGGCTCTACCATACCAACACCACCTAAGGCTATCCCACTGGGGGCTAGGATTTCAACCCATCAGCTTCGGGGAGAACACGACCATTCAGTTCTGTAACAACATCGAGAAAACTTCTATAGGCTTCCAGTTACGGAATAAATCACAGGAATAAAAGGCACAGCATAAAGAATATAATCAGTGACCTCCAAATAGCCATCTATCAGGACAGAGGGCAGCTATGCTTGAACACAGCATAACGTATAAACTTGTTGACTATGTTGTATGCCTGAAACTAACATAATACTGTGTGTCTGCTACGCTCAACAGGAAACCAAACAAAAACAACAGAACACTTGAGGGGGAATGCTTTGATTTTTCCAGTCTAGAAGAGGAGGAGGGATAGGGACTACAGGGCATGGCTAGGTAGCCACTAAGATTCCCTTCAGATCTGGCAAGGAACAATTATAGAAGAAAAACCGGGAAGCTCTTTCAATTAATCTCAGAGCAGATCAGCTGCTGCCCAACAAGTGGAATCATGGACCAACTATTGGCAGAATGCCCTTAAAACTCAGAACATGACCAAAAGAAATACACTGTGCCCTGGGAAGCTCTCCATTGCCCTCGTAAATCTAGACCAGACTGTTTCATGCACACTTTTAAAACCTAAAAGCGGCAGCATCTGATTCGAATATGGCGGCATGCTAGAAATGGAACACCGGTGAAAACAACCATGGCGGATGTAGACTGGTAAGTAAGCTATTCTTATTATTCTACCATCCCCCAGAAGAATTCCAGCCAGACAAAACTGCAGTTGGAAGGAGCAAACAGTATCACGGGCATCCCTAGAGGGACACAAGGGCAAACCGATTTAAGGGAAGGTATTATTTGATCTCATTGATCCAGGCTGACATTAAAAAACAGACACCCTCTGATGCACCTGGGCCCAAGGTAACCACCTCTGCCAACCAGCAGCTTAAACCCTTGGGAACACCAGGCACCAAACCCCCGTCTGCCCTGCTGCCTCCGTCACCAGTGAGGTCAAAACAATGATGGAGAGGTCAAATCTCAGACCAGGGGACGAACAAGCAAGACCAGGGGGCCAACACTTCAGAGACGTAGTGTCTGGTCGGGCAATTAGCGTGCCTCTCGCCAAGCTCATGGGCAATAATCAATGATCTGCGGCTGTTCTCCACACTGGGTAAGGAGCGCACAGAACCTGACCCCTCCCCCGTGAGCATGACACCACCACTGTGACATAAGAGCCCACCCATTTTGCACAGTCTGTTCCTCATTACCCTCGCCATTGTACAGATAAGCAGGCTAAGCCTCAAAGATAATTTGCCCGAGGACACAACTGAGGAACTTTGTGTGCCAGATGGCTGTCAGCCACCAGGCTTCCTCGGGAGTCTGCTGGGATGAGGGGGCTATTCCTTAAAAAGCATCTCTTGCTCTGATCCTGTTGGCTTGTGCACTCCTAGCTTTAGCCCCTCTACGTAACAGCCACCTGGAAGCTATGTAATCACTCAAACCCTGCAGACACCCGGGCCAGCAGCTCAGCTATAGGCGGCCTTCCTCTAATTGGCGGGCAGTCTTCCTCTAATTCAGGGGTCGTGGAACCAACTACGATCCACGGATAAAATCTGGCCTGCCATTTTTGTCAATAAAATTTTACCGGAACACAGCTCCGCTCACTTGTTTACATATTGCCTACAGCCGATTTCAAGTTACAAAGGCAGAACTGAGTTTAGTTTTGACCGAGGCCGTATGGGTCGCAAAGCTCAAAATACTACCTGGTCCTTTCTGGAAAAAATGTCCTGCCCCCTCTTTGGTGGCCCCACGCTTTAGAAGGACCCTCACTTGTAAGACTTCACAAGCTTCAGACAGCCAAGTTCTACAGCGGGCTGATCCTTTAGTTAACCTTTTCATCAAGTGCATTGGACTAGAAAGCCCCTACGAAAAGACCCATATTTCGGAGGAATTGTGCCTACCCAAGCCCCAGGTCAGAACATTAGCTGAAGAACCCTGTAAGCTCAAGAATCCTGCTCCTAAAAAGAGAGGCGATACATTCTCTGAAGCCATTTTGGAAAACACTTCCTAACAAATAGAAGCAGAAAACTACTAAAAAAATTATGTTTTAACTAATCTTTACCATCATCTGCTTATAAGAAGCTGCTCCTTCACATTTCCTGAAATTCAGGACTTTTTCCACTTAGGTGGAATAGTTTTGACACGGACAAGCAAAGGAGAATGTGATATCACAAAGACCTAAGTCAAATCATGACTGCGCCCACCTACTGCCTCTATAGCCCTTGGCCAAGTTACTTCACATTCCTGATCCTGATTCACGTTTCTCCGTCTGCACTGCAGAGCTATGTGGCTTCTCTCTACTGCTAGGTAACAGTTCACCCCGAAACTCAGTGGCTTAGAACAAGGATCACTTATTTGGTCATCACTGTCCACTGGGGCTGGGCTCAGCTGGGCAGTTCTGGTCTTGACTCACGCGTCTGGCTGCAGCCATTTGGCAGCTGGCCCGGAGCTGGAGGCTAGAAGATGGCTTCACTCATATGGCTAGCGCCCCCACGCTGGCTGTCATCTGGGCCCACCTCTCTCTGGGGCCTGTCGTCATTTAGTAAGGAAGACTGGACTTCCTCACATGGGGGCAGGAGCATTCCAAGAGAGAGGCAAAAGCTGGCCCGCCTCTTGCAGCGAAGGCCATGGAACTTGCACATTATCGCTCTGTCACATCTTATTGTCCAAAGGACGCCGTGAGAGACGGCGACAGGGACTCCACCCCTTGATGAAATGAGCAGCAAAATGCCATAGCCATGGTTCCTCCAGGATGTTTGTATCTTGCTGCCTGTTGTGATGAGGAGGGAACACACGTAGTGGGTTTCATGGGGCGGGGGGGGGGGGGGGGGGGGGTTCACGAACTCGCAGGGCCACAGGGAAAGAACCTCTCTTCATCCGGTTTTTGGCGAGATGGCCTCAAAAACATTCCTATTACTGTGCGTCCTGGTGCTGTGTCTGGAGGCAATCTGACAACTCCTTAGGCTTCCGCTATCCCGAGTACCCATTTGCTCACTTAATTTGAAAGGAACGTTCGTCAAAGTTGGCGACGGGTCCAGCGGAGTTTTCCTAGCAGGAAACCTCATTTAGAAAGAGGACTTTGTTCTGGGAAGTTGTCGCCATCAAAACAGAAGACACCTGGTCAAACTCATTTAGTATCACAATAAATAATTCTAGGCGACAGGCTACAGCAAACGTAGAGTATTTTCACTTCTCTAGTGAAAGAAGCCACGTAATCATTTGGCGGGGGGGGGGGGGGGGGGGGAGGGGACAACATCACTGGAGATGCTCTTTTCTTTTCCTAAGGTGTTTTTTTTTGTTTGTTTTTTTAGGAGCATGCAAGTGTAAGCAGAGGGGGGAGGAGAGAGAATCTTCAGCAGGTTCCAACACTCAGCGTGGAGCCAACGCAGGACTCGATCTCAGGACCATGAGATCACAACCTAAGCCGAAATCAGAGTCGGACGTTCAACCACCCCGTAGACGCTCTTATGATGAGCGTTTAGGCTGTATTAAAGGTGGTTTTCCTCCCTTGAACCGAAGCTGACCTTCCTCTGATCGTGTAGTTGACTCAGCTGTCCAGCCGTACAAAGATAAAAATAGTAACATCAGGGAGGTACATCAGGAGTAGCATCGGTCCCATGGGAGTACGGGCACTCAGGACACTAGACCCTCAGAGGCACAGGGGACCCCGCTTACTTGGCAGGTGAGGCAACTGAGGCCCAGAGAGGTTCTTACACTCAAGTAGAGCGACTGTTACACACAGTTACTGCACAAACCAGGCATATGTAACCCAGACGCAGTGATGGCCCCACTTGGAATCAACGGACTGGCTGCTGGGCCCTGGATGGGTATGGCGTCACAGCCACGGAGAAACGCTGTTGTGCCTTTTCGGTAGCACCAAACTCAAGCCATGAAAATCCTTTCTGTCCCAGGGGCGAAGTCAAAGGGATAAAGTTTGGGGCACAATCCCAACCTGCCGCAACACTTTTGTGGTTGGGAATAGCGCATTTTTTAGGTGGGCAGGGCCTGCCTCGTAAACAGTCTCCTGTTACGGAGCCCAGATCCCTGAAAGGTGGAAGGGACCTGTCACCACTCTGACTTCCGTAACCTGGGTTGGCCACAGATGCCACGCTGCTCTTCCTGCCCTGCAGCCCATCGCCACTCGGTGACTTGGAGGCCCGAGGAGGGATGATCCCTCTGGCTCTGGAAGTGGAAATAAAATACGTCTGTGGTGTCGCAAGGCACAGCCGAGGACGGAGGAACTTCCTACCCCCTTCCAGACTATAGAGGGGACGCCGCTGCAGACAGCTCCCCTCTAGAAGAGAATCTGGTTATTGCTCAGCGTTCAACGAGAAGAGAGGACATTTCTTTCCACATCACAAGCTCGACCCGGGGTACAAACGTTAGGGAGAGATGCTGGCTCATTATTTTAAAAACGTAAGGCCAGTTTGCCACTTTTGATCCATGGCTGTGTGTGGACCCTGCTGCGTAGGACCTGCCCACGTGATCATCTGGCTTAAAACAGACCATCCAGCATGAAGAATTTCATGATTTCACGGAGGACCAGAGGGCCTCTGAGCAACGATCGTGTTCAGGTCGTTGCCAACTCCCCGTGGGTCACTAGAATGACAGGCCAACGTGGCCAACTCACAAGGACTCCAGAGTTAGATGTGCCAGATAACCACAGGCGACTGGGATCTCTTCTCTCCCTATCACATTGCAGATTTTATGCGAGAAGGTGGTTCACAGTCCAGCAGGGGGGACAGTCTCGTGGAGGCAGATGAGGAGAGATTCCAGGGGTGCAGGCTGTGGCCCTTCCGGCCTGGCCCAGTCACTACCTGGAAATGTGCTCATGTGAAGTGGGACCACAGGTCTCCAATGGCATGCCCCAGTGTCTGGAAAGAATAAAGCAGCTTTGAGGTATAGAAAGAGGCTGGAAGGGGAAGTCACAGTGCCAAATTCTGCCAGTAACTAGCAGAGACCTTAATTAAGCCAGGCATGGATTTGAAGTTATTTGTATAATAAAACAGTTGGAGAACAGGATTTCTTAAGATTCCTCTGGCTGTGACATTCATGTCGTTCTCTCGGAGCCAACTTAACAGACAAATGGAAAATGTTACCCATTCAGCTCTAGTGGGAAATACAGCGATAAGTGGTTTCAGAATCTACGACATTTTTTTGAAATCATGCATTTGAACAGTCCTTCAACGAGAATTATTGATTACCCAATACTCAAAAAATGAAGTTTAAACAAACACAGGGATCCCTGGCTTTTTTCTCTTGGGAGGGAGAGCTGAATTTGACAGTAAACTTCTATAAATTTTTAAAAAATGTTTATTTTTGAGAGCGCATGTGTGAGCATGAGCAGGGGAAGAGCAGAAAGGGAGACACAGAATCCTCGGCTGACAGCTTTGAGCTGTCAGCACAGAGGCCGACGCGGGGCTCAAACTCGCGAACCGCGAGATCACGCCCTGAGCTGAAGCTGGATGCTTAACCGACTGAGCCACCCGGGCGCCCCTGATAAATTTGAAAAGGTATGTTCCAGTCTCTCTAAACCATATAAGCACCCCATGACCCACGGCCTCAGCTCTTATGGTCTCTCCTGTTACGTTTGCCCAAACCAGTGGCGATGTTCAGCTTCTGCTCCAAAAGTCCGGGTCCAGTGTTAGAACTCACGAGTCTGGTTCCCGCGCCAGCTCTTTGGGTTTCTAGTCCGGCAAGATTAAAGGGACTGAAGTCACTTTATTTGCCTGGGGGAGCAGGTGCTGTGCTAAATTACCGTGGGAGTCTTTGCTTCCACTCCGAATCTTCAGAAGTTGAAAGAAACGCCGCCCTATCTGTGCAAATGCCAGCGACCTGGAGTCATTCTTTATTTTCTATCGCGTGAAGGGAAGTCGGTGTCGCGGTCACAGCTCACACATCCTAAAGCAACAGACCGACTCCATCTGTTACAGATGAAGTCCTGTCTGGGCAGTCAAACCATAGCTCAGGAGCTGGGGGTGTGACAGAGCTCGCCAGAGGGGAACTCTGCTGTCTGCAGCCTTGACGAGGACACGCTCGTTCGACGCACATGATATTCAGATTCTCTTCATCTCCAGGGCTCACTCAGAAGCAGGGGACACCCAGGTCTCAGCTATGCAAGCTCCCCGGTTGGCTCTTCTGTCCCGGGACCTCTGCCCCTCCCCTAGACACCCAGCCTCCTGTTTGGTGACCGCCTTGAAGGACATCTCAGTGGCCCTACCTGCTGCGGCTTCGGCGTGGGCTGCTTTGGGAAATGCAGGAGAGACAGACGAGGCATCTTGCCCTCGGAGCCCCTGAGATCGCGGCAGGGCCAAATCCCAGCTGTGGCCAAGTCCCGGGCGTGTTCAGGGTCCAGCTGTGTTCTGTCTTCCAGGAACGATTAATGTGGGGGACGTGATGGAGCGCAGAGCAGGAGTCGTCCTCGGAGCAGCAAGACAGAAGAAAGTGACCTGCAGTCACATTGCCTCCCCAGCATTCCTTCCTGGAGATGATTCATGGAAGCCCTGGGACTGACCTTAATCAGATGTGCTGTAAGCACTTACTGAATGTGACCCAGCTGCAGAAGACAGAGGTTTATGCAGCATTAAAGGCAGCTGGAGCAAGACCCACGACAGTGACCTCGTGTGTTGGGATTTAACGAGAAGGTTCCTTTCTGCTCAGAGCACCAACCATTTTTAGCAGGTTTTAAGGATCGGGTCAGTTCTGAAATTATTTGAGGAATACATCATCCTAACTTCAACCCGGATGTTTCCCCCGCTTTTCCTTGGTTCCCCTGAAGTGATAGCATTCAAGGAAAGAGGTACTCCCTGGAAACCCATCTTATGGCTAGCTTAAGACAAAGATAAAATGGTTCGCATCGTTGATGGGAATGTTTATACATCTTCAGACTTGGCTGCGTTCGTGCTGCACCGGCTCAGCTAAGCTGGGGCTTCCTGGCCCTGGATAGTTTTACGTGAACGCTGGTATGTTTATGTGAACACCAGTTAAGAGGGAGGTGCGACACAGCAACCAGGCCTCGCATGTTCCTGAGGTCATCAGAGGGCAGCAGGTGCCGCCACACCTCCTGGGGCAGCAGCTGGGCCCGCCCTCCCTTCAGCCTCTGAGAATCCTGGACCAGCTTTCCCCGCAGGCGGCCCACGGTGTACGAGCCAGAGGCCTAGAGGCAGCGGGACACAGGTTCCAGCTCGTCCTTGCTCTTCTCCGTTTCCATCTTTCCTTCCAATGCCAGCCCCACAGACTTCAGGTTCAGCATCAGATACAGAGGTGAGGGACTGTTGAACTGGGCACAGTTGTGGGCACTCGTAATAAGTCTCATTTTATCAGTGTTTCTGCTCCTCTAAGTCCCTAATACACGTATCTTTACTAAACTGTATCGGGATATGTAACTGAGGGTTTTTTTTAACAACCATATCATGGTCATGACCACCCTGTGTCGAAGATGAGAAAGTCCTAGGAAGAAAAACCCCCAAGACTCTCTCCCAAATAAGAGCACAAGGCAGCTCTATGGTTCACTTTTTTATCTGGTATTTTTGTATCTTGAGAGCGCGCGAGCAAGCATGAGCAGAGAGAGGTTGCAGGGGGAGGAGAGGGAGACAGAGACCATCTCAAGAACTGCCCCTGTATTTCACTTTCTAGGTGACTTAGCACGCACCTTTAAAAAGCCAAAGCTGTATATAATATGAATGTATATATTATGCATGTAGTATTATTACCGTAGGCAGAATACAGGAGCTGTACCCGCTGAAAATTTTAAGTACACAGCACAGTACCGTTAACTGTCGGCACTGGTACACAGATCTCTAGAACTTAATCTTGCGTAACTGCAACTTTTACCTGCTGAACCACTCCATTTGCCTTACCACCACTTCCCTGTTTTCTAGCTGAGGGAAATACTGCCTGGTTCATGAGATCAGGAAACTTACTTTTACGCAAAAATCCAAGGCCACTTTGCAACAAGGTGGGGACAGCTTTCCCCAATTCAGTGTCCACGTAGACTATTTACAGTCTATAGATGGTTGAAGATGAAGCACAGGGCTCCTCGTACAGGGCCATTCATCTGCAGGAGAGTCGAAAATCAAAGTCCCAGGACAAAAGCAGTATACATGGTCATAGGCTCACCTGTGAATTCTCAGATCTGCAAAATACATAGGCCTGTGTGCGGACACACAGGCTGACTGGCTTGGCATGAACACCTGACCTACGGGAAACTAACCCATGAGGAGACCAAGAAGCGATCCAAATCTTTTTTAGAATACTAAGAAATTTAGAGACATAAATCTGGCAGAACTGGGGAGCAGAGTAGACTTTTCCCATCACGGGCAAATTGGTGCATTTGGACAGCCCCCCGATCCTGGCAATACGACTTTGCCTCCCTGGATCTGTTTCTTAAAACCAGGTGAGCTCCGACCAGGACCCAGGCGTTGGTTCCCCACACCATGTACTCTCGCTACTGATCAGCCCCTGGCCCTCTGACACTGCAGAGAACTCCGCTGTCTCTACTGCAAGAGCCTTCACCCTGAGGGGCGTGGAAAGAGGTCACACATCGCTGGGTACAGTTGTCCGTGTCGCCACCGGGCCTGTAGTGAATTTCTCTTGGACTCTTCAATCTAGTCTCAGCCATGCTGTTTCTGCTTCCTTAACTGAGCAGCAGTGTTCCGTATACATCAAGTTTACGGATTGCTTAAGCTTAAAACGAGAACTGTTGGCACGTGTATGGGAACGTTTGCCTATTTTTAAGCGTTTATGTGTTTATTTTGAGAGAGAAAGAGCAGGAGCATGGGAGAAGCAGAAAGAGAGAGGGAAAGAGAATCCCAAACAGGCTTCGTGCTCAGGGCTCCATCTCAGGACTGTGAGATCATGACCCGAGCCAAAATCAAGAGTCAGAGGCTTAACCGACTGAGCCACCCAGGCTCCCCATGCTTACATATTTTTATTCTCTGGTGCATTTGTGTCCATGATTAGGTTGGGGGGGTGTGTGGAGACAAGCGCAGCCCGAGCCCCACTAGGCGGTATGGCACCAGCGCCAATGCCATGGCAGGGATGCATCCCCGACAGAACACAAGATGCTTCTCTGTCCTGTGTCCAACACAAAACCTCAACCACACTTGAGTGTGTGTGTTGGGAGGAAGGGGACGACAAATCTGCTAAGACATGATCAGCTGTTCCTAATTTTCCGATGTTTGTCCACTGCTTGTGCATTCATTTGGCCATCTGGCCAATACTCATAAGCAAACAATCGGCAGCAAATATCAAGGGTTTCTAAAAAATATAAGGGAAATGTATAAAATTAAGAAAATTCTGCTTTACCTTTTTCCTCCTGTGAGCTAGGAAAGCGATGCCACGATTTGATTTTGGCCGTGGACCTCCTCTGACCGGCTCAAAGGACACAGAGTTTTGAGCATCACTGGATCTCACAGGGTGAGGCCCTCTCTGCTAAAAGCGAGTCAACGTCGATGGGTGGTTGGAAACGAAGCTCCCTGGGCTTCAATTCAGCCACTGAGTCTCTGCTGAACGCCTACTAGGTACACAGAATTCTCATGCTTCTGAGATTAGAAGACAATTCTCATCAATAAAAAGGTTTAAGAGTGAGGAGTTGGTAAGACGTGTGCACCAGCTGCACAAGGTACAAGACTGTTCATGACCATAACTCCAAATCGGTGGTAGCTCAGTGTGTGTACTGATGTGGGAAAACGTATATAGTAAGTGAAAAGAATACAGGGTGTATGCACACAGTAACTCATTTTTGTATTTATAAATTACCTCCCTTTGTGCATTGAAAATATAAAGTTAAGGGGCGCCTGGGTGGCTCAGTTGGTTCAGCGTCTGACTTCGGCTCAGGTCATGATCTTGCCGTTCATGAGTTCAAAACCTGCGTCGGGCTCTGTGCTGACAGCTCAGAGCCTGGAGCCTGCTTCGGATTCTGTGTCTCCCTCTCTCTCTGCCCCTCCCCCTCTTATGCTCAGTCTCTGTTAAAAATAAGCATTAATAAGAGAATACAAAGTTAAAGCAAGTGAATCATAGTCTCTACTGGGTAGGATCCAGGGGAACTTAACCTTTTCCATTATGCCTTTCTATAAAGTTTGAATTTTAGATGACTTTGTACTTGTAATTTAAAATGTTTTCAGAAGGCAAGTGTTCTAAGAATTCAGAGTAAATGAAGACCTGACCTGCTAATTATTAGAAAGATGGTTTCCCTGAATGGCTCTTGTAGTTGGAATGCTCTGAGAGGACGATCCAACCAGGTTTGGTGTTGGCACACGCCTGCTTACCCCACCTTCTGGAACTTTCCATGTGAGCCAGTGGTTTCTTCGCTCCAGGAGCTCTAATTCCTTCTTCACTGACTGAGACCTGTTCACGTTTTCTGCCCCCAATCCCCAGTCAATGTTATTTCTTCTGCGGACACTGAGTACTTGAAATGGCTGCATGGTATTCGTTGGTACAGATCGATCATGATTTAACCATCTCTAAACAATGATATATATCTGGCTCATTTCAAATTTTCTCATTATATAGGACAATGCTTCCAGCACTACCTCTGTAGCTATTATTAACTGTCTTTTATTTCACCAACAGTCTCAACGACTATATCATGACAACGTGCTTCCTCCATAGCACTCCGCTTCCTGCATGGCGAGCATGTTCAAATCCTGTAGTTGGAACGACGGCCAATGAATGCTGAGGCCGTATGAGGCTGATGGAGGAGAAACCAGAGACAACTACAGAAAGCCCTTGCCTTCAAGAAGCCAAGAACAAACTGATAAAGACCTGGGCTAGGTCCGTGGTGCTGAAAGTAGGACACAAAGAATGGACCTAGGAGTGATTTAAAGGCAGATCACAAGTAGACTTCAAAATATGTATTCGGGCATTGGTCACATGAATCCCAGCTAAAACCAGCCAACGCGATGGCCTCAATAATCAATCCAGCATGACCCCTGCAACAGAATTGAAAAATTGGCTTTGTTCCCATGTTCACGACAGGGCTGGCCGACAGGCCTCTACAGAGGAGGGGGAGCCAGGTCAGGGGCTAGGGAGATCCACTGGGAGGAGAAGCAAGGCTCTACGCATTTGGTTCAGGTGGTGGCCTTCTCGGGGTGATTCAGCCTGTCAAAATGCAGGGAAGGGGGAGGGGAGTAAGCAAGAGGGGGGCTGAGGTCGGGACTTTGTCAGGTAAGAGGTATGTCAGATTGGGGCGCCTGGGTGGCTCAGTCGGTTGAGTGTCTGACTTTGGCTCGGGTCACCATCTCACAGTTCGTGGGCCTGAGCCCCATGTCGGGCTCTGGGCTGACAGCTCAGAGCCTGGAACTTACTTCAGATTCTGTGTCTCCCTCTCTCACTGCCCCCTCCTCTGTTTGCGCTCTCAAAAATAAACGTTTAAAAAAAAAAGAAAAACGAAGAGGTAGGTCAGATTTCCAGGAAGTCTGTCTGCTTTGTTCAAAACAGGAATAGGATCCCAGCCAATGGCACAGGCTGAGGACAAGGGATCCAGCCCCCAAGGAGAATAGCTGACAAATTCTGTCAAGGGCTGCTTCACAGCAGACAGGGCTGCTTCACAGCAGACGGGGCTGCAGGATTTAGGACACACTCTATACCCCAGACCTGAGCCAGGCTAGAGCACGAAGACTTCAGGGCCCGAAATCAGGGTTAGAGACCGTATAGGCAGGGCTGAGACCGTATAGGCAGGCCAACTACATAATCTGTCTGACCCAGCACGAGCTGCAAATGTGGGGCCCATGGGGCGCCTGGAGGGGGGGCTCAGTCAGTTGTTGATCTTCTCTTGATTTCAGCTCAGGTCATGATGCCAGGGTCATGGGACTGAGTCCCAGTCAGGCTTTGAGTGTGGAAACTGCTTAAGATATTCATTCTCATATTCTCCCTCTCTCCCCCCCCTCCCCCCGCCCCACGTCCCCTGCCTCCGCCCCTTTCCTTCTCTCTAAAAAGAACATGTGGGGTCCTTGTTCAAAAATTATAAAAACTTCTCAAAATGGTGACAGAAGGGCATTAAACTACATGCAGGGCCCTTCTGAGCACGGGGTCCTGGGCATTTGCAGAGGCCATGTGGCCATGAAGCCAGCCCTGCCTGCACGGGAAGGACAAACCCAGACCCCACGGCAAAGAGGGCAAGATGAGTTGTCAACTTTTTTGTTTTAAACAGCACAAGTATCCTGTTAGATTCTTAAGCACCCTGTTGAGTTTTCAAACTGTTTTCTCCCCAAAGTCATGTGCGAAGCCCAACTGAACGCCTAAGATACTCTAAGGCGTGCCTGGGTGGCTCAGTCGGTTAAGCGTCCCACTCTTAATTTCGGCTCAGGTCATGATCTCATGGTTTCGTGGGTTCAAGCCTCACGTCGGGCTCTGTGCACTGACCATGTGTAGCCGGCTTGGGACTCTCCCTCTCCTCTCTCTCTCTGCCCCTCCCCTGCTTGCACTCTCTTGGTCTCTCTCAAACTTAAAAAAAGCTAGTCAAAGGCAGAACTTTTCAGTCTACTTCAGGACTCCTGTCCACAGCACCCCGCCCCGTCTCCAGTCATCACTCCCCCCAAGACTCCCGAGTCACCACCTCTGGCCTCTACACTCCAGGAGGCACCGTCCAGACCACAGGAGACTCTACTGTACTCCCTGAAAGAACACACCCAAGAGGACTTTGATAGCGAAATGCCAGGACCCGCAACAAGGGGCTCCGGCGACAGCAAAGCGAATCAGCCAATCATTTCATCCACAGGGTATAGCTTTCCCTCCTACACGGTAGCACAAAACGCCTCTTCTGGGACCACTCATAATGCATCTGTTTCCGTTATAAACAACTATTCATTGGACTCTTATGACCACCTTGAGGACAAATTTCTGGGGTGGGGTAGGGGGAGCAGGGGAACACTTTAATACTGAACGTGTCTACTTCCGGCTCACGTGCATAACCTACAAGTATTCCCTAATTAAACTTGTCTTCAGAAACGCTGTAAAATTTAAGCAAAAACATAGAAGATTAACCTGAAAGGGCGGAAGTACCATCCTTCAACGACCGTAACTTTAGAGAGTCAGTAAAATCCTCAAGTACGGGCTCTTCAGACACGTGTTTGAAAAAAGCCCCCTAACAAAGTAGGCAAGAAATGCCCAACGATGATGCTGAGAAAGAACTTTCTGCTCTTCTGTGCACTGCCAAAGATCCGACTTGCTGATGCTAATCTTATCTGAACATATTAATAAGATCCCTAAGTTCCCTTAGTAAGAAACACCACCAGTGACACGACGACTGGGTAACAGTTGTCTCTTAAGAAATATCGCTCCCCACCACGTTTTTCCTCCGGGGGGGGGGGGGGCGGGAAAATGATGGATGCTTCCTGGAATGTCTCGATACCAAAAAAAAAAAATCCGTAAAGTCTAAGACATTAAAGATGAAAGTCGTGGTGAAATGAGCAATTAAGATAAACTAAACAGATTCTTCTTCTTTTTAAGACCAGCTTCCGAGGCCTACCACATGACCGCCACAAGTCACATTGTAAACTGTTTCCTATCTGTAACGTGAACAGCCATTCTGCCTTTACCGAGAGATAATCAGACGCAGGTTCTCACATTTGCTACTTTATTTCGTGAGACCTCCCTCGCTCCTGCGACTCTTGGAGGACACGGAGACACTTCAGTTAGCTGATGGAAAACGAACGTAGGAAGAGATAGGGAAGCAAAAGGACGCTCTTTGTTCCCTGGATTTCACCTTCTGACCATCATTTATTTTTCTTTGAGAGAGACAGCACACATGTGAGCAAGGGACGGAGGCAGAGAGAGAATCCTAAGCAGCCTCCACACACTCAGCAAGGAGCCTGACTGGGGGCTCGCTCTCATGACCCTGGGATTACGACCTGAGCTGAAATCAAGAGTCAGACACCCATCTGACTGAGCCCCGCCCCCCCCCACCCCCCGGGCACCCCTTCCCTCAGACCATTCTAAGCTGCTAAGCGGATCCTGTGATAATATAGTGATTCTGCTGGTGACCAAGGCCTCTGTTGGTAACTGATGTCCTTCCTTGGTGTGTTTTCCAGGGCTGAGATCCTATGTTCTGCCTAGAACGGTCTGAACTGTAAGATCGGCCAACAATGCGACTCTGCACAACAAAACTCTGTTCCGACACGAATAAAAGTCATTGTCCATAATGTGCAGATTTAAAGCAGACCCCACTCACTCTAGGTTTGAGCAGGAGACTCGTATTTCATGCACCAGAACACGGATGCAAGACATCCCTTTCCTGATGCTATTTTTAAATTGCACGGTTTTCAAAAATGCGTAACTTGTTTTGAAGTTTTAATTTTGCCTATTTATTCACAGGCTATAAAAATACTGCTGTCGTGGCTATTTTTCTAATTTTTGAAATCTGAATTCATACGGGAACAGAACCGCAGGAAAGAAAATCCCTCGTGGGGGCCAAAGTGGGTCTCTACAGGGGTCCTTCCAGCACTTTCTAAGCCTGAACCTTCCTGAATTCATCAGCTCAGGCAGCCACAACAAAATACCACGGGCTGGGTGGCTTAAACAACAGATTTATTTTCTGCAAGTCCAAGATAGGGAGCCGGCTGGGTTGGTGTCCAGTGAGGAGTCTGGCCGTGGGCTGCAGATGCAGCCATGTGTGTCCTCGCATGGCTTTTCTTTGTGCCCACGGGGGCAGAGCGAGCACACACAACTGAGCTCTCTGGGGTCTCTTCCCACAAAGACAGTAATCCCACCGATCAGAACTTCACCTTTAGGACTTCACGTAACCTTAATTATCCCCCATGAAGACCCTGTCTCCAAATACAGTCATGTGGGGGGGGGTTGGGCTTCAACACATGAATTTTGGGGGTGTGGGGCAGACACAATCAGTCCATAACACCTCCCAGTCCTGACATCTCCAATGATGTGGTAGAAACAAAAGGCCAAGATTTTGCTACGGAATAAACGTTCAATTCTGCTTTGCTGTCCCGGTGCCATCGGCACACAGCTGTTCGGTTCGTTTACAAAGAGATCTGACCCCGAATTCTAACTCTACTCTGCCCAATGACTGATTACTGCCAGGCTGTGCAAGTGAAACGGTACAGCCAGAGAGGTGGGTGCGTATTGCAACAGAGGTGTGACTGGACACAGCGTTCCTCCGCTCCCCCAAAAGACTTCTTGGAGGGAACTAGCACAATGTCTGTGAGGAGTCTCCTGAACTCTTTTTCCTAGCTGCCCTCCATAATACTAACCAACGGACTATTTTCTTCTCAGAAGGGTTTCGAGAGAACCTTTAGGAAAGTAAGCTTTCCGATTTCTCCCTCTCTTGACCAAGAGGACTAAGGAGATTGCTAAACTGAAAAGGCCAGAAGCTCGTCTTCTAGAAGCCGGGCAACACCTGGTTTACGTGCCCAGAAAACTGAAGTAGGAAGCTGTGTGCCCACCATCACCACAATCTGGCGTGAATCACGGAGTCTGCCGGGGGACACGAGCCCTCACCAAGGCGGGACGAAACGTTACGTGAGGCCAAGCAGAGCCGCTCCCTGAAACAGGCTACGTGCTGGGTGGGGAGGGCTTTGGAAAGTCAGGCTTCTGAGCCAGAATTTAACACCATCCGCAGTGAGTTTCTGATCAGAGACGCACAATGACGCTTAAGGAAGGTGACTCATGGTCCCGGATCTGCCCGCTCTAACATTTCTGGCTTCTACAAGCGCTCAGCATAGATTCTCCTGGATTTGATTTGAGCCGCAAATAGCCATGAGCAAGTATAGTTGCTAGGGCAGGGACCCCGAGATCACAGCCAAGGAAGAAGAGTCCTGTGTGACGTGGCCAGGACAATGAGCTCCCAGAATATGAAAAGGAAACTGCCTTCATGTAAAGTGCTGTAGGAGGCCTCCCGGAAGGACACAGGGCAGAACCTCTGCTGGGCAGAAGAATCGGGGCAGAATCCCAGCACAGGGGCTCCGAGAGAGCTGGATGCCCCACGGCCGCCCACCAACCAGGATGACAACTGAGGTATCGGGGCCTCTGTCATTCATGTGGTCCCCAGCAGTGCCTTGGGCCCAGATCCAACAGAGTGGGTCCTTCAGCGGGGGGGGGGGGGGGGGGGGGGGGGCATATTGCTTCGATTTCATGCTCCATCCGAGGGGGTAAATGACCGCTGGGCTGGAATGTAGGAGCTTGCCTCAGAAATTCACCCTACCACTTCTGATTAGAGTAATAGTCATCAACCCCTCCAAAGTAAAACATGTAAGCGTCCGACTTTGGCTTAGGTCATGATCTCACGGTTCGTGGGTTCGAGCCCCACGTCGGGCTCTGCACGGACAGCTCAGAACCTGGAGGCTGCTTCAGATTCTGGGTCTCCCTCTCTCTCTGCCCTTCCTCTGCTTGCATGCACTCTCTCAAAAATAAAAAAAAATTCAGAAAACAGATTACAGGGCCTATAATGGGGTTTTTCCTTTATCTGTACAGTAGTCCCACTAAATACTAAAGGAACAGAGGATGTGGACAATTGGTAGAAATATCTGCATCTTATAACAAGACTGATTTATTCTAGTTTATCTCTGACACACAGAAGAGTGATTCTCAATGTATGATCCGGACTTGGGAATTTGCTGGAAATGTCATTTTCTAAGGCCCCACTCTAGACCTACTGAATCAAACTCTGGGGGAGGGGCCCAGCAATCTGAGCCAGTTTTCAGTGTTGCCCAGACACTGGACAGAGCTTAGCCTTTAGCCTACCGGAGGATCTAGTCTTCAGTCACTGGAGAAACCTAGTGACA
Organism: Lynx canadensis; assembly: GCF_007474595.2. NCBI lineage: Eukaryota > Metazoa > Chordata > Mammalia > Carnivora > Felidae > Lynx > Lynx canadensis. The sequence continues at coordinate 16,533,121 of NC_044314.2, read as the reverse complement.
CCCTGCCTACTTTCCAGAACAATCTAAGCCGGGCACCAACATGGATCTTCGTGGTGCTTGTTTTGGGAGAGGCGGTCGCTGGGGGAAGAAAACAAAAATGAAAAGAACATATTGCCTGGCATCACCTTGGAGTTCACTAGCATTTTCATAGTCATGGAGCATAAAGAGAAATAAACCATGAAAACCCGTAACAGTGAGGGAGTGTTTTTAAAAAATGTCTTGTAGCCTCAAATCAATTCCCTGATCAGCTTGCTGTTGAGTTTAATCCAGCCAAGCCAGTATTATTGTAGGTGTCACAGATTTTGTTTCCTTTGCCCTGTGAAGCTGGAACCAATTGTTGTTATAGGGAGACTAAATAAAAAGAGGTCCCGAACTTCCTGTTATCACAGTTCGATTTTTTGAGATACTAAAATAATATCGTATGGGTGATTTGGGTTTTTTTTTTTTAAACATAATTAAACCCACATGAAATGGCACCACACAGACCTTGTCACAGACTGTTTTGACCATGTTTCCAAATGAAATACTTCAAGGAAGAAAAATGACTATACAGCAATTTTTTCCTTTCTCTTCATGTTCTCGATCATGACTTGGTAACACATTGTTTAGGGGAAAAAAAAACCCTACTTTATGTGGAACGTCAAAATATGTAAATCAGTCAAGATAATTTATATTGCTTGGGCAAGCTTGGCTGGCTTAACTTTACTTTCAAACTTCAGCAAATACAGATAAGCAGGGTGAGCTATAGTTCTTGAGACAGCCTTGTGTATAGCAGGAAGCAGACGCCGAATCCCGGCACAAGGTTCAAGAAAATCAACTATTAACTCTTCGAACATTGGTGCTTCGTTCACGATGCAAAGTCCTGAGGAGCGTGAAGGCTATACCGACGTATGTCCCCGAAATGGTCAATTTTGTGTCAACTTAGACTACGCCGACGGGCGGGTTGGTCAAACACTTCATCTAGATGTGCCTGTAAAGTTACTTTCTAGATGTGATTAACATTGGACTCTGGAGACTCTGAATAAAGCAGATTACCCCTCGTAATGAGGGGGAGCCTCTTCTATTTGAAGATCTTACGAGCCAAGACATAGGGTTCCAAAAAGAGCAATTTGCCTCCAGACCACAACACAGAAAATCCGCCTAAGCATCTAGCCGTCAGATTTGAGATTGCTACAGCAACTCTTACCCAAAACTCCAGCCCGCAGGCCTGTCTTACAGATTTCAGACTTTCTGGCCCCACGACTGCAGGAGTCCTTCCCTTGAAATCAAGTTCTGTCCAGATATAGATCTTATCAGTTCTGTTTATCCGGGGAAACTCCAACACAGCCCCCCAACCCTAACTTTTGGCCCACAGTCTCCATAACATGTTTACTGCTCTTCTGTTCTCATTTTAACTGACACACTGTAGTCAAAACGGGGGGGGGGCGGGAATCGGGGAACTTTCCAGAGTTCTTTTAAACCCAAGTGTCCCCACTTTCCAGGCAGAAATGAAATTATGGCTTACTAGGGTTACCGCAAACTGGAGTAACTTCCATAGACATTGGAAACCCTACAGAACTTTGTCTACACTTCATTATTCCATTCACTACAGAAGGTCATTCTAGTGTCAATGCTTGGCTTCCCCAGTCCACTGTGAGCATCTTGAGGACAGAGAATGCCTGAAATTTCACACGATGTGCAGAGTCGTTGAGTCACCAGGTTGTACACCTGAAACTCACGTCGCACAGCATGGGTGTTAGATGTACTTTTTGCTGAATGAATGAGGGCTGTAATCTTCAGAGTAAATGCTATCCTAAGGTTCTTCCGCTCCTTCACACCTTCCCCCTCCCCTCAGGTGGGCTCATGCTCCATCTGTACAACTGGCTTCGAAAAGCTGCACACTGGCCTAGCAACTTCCGAATGACCTCAGTTTAGTCTTCCCTGGTTCACACCAGGGCCGCCCCTGCGTCCTGATTAATGTCAGGTGAGACCGCTTCAATCCTTCCAGAACGTTAGTTGAGGGCCACTGATGATTTGAAATAGAAGCTGATAGCCACCCCACGGACTATCTTCTCAATAAGCCACACTTACAGGAAACGATTTGGTAACGCCGTGCGTTTGAGAAATGGGGCCTGTGTTGAAAACATCATGGGAGGAAGGCCACTGCCCAGGGAGCGCTTGTTAAGAATTGGGCCAAAAGGGCTAATAGGTTTCACCAACTTCCTTGCATACAGTATTTTCGTTGAGTTTCATGCATAAATTCCGTGAAAACGTACCTTCAAAGTTCTAGGCTCTATTCTGGAAGAAAAGGTTCAATCAAAAAGCCTGCTTCTGGATGTAGCTTTCAGGAAATAAATGTATAGGGATCATCTCTATTTCGCTGCAGCCTGGGCAAGGTGTTTAGCTTTGATACCTAAGTCTTGTGGGCACCTGTGTGTTTGCCAAATTTGGGGTGAGGCGAGACCATCCTAACTCCCAGTATCTCCAAATGTGACCTTGGAAATGGGGGTCACTGCAGATATAATTAACATGAGGCCATACCGCAGTAAGGTGAGCCCCTAACCCATTATATTGGTGCCCGTATAAAAAGAGAAAATTAGGACACAGGTGCACACACAGGGAGAAAGCCGTGCGAAGATGAAGGCAGAGATCGGGGTGATGTGGCAGGAGCTCAGGAATGTCAAAGACTGCCACGAACCCCCAGAAGCCACGGGAGAGGCAAGGGACGGATTCTCCCTCACATCACCCCGCGGACACCCTCATCTCGGACTTCTAGCTTTGAGAAATGAGAAATTACCTCATCTGTGGGACCAGCAACCCTCGCCACCTAACCCACACCAGTCCACAAAGTCCACGCAGAACCACAAAGGGGCAACCGAACACATTACAGGGCAATTCAAATGATAACTCTCATAGTAGGAATGAATATCTAACGTGGGCCAGCACAAGATGATCCACTTGGACAAAAGACAGAATCTGAAGGCAAAGAGAACGGGAATGGAGACCAGAGGCCTCCAAGTTTGGCCGAGTTTTGCCCAGGCCATACCTAATTGCATAGTTCCGGTTTCTCTGGTGTGCCTGTGTCTGGATGTCCTGATGCCCTTCCAATCATTCATAAAGTCCTAAGTGGCCAGAGGTAATCATCTAGAAGACTGGACCCAATCTACTCTGGCCACCACGGTTCTGATGCCTTACATCGGCAATACTCGGTAAGAGCCCCCCCCCCCCATCTTACACAGGGGATTTCATCTCCCCACGCCGTTTTCATATATATACACACACACACACACACACACACACACACACACACGAATCACATAGTAACGTTCACTTTTTTTTTTTTTTTTTTTTTTTTTTTTTTTTTTTTGAGAGCAAGAGAAGGGGAGAGGTAGAGAGACAGATGCAGGCTCCATGCCCCGACCCCACGACCATGAGATCATGACCTGAGCTGAAATCAAGAGTCAGACACTCAACCAACTGAGCCACCCAGGCACCCACGTTTTGAGTAGGCTTCATGTTCAGTGCAGAGCCCAACATGGGGCTTGAACTCACGACCCTGAGATTAAGACCCGAGCAGAGATCAAAAGTCAGATGCTTAACTGAGCCACCCAAGCACCCTAAAATTCACTTTTTTAAGCGTATGGTGCTGCAAGATTTGGTACACGTGTAGTCCGTAACCCATCAAGATCTAGAACAGTTCCATCACACCCCCCCCAATCCTGTCCACGAAACCCCTCCAGCCCTAGGCAACCATTGATCTGTTTCCTGTTCCTGTAACTCTTCCTCGGCAAGAATGTCACCTAAAAAAGAAATCACACAGGAGGTCACAGCCTTTTTGTATTTGGCCTTTTCCACCTAGCATGATGCATTTGAAAGCTGTTCACGTTCTCACATGTCTGAGCAGTTCCTTCCTGTTTATCGGTGAGTAGTACTCCGTGCTCGGGATGCACCGTGGCCGTGCGCAACCCCCAGATGCAAGGCATTTGGCTGGTTTCCAGTTTTTGGCAATCACAAAATAACAGCCACTGTAAATATTATTTGCATACACATTTTTGTGTCGACATAAGCTTTCGTCTCACTTGGGTAAATACTTAACTTTATATAAAAAAAAAAAAAGTCAAACTGTTTTCCAGAAATGGCCATGCCATTCAGACAGTTTCTAAAGTAGCTTTTTCCACCACCTACGACACGGGCTCCACATGACACTCGACATTCAGGAAAAGATTAGTCAGTAAATGTTTTTGTTAGCAAGCAGGGCGTTACAAATAGTGTTACTTTAAATGGGAAGATGTCTAACACTCGTCGAAATCCTCGGTATTTAGGACTAAGCCAACAAACAAAGATTCAATATGGGATTAGATTGCTTTCGCCATCCCCCTCCCCCCCAACACACAGTGACCAGCTTTGAGCAGAGCCAGGCTGTGGCTTTGACTCTGCCACTCCCCGCTGGCCCACCCTTCTTCCACCTGTAGTTCCTACCACGGCATTTGTGTGCCAATCAGATGAACGGTCACCTCCAACGCATTGAGGAGGTGAAGTGCACCCGTTTGAGAATCTGTGCAGGTCTCACCCAGAGTGCATCTTCCCCAGAGACCTGTCTGCCATCTTCTTAAGCAAAGATGCCAGCACGCCTGCAGACTGGGTTTGCAGACCCCCGGTTTTCTGACCACTTCTCCTACCCCCCCCTTTTCTCTCTGAACTCCATGCCAGGTGTGTGGATGCCCCCCTATACGCGGGACCAAGAGAAATCCCGGTGGGAAGTCCAAGAGCCAGCTGGTTCACGTATAAAAAAATCCAATGCCCCAGTGTCTTCTCCAAAAGGTCTTCGTGCAGACTTGTGTTTGCAAGGGAGCAGGGGTGCCTGGGAATGTATGGCCCTCCCGGATCCGGACACAGATGGGAAAGGGATGGCGGAGTTGGAGAGAGAAAGGCAGGAGCACAAACTATACACTTCGGCAAATGCACACGTAGGGGGAGAGAGACTCACGGGGTCACCGGTGGTCGGGGGGTGGGGGTGCAGCCTCCATGAGGCTGCTTTTAAGTTTCCAGGCCACAGCTCCAGCTGGATCTTGTTTTCTTAACAAAAGCCAAGTCTGGCAGTGCAGTGGAGGTTCGAAGATTAATTTAATAAAAGGAAAGCCCCCTGGAAAGACACAAGGGACCAGCTTAAGCTGCCCTTGATTGACGCCACTTCTTTCCCAAGTTCTAAACCTAAGTCATAAGGCACTGCACCCCAAACATCGTAGACTTGATAAAAATAGGCTCACGTTCATTCGCCACGTAGAAACAAGTGTTAGTAAGATTTGTGGATTTTTTGTCAATTCTATAGGTATCTATGAATAAATCCGTGCACAGGGCGCTCAGTCGGTTGGCTCAGAGGGTTAAGCGTCCGACTCTTGGTTTTGGCTCTGGTCATGATCTCACGGCTTTGGGGGGTTCAAACTCTGCATCAGGCTCTATCCCTCTTGCTTTCTGCCCCTCCCCCACTTGTGTTGTCTCAAAATAAACTTAAAAAAAAAATCAGTGCATGAGTTATACAGAATACAGCCTGTACCCACAGGCATACATCTATGTTATGGTGAATGTACACAAAGGAGTTGTGGTAGAACTGTATCTAATTTTGAAGAAAAAAAATCAGTATGATTTATTTGACCCAAGTGAATTGGTTACACAGGAAAAGGGCCAACCTACAGAACTGAAACAGTTTAAATTCAAGATACTTGCCTTCATCATGAAGAACACAGGAAAAAAAAAAAAACAACACAGGGCTAACGTGGATGTCTGTCATTTTGCCTCACTGACCAAAGCCTCATCACTAGGAGCTCAGGATATTAGAGATTCTCTATCCGACTTCTCTCAAAGCACAGGAATCCCCTTGCCAAAACGAATCCCTGTCAGGCTTTTTCCAACTTTTGAATAACAAAAATGTTTAATGTTTTTTAGAGATACAGAGCATGAGCGAGCACGAACTGGGGAAGGGCAGGGAGAGAGGGAGACACAGGATCCCAAGAAGGCTCCAGGCTCTGAGCTGCCAGCACAGAGCCCCACGTGGGGTTCAAGCTTGTGAATCAGGAGATCACGACCTGGGCTGAAGTCAGATGCTCAACCGACTGAGCCACCCAGACGCCCCTGAATCTTTTCTGACAACTGGCACTGCTGCGTTTTTGGCAAACGTGCTCGTTATTGGCTTCTTAGCTGTTAAAGTTAGTTGGAAAAGCCAAAGGAAACACAGCAGGAAGAAACCAAAAACAGCTGTCCGTGCCACAGATGCACAAAGAGGACAGAGATCATACACCTGATACACGCTTCCTGACAAGTGTCCTCAACCCCGGCTGCCCACTGGAATCCTATGGTATCTTAAAAAAAAAAAAAAAAAAAAAAGGCAGACATCCTGGGTCCAGCTCTGAGATGCTAATTTAAATGCTCTGGGGAGGGGCGCCTGGGTGGCTCAGTCGGTTAAAGCATCCGACTTCAGCTCAGGTCACGATCTCACCATTCTTGAGTTCGAGCCCCGTGTCGGGCTCTGTGCTGACAGCTCAGAGCGTGCAGCCTGCTTCTAATTGTGTGTCTCCCTCCCTGTCTCTGCCTCTCAAAAATAAATACATGTTAAAAAATTTAAGGAAAAATGAAACAAATGCTCCGGGGAGCCTCTGGGCACTGAGTGTCTCAAAAAGCTCTCAGCGTTCAGTGGAGGTTGAAAACTATTATTGTGGTTCCTGCAGAGAACAGTTGTTTAATTCACTGTTCACGGATTTCTAGCAATTTCACCAGCACGCGTGGACCTGACTTGACAGGAGCATGTGCCCGGAGTATGCCGGGCTACCAGCATCCAGCCTTCATGGAATTTACTAGAACTGGTAGGCGGAACCCACCAGAGAAAGAGGCCTCCGGGATCCGGAAACGGGGGAATGACAGCGTAAGAAAATCTTCCCGAAGCTCCCGTCTTTTCCGTAACTCAAGGAGAGCAAGTCACGTCTGATTGAAGCGAAATTTGTTTTCTAGGGAAAACAGAGAAAACCCAACTGAGAGCCTGAGAGGGTGAAGCCAGTCATCGGGCTATTACAAGAAGTCTTAGGGCGAAGACAACCCTGGGAGTAATTTAGTCCAACAGTCTCATCCGTGAGATTCGGCCACGGGGTCCTAAATGTAGTGACTCTCCCAAGGTAGGGGCTGGGGACTGGGCCAGGATGGCCATGCTTTTCCCACCGGACGATTTACTTGCTTCCAACTTCCAGTCCTCGCTGCGAGGCAAGACTCAGGGGCCCGAGACCACGGGAGGTGTTCACTACATGCTGGCCAGACTCGGCGCCTGTGATCCTAATCCACCTTTACGTGCTGTTCATCAGAAGCCGCCTTAGGGTAGATGAGAAAAGGCACCAGAGCTCTGCGCGGTCTCCTCTGGTTTTATTTACTGCCTTTCGCTTGGGTCGCCGTTGCCAGCACGTTTGAAACCGATGGCGCGGCTTCTTGTACCACACAGAACACTGAGGAGCAGCGAAGCAGAATGTATGTTGACAGGAGAAATATAAACTTACCAGGCGGGCTGAGATCTTGGGGAAAATGTTTCAGGCACTCCTAAGGCCTGTCTCTTCACCTTTCTTGAAAGTAGGAACAGACGCGTTCCTACCCAGGATAGGGGGGCAGGAGAGTTAGAGACCCCAGCTTGGGGGTTCCCAGATTCACCGGGTAACGAAGCACACCCTCGGCTTCCCATACGGAGAAACGGGCCACGGTCGCTACCCTTTTTGGCAAACCTAAGGGGCAAGAGGAATGGACGGGGTTTTTTTTGGTCCCTCCAACACTCCCACCACGAGTGCATTCTCAGCGTCGGCACTACTGACCTCTGGGGCTGCAGATTTCTTTGTTGGGGGGCAGGGAGGGCAGCCGGCCTGTGCTTTGTAGGATGTTTAGTGGCATCCCTGGCCTCTGCCCCTTAGACGCCGGGAGCGACGACCAGAGAGGTCTCCGGACGCTGCTAACGGTCCCCACTACGTGGCGGCGAACCCGTGCCCTCAAGCGTCTCGCTCAGCCCCAGCGGCAGCTCCATTGAAGGTTTTGGGTTTTCTATCCTGGTCTTATCGCTAATAACCCTCCCTTGTCACAGGCGCCAATCGTGAAGATGCAATGCTAGGGTGGGGAAAATCGGGGGTTACCCTCCGACCCTAACACACCCATGGGGTTTAGGGTTCCCCTTCCCTCCCACAAAACCGCTTACTACTTAACCTACCCGCCTCTGTTCCTCCTGCTAGGATTCCTCCCTTGTCTCCACCAGGAGAAATCCTACTGGATTTTGAAGGTCCAAGTCACCAACAGTTCCCATGAGGTTTTTTGTTTTTTTTTTTTTTTTTAACCATTTCTTCCTTTACCTTTCTTACACTCTTGGCTCAGGAAGGGAGGGAGGGAGCAAACTGCAGGGGTGCCTGGGTGGCTCAGCGGGCTAAGCCTCCAACTTCGGCTCAGATCATGATCTCACAGTTCGTGGGTTCGAGCCCTGCATTGGGCTCTGTGCTGTCAGCTCGGAGCCTGGAGCCCGCTTCGGATTCTGTGTCTCCCTCTCTCTGCCTCTCCCGTGCTCACGGTCTCTCTCTCCCTCCCTCTCAAAAATAAACATTAAAATTTTTTTTTTTTTTTTTAAAGAAAGTAAACTGCATTGTGACCCAACACAGCGCAGGCTCCATTGATGTGTTCTAAGACCTTAGGGTGTTAGAACCCAGTCTGTGTGGTCCAAGCCTGAGGCTTTATTCAGCTGAGTGGATACCAACCACCAGACGATCGCTAATGCCAAGTGCTTGCTAAGAAAAGGCTGGAATGTGAATGTGCAAACAGACGTCGGGAGTCCGCCTGGAGGTTCTTAGTGGGGACTGGGGCAAGAGGGGCTAGTGGCTTACAACGTCACCCTCTTTCACTTGGTATCGTGTGCGCCCTAGAGTGGTGACAGCGGGGCCCCACCGGTCCCCCACCGAGGGTGGCCACCAGCCCCAGAGCCAGATGCCTTTGCACCCAGGCCTGGGATCAGGACTCTCAGGTTTATTTTCTATCCTGTTCACCAGAGAGAGTGAATTCATTTTTTTTTTTTTTTACAACCAGATAAAAATGCTAAACTTGCCAGCTATAAAGTGGTTATTTTTATGAAGGAAAAAAAAAGCCAAACTTTAAGGAGCATACAAACCATTTTTAAGCTAAATTCTAACCCCGCACAGGGTTCGTCACCTGAACTCAGGACATGGGTGGGGGCTCCTGACGAAATGCCTTTGCTAAATTGAAATGCACGCTTTTAGCTTTAAGTTCATGTGGGGAAAAAAAAATAAAACACATGAGGAACTTCTGCTAAACCTGAAAAAAAAAAAAACTAGATTCTCATGGATGGAAGGGAACTTCAAGATAACTCTCTAGCTCTCCATTTTAATGCTTACTACTTGATTTTCTTCCATATCTATAACCCAACCTTGTCTCCTGTGGGGGTGGAGGGCAAAACTGTCCCCAGATGAAAAGCGCATGACGACAAGAACGTGCTCTGTTCTTTGCTTTGGTTTCTCGTTATCCAAACACAGCCAATGCCCTTTTTCTAGACAGGCACGTGACAAATTTCCCTTAGGATTTATTGCTAGGGGGGGGAAGTCCCCCCCCCCCCCCCGTAGATAACAGCCAAAGGCTTCACTCCTTCCCTGTGCTCCGTGGATCTTGGATCACAGAGTCGAGGCAGAGATCTCCCCGCACGAGGGCAATTCTTTGGTCCCAAGGGGGGGACTAGCCTCGTGTTCGTTTGCAGCCTTTTACAAACTCCAGGCCTTCTGCACGTACCCTCAGAGAATCCCCCCAAAACACAATTTTGATTCTGTCACTTGCCTGCCTGAAACTGGCAAAAGCTAGTGGCTTCCCGTCCCTGCAAAGGATCAAAATCACAGACACGCCCCGCCGTCAGCCTGTCTCATGAAGACGCACCAGGGACCATGCCTCTCCTGGCGCTCTGCGTGTGAGCCACGCTAGCCTTCTTTCAGCTTCTCCAGCACGCCACATTCCTTCCTGCCGAATGGAGTTTCGACAAGCTATTCCCTGCACATGGAGTACCCCCTACTACCCTTCATATCTCCTAAAATGTCCCCTCCTCCAGGAAGCCTTCTCTGACGCCCCCTCCACTCCTGCGGTACCCAGGTCTCTTCTCATCAACACGCTCATCGGCTTCCTACCACTTCCCCACGTGGGTAACTTCACATTTCCTCTGTGGTTACTTGGTCACTACTGGCCCCCGGCCTTCACTCTTGAAAACAAAGAGCCACAACCACCACGTTGAAAACAAGGATCGTGCCGGGTTTTGCTGCCGCTAAGCCCTCCACGCCAAAGTCAGAGCCTGACACATCAGAGCAGCTCAGGAAGGAACTGGTGGGTGCGGGAACTCGGAATGAAACCCATCGAGATTCGCAGAGCGCAACCCTCAGGGGCATCAAACTCTCGTTTCTCCAGAGGTAGAAAAGGGGCAAAGTGTCTTACGTTATTCAAGATCAGCACAGCTTTTTTTTTTTTTTTTTTTTTTTTTTAAGCTGTCACAAGCCCATGTGGAGAGGTATATAGACACTAAAGAGGCTCGGCACCTTAATCTACTTGGCACCCAAGACTCCCAGCTTCTCATCGTGGGTGTCCTCCTCATACCTTTTTCTTCAGTTTGTACAAATAGCTTACACCGCACTTGCAAGCACTGATTTTTTTTTTTTTTTTTTAATTGAGGCAATTGGGACACTTGGGTGGCTCGGTCAGTTAAGCATCCGACTTCGGCTCAGGTCACGATCTCCCGGTTTATGAGTTCAAGCCCCGGGTCGGGCTCTGTGCTGACAGCTCAGAGCCTGGAACCTGCTTCAGATTCTGTGTCTCCCTCTCCCTCTCTGCCCCTCCCCCTCTCCCTCTCTCCCCAAAACATTTTTAGAAAATTAAAAAAAAATCGTGGCAAGAGGAGCCACTTAGTAAGAGCAGCATATACTAATACCATCTTTAACTGCACACCTGTATTTCAACCATTACTTCTAAGCCCACTGCCTTGTTTTTAAATCTATAGATTTTTTATTTTAAATAAAAATTTTAATAAATTTAAAGTGTGTGAAATAGAATTATACGGAAAAGTAGGAAGCTTCAGATCTTGGAAGAAATACGGTCTCTCGATATTGAGACTTAAAATTTGATATGCTGTTTATTATCTCAAAGTGGCACACAAATACTAACTTCACGGACAAGGAAGTGCTCAACCTAACTTTAGAGTAATGTTCTACTTCAACCCTAAGAGGTTTTTTTCATCAGTTTTGAGTCCAAAAAAGAACCAGGAAGTTTAAAAGGAAGAGTCACATGATAACCCTTGGGAAGAGGGAGTGAGCTCCGAATTATTTTTCTCCTTCCATGTCAAACACACAGGGAGGCCAGAGAGTGCATCAATATTTGGGAGGTAGGGAAACGCGATCTGCACAGGCACACTTGAGAACAATAAGAAAAACCTCCGTGTCTGGGAAGAGAGAAAAAGCAGTGGAGAGTGGCTGAAACACTCTGGTTTCTGGGAGCGGTCCCCACTGAATTTAGGAAATGTAGCCAAACAGCGCTCACAAACACGCTTTGGGACACAACCAGAACCAAGTTCCCTGGAAAAGTAATGAGCTATGATTAGGCTGACATTAGACCTAACGTGCGTCCACAGCAACCCCTCTACAGAGGCAGAAATGTAACGTTCTTCCATCGGCAAGGAGGAAGGTGCGTCGGCCACGTCCGAGAGCACCTGTCAGACCGCGAGTGAGCACAGCATCCAGGATGATCTCCTTGTATGACAAACCCCACACTTCATTTGAGGACCCACCCGCTGCTTTGCAACCTTCGTGGACCAGGCTGAGACAGGCGTGGAACACGTAAGGTGGGTTTGCCTCCCAATTACAAAACTTAGCAGGAAGCTCAGAGAGAAACACGTTGCAGACCCACGACTGGGAGAATTCAGCTGAAAAAAAACCAGATGAAAACGAAATCGTGAAGCAGCCTAAAAATGACCTCAAATTTATTCCTTAAAGGGAGAAGGAATAGAAAATTTCCAAGAAGTCTGGAGATTAGGGGGAAAAAAAGCAGGTATGAGACAGAGCCAAGCACAAAGCATGAACATTAAAATCTTAAAAAAACAAAAAGGATTATTTCATCAGAAATGAAAACTGGTGAACTTGAACAAAGAATTGAAGACCACTTCACTGGCAGATTCTACCAAATATGGACTGAATAATTCCAATTTTATAAACTCTGACAGAGACAAGATATACTTCCTAATTCACTTTATAAACCTTAATAAAGCCCTGTAAAAATGTATGAGAAAGGACGCTAACCTCCATCATGAACATCATCAACATGAAAATCCCAAACAAAATATTAGCATTCCAAATCCAGCAACAAATGAAAAATAATACATTATGACCACTGTGGGTTTATCTCAGGAATACAAGTTTATCCTAACATTGGAAAAAATGAATATAGCTTGCGGTATAAAGACAACAGATCATAGAATCAACACAATGGATGCCAAAAAAGCATTTGCTAGGATTAAACACTCACGTAGGATAAAAACCTTTCAGCAAACTAGGAATTGAAAAGAACCTGATTTAGTTAGGACAAGATATGCTGTAGGAACAAGCCCAAAATTTTCAACAGCCTAATACATAAAAGCATATTTCTTGTTCACATAAGAAATACAGACTCACAGGGGGTGCCTGGGGGGCTCAGTCGGTTGAGCACTGGACTCTTCATTTGACTCAGGTCACCATTTCATGTTCATGAGTTTGAGCCCCGCATCGGGCTCTTCTGCATGGACAGTGTGGACCCTGTCTCTGCCCCTCCCCCTGCTCATGCTCTAAGTGACTTCTCTGGGCGGTTTGTCTTATGGCTCTTATCACCGCTTCTATTAGCATTTTCCTGGAAGCCTGAACTACTGAGATGGTCAAGAAAAATAAATAAAAGACGAGAGGATTAAAAAAGAAATAAAACTTGTATTTATCGCTGATAAGATTACAAGACAAAATCCAAACCTTCAGATAAAGTCCTAGCGTAGGAAGTTATTAACTTTGCTAGATAGAATTTTACAAATGAAATCAATTTTATTTTATAAAGAGGTAACGAAGTATTTAAAGATATCACTTTAAAGCATTAAAATGTCAAGTCACTAGCAATAAATTGAAGAATTCCAAAAACACAAAAACTGTGAGATACATCTTAAAAGGCCAAAGGCAACAGACTCGTAATAATGAACTGCAAGACTTATAAAGACATCGGTTCTTGAAATCCCCAGATTTTTTTTTGTTGTTGTTGGAACCGGACACCGGTTCTAAAATTGACATAGAATAACCAAAGGGCCAAGAACAGCCCTGGTTAACTTTTGAGGTATGATATACATAGTAAATTCCGGAATTCACAAAAATCTATGCGGATAGCGTGATTGTCTACATAGGTAGAGCTCATGGGACTACCACTCACATTAAGATGTGAACACTTCCCGCACCACTCAGTAAGGTTCCCTCATGCCCTTTCCAGGTTATTCTGGAACCACTATTCCAGGAGGGGGCAACCACTATTCTGACTCTTAACACTACCAATTAGCTTGGTCTCGTCTTGCTCACGTAATTGGAATCAAACAGAACGTTTCCTTTTGAACCGGTTTAAAGCACGTGAAGCACAACACGCAATCATTCCACCAGAGAGCAAGAAGCACTCCTCCGCTCAGTTCTGCAGAACAAGAAATTTGCGAAGCCTACCTAAAGGATATTTTTTTAAACGCTCTCGGAAGACAAAGAAGTCCACTAGAAAGACACCCCCTGTCCCTGGATAGGATGACTCAGCATCATAAAGATGTCAGTTCTCCCTCAGTTAATTTATAAATTCTAATAAAATTACCGACTTCAATAAAAAGATCAACAAAACTTTTCGCTTTTTATGGAGCTAGACAAGAGGATACTGAAGTTCATATGGAAAGGCCAAGTGCAAGAATAGTTAAGACGACACTACAAAAGGAAACTCTGGAGCCAGCAAAGGGGGGGGGATTGCCCTGCCAGACGGGAAACATACGGCAAAGCCTTTCAGAATTAAAAAGTGGTACACGAGGGGGACAGACCAACCAACGGGATAGGACAGAAAATCCAGAAACCAACCCAACTACTTTAGAAATTTCGTACGTAAAATGAGGCATCTCAGGTCACAGAGATAAAGATGGACTTAGTAATAAATGGTACGAGGACAACTGGACAGCCGTTTGCAAAGAGACTCAGATCCAGACCTCAATCTGCACATGAGAATCAGCTTCAAATGAATCTGGTTACAAATGCAAAAACAGAAACAAACGTGCTAGAAGAAAACATGGGCTGGGGGAGGGGGAGGAATGCCTCTATAAACTGAGAGCAAAAAGCAGCTAAGTATAAGCAAATTCCACATGCAATTTTTAAAAACATTGATAAATCTGACTACACAGCAATTAAAAACTTTTGCATCACGAAAAATACCGTAGGTCCGACGACAAACTGGTGGGAAAGGCTTGTAGTGCATGCCACAACTAAAAGGCTGATATTTATACGGTTTTATATATTAAATGCAATTATATATTAAATCTATTTTGCACGTACGTATTTAAAAATAGGGTGGGGCAAAAGCCCAATGGAAAAGTGGACTAAATTCATGGACAGTGAAGATGTAAAAATGCCCCTTAAATGTATGAAAAGATTTACCCATATTACCCAGGTTTACCCATAAGAAAAGCCTTTTAAAAGTACATGAAGATATCCTCTTTTTATCTATCAGATCAGCAAAAATTAAAGACCTTGAATACACTGTCGTCCAGGCTTGGGGAAACACACATGCTCAGAAATTGCTGGTGGGCAGGCCAACTGGTCCACCCCTTATGGAGGGGAATCAGGAAACACCTAAAACAACAGACAAAAACCTACAAAAAATTTACTGCCGGATTTTAGCCACGTCGCTTTTAGGAATTTGTGTCTCAAAGTGAAAATACATGTGCACAAGCCTATTCACTGGATTACGGGTCACTACAAAATAATGGGAAAAGCACCCGAATAGGAGAGACAAGTTGAATGAACTATGGTATAGCCACAGAATGGGATAGTCTGCAGCTAAAGAAAAGTCAAACGAAGATCCCTATAAATGGACACGGAGGGAGAGCTCCACAAAATAATGCCAAGTGAAGAAAGTTAAAATGCATCAGGATGTATACGGCACAGCACTTTAGTACCAGAAAGGGATGCCACTGTTTTTATATACATGTACCGAT
This sequence comes from Lynx canadensis, assembly GCF_007474595.2. Taxonomy (NCBI): domain Eukaryota; kingdom Metazoa; phylum Chordata; class Mammalia; order Carnivora; family Felidae; genus Lynx; species Lynx canadensis. The sequence continues at coordinate 16,517,862 of NC_044314.2, read as the reverse complement.
TTTTGCTAACAGAAACCTAAGCAGAAATGAACGAGATCACTGGGCAAAAATGGAACACACGGATTAACGTAGGGAATAATACTTCCGAGTATTCGCTTTTGGGTAGCTTTGCATTCTGGAATCACGCTCCTGTCTCACATCCTCAGGACTTGCCTCAGTAAGGACAAGGGCTCCGTCAGCGGAAGCCAGACCACAGAAAACTCTACAGACCAAAGGGCCCAGGATCTTCAACAAACAACTGTCAAGGCAAGAAGGGGAACATCTGTAGATTTAAAAACCATTGTAAAAGACAGTCTGAATTAAAAATGGGCAAACCCTGGGGCCACCTGGGTGGCTCAGTGGGTTAAGCGTCTGACTTCGGCTCAAGTCACGATCTCACGGTTTGTGAGTTCGAGCCCCACGTCGGGCTCTGTGTGGACAGCTCAGGGCCTGGAGCCTGTTTCAGATCCTGTGTCTCCCTCTCTCTCTCTGCCCCTCCCCTGCTCACACTCTGTGTCTCAAAGATAAGATAATAAAAATAAAATGGGCAAACCCTAGACTTCAGGGACGCATGTGGGGGAGACAGAACCACAGAGAAGCACAAGGAAGTATTAGGAGAGTGGCGATTTTCAGAGGGAGAGAAGGCTTGTGCTTGGGGACACGGTACACGGAGACACGTCTGGCTATTTCTTGACCTGGGTGCTGGCTACAAAGGTGTCCGCCTTGTATGAAGCGGCGCAGTTGTTTTAAGCGCTATTCTATTTGTGTGTTGCAGTTTACAACACAAAGCTTTTTGAGAAAAGCCCAAATGGCCACTCGTCGATGGTCCGCGTGATGCCGATCTGCGGACATCCTTACACCTTTGGCGTTTTTCTTTTTTTTCTTTTAATTTTTTTTTTCAACGTTTTTAATTTATTTTTGGGACAGAGAGAGAGCATGAACGGGGGAGGGGCAGAGAGAGAGGGAGACACAGAATCGGAAACAGGCTCCAGGCTCCGAGCCATCAGCCCAGAGCCTGACGCGGGGCTCGAACTCAAGGACCACGAGATCGTGACCTGGCTGAAGTCGGACGCTTAACCGACTGCGCCACCCAGGCGCCCCCCTTTGGCGTTTTTCTAGCTGAGTTAGTGCAACGCTGCAACCCCTGCCTTCCATCAGATGCTGCACGGTCAGAGAACATATCCTCATCCTTCAGATTAGCTTAAGACAAACAGAAGAGACTAAGTATTGCCAACAGTAACTGTTGCATCGCATTCTAGTACCAACTGTAAATGCTGAAGTGTGTGTGTTCCATCAGCTGTTTGGGATTATCGACACTGCTATCCTCCCTCAACAGCATAGACAATGAAAACCAGAAAGAAAATTTTAATTCCTTTTCTCAAGAAGAATGGAAGAAAAAGTAAAACGGGCCCAGGGTTCTCACAGAAGACAAGGTCTGAAATTCTGTGAACTCGCCAGACACGTTTATAAGCTTTAGAACCCTGGCTGCAGGCGGTGCTGGCTTGAGTATTCCCAAGATTCTTAATTTATGCTGACATTTCAACCTTTTGTGGATCGCGTGGCAGTTCTGTTTCTTATTTTTTGAGGACCTTCCCTAGCAGCTGTCCCAATTTACAATTCCACTAGTGCACTAGGATTCCCTCTTCTCCACACCCACACATTTCTGGTCTTTCTGATGATGGCCATTCTAACGGGCGTGAGGTGGTATTCTGTGATTTTCATTTGTACTTCCCTTATGACTAGTGATGGTAAGCGTCTTTTCAGGCACCGTTATCATCCAAGAATTCCACTTAGGGGAATAGATCTTTTCCTCACTGGAAAAGAGATCTGCAGCCCCCATGTTCATGACAACATTATTTACAATAGCCAAGACCAAAGTATCCATCGACAGATAAATGGATAAAGAAGTTGTAATAGGTGTGCGCACGCGCGCGCGCACACACACACAGGAAGATTACTCAGCCATAAAAAAAGAGGAAATCCTACCATTTGTAACAACATGGATGGACCCTAAAGGCACCACGCTAAGTGAAATAAGTCACAGAAGGACAAAGACAAATACCGTATGATCTCACGTATATGTGAAATCTTAATAAAAAACTCAGAAAAATAAGACACGGTTACCAGAGGCAGAGGGTGGGCAGAAGGGCAACTGGAGGAAGGTAGTCAAAAGGCAAAATTTCTAGTTACAACATATAAAATCAACTCCCACTTATAAGACAGTGATTCATATAATCATGATACCTCCGGCCAGCACTGCTGTGTGATATACAGGAAAGCTGTTGAAGAGTCAATCTTGAGTCATCCTTCCAAAAAGTTGTACTGTATCTATAGGGGATAACAGATGTTAGCTGAACCTATTGAGAGAATTATTTCACAGGGTACGTAAACCAAGCCATCAGGCTGTACGCCTTAAACTTAAGCAGCGATGTATTCAATTATTTCTCAGAACTAGGAAACATCAGGGGAGCTCGTGTTGAGCGAGTGCAGAGTTTCAGTTGGGGACGAAGAAGCTCCAGAGATGGACGGTGGGGATGGTCGCACGACAACGTGAACATACTTAACGTCCTTGAACCTTCCAGTTAAAAATGGTGACGATGGTGACTTTTAAGTAATGTGTGTTTTGCCACAATTTTTTTTTTTTTTAAGAAGCAAAAGACCTGCAGGTTACTCTGGAGCAAAACACAATTCTACCTTAAAGTTGAGTGTTCTGTTTAGAAAGTCTGAATTTTTCTCGAAAGGGAACAGATCTGCAAGGAGTGAGCCTACCAGCAAATTCACTCCAGCTCTGCCTCCATTTGGTAACTTTTTTTTTTTAATTTTATTTTGTTGTTTATTTTTGAGAGAGACAGAGACAGAATGCGAGTGGGTTGGGGCAGAGAGAGAGGGAGACACAGAATCTGAAGCAGGCTCCAAGCTGTAAGCACAGAGCCCGACATGGGGCTCGAACTCATGAGCTGTCAGATCATGACCTGAGTCGAAGTCGGACGCTCAACCACAGGCGCCCCCCCCCCCCATTGGTAACTTTTGAAGCTGAGCCTCCACCCGTGGGGCTTGGGAGGCTGCCTATTACATACCCAGAAAGTGAGTAAGGACATCAGCTCTCAAACGTGGCTCCCCAGGAAGCCTAAGGAGGCTAACGTTCCAGGGTCCCCTCACCTAAGCACTGCAACATGTGATATTTCACATTAAACTTTGCATCTTTCTTAAAAGCCCACTCCTGTCCCCAATCTCCTACTTCCACATAACAGGCTCTCCCCTGTGCACCCCAGCATCACAGTTTTTTATCCCCACCCTGCCCTTTACGAGCTGCAAAATCACTGTCAACATACCTTTTTTCCCCGTCATATTTGAAAACTTTTCCCAAATACCTTCTGCCCAAAAACACGTGTCACCTCCCCCCCATTCTCCACACCCCCCACCAGAGTGGCACAGGTGTGCAACTGGCGAACCTCCATGGATAGGTAGCATTGTCACAATCCTTCTAAGTCCATGGTTGACGGTTCACTCTTTCGCACATTGTTTGCACAAGCGTATTGACACGTGTGTCCGCAATTGTATCACACAGAGTGGTTCCGCTGCCCTCAAAATTCCCGTTCTGCCTCTTCATCCATCCCTCCCCACCCCCCAACCCTTGACAGGCACTCGTGTTTTCACGGTCTCCATAGTTTTAGCCGCTTCCAGAATGCCAGACAGTTGGAATCATACAGGATGTAGCCTTTTCGGACTGGCTTCTTCCACTTAGTAACACGCACGTAAGGCTTCCCGATGTTTTTTCGTGGCTCGCCAGCTCATTTCTCTTTAGCACCGAATCATATTCTATTGTCTGGATGTACCCCAGTTTACTTTACCCATTCACCTACTGCAGGACATCTTGGGTGCTTCCCGGTCTCGGCAATTAGGAATGAAGCTTCTATAAACCATCAGTGAGGTTTTTGTTCTCAAGTCCTTTGGGTAAACGCCAAGGAACATGACTGCTGGATCTCACAGTGAGAGTATGTTTACTTTTCCAAGAAACCACCAAACTGTCCTCCAAAGTGGCTACACTATTTTGCATTCCACAGCAACAAATGACAGTTTTTATTACTCCATTGGTGCCAGCATACAGTGTGGTTACTGTTAGGGATTGGGGGCCATTCTAATAGGTGTGCAGTGGCACCTCGAGGTTCAATACTTTTATTCCTTTTCCTCAGTTATCTTATCTGAATAACGGAAACAATTCTAGAGCCAACCCTGTCACGTCATTAGGAGAACCAACCGGAACGACGCAAGAAAAATCACTGGGCAGTGACCCTGATCACTGTAAGTTCTCAGGATGTTTTATATTTGTACCATCACCTGAACTCATCCAGAAACTAGGGTTAAGTTCCCTCGGCCAAGATATTGCCTTAAATTCCTACCACTGGTGACTGCCCTTGGCTCTCAAATTTTATAGCATTAAGAAATAGTCTGAAAAGTAATATGTGTATAAACATAGCGTTACATGTGTATAAACAAGTTACCAGGCGTAACTTACCAGTGGGGTCCCAGTGACAGCCCTCCCCAAGGGCTACCCCAAAGGCTTTGCCACCTCCAAGAAATGCCTGAAAAGTGAAATTTAGGTGTTACAGATTTCCTGGAAATGTTATCCATGGAAGCCTACATAATTTAAAAATGTCTACAGGGAACTGGTATGGCCTATTCTGTGGGGCTTTTAATTCTTCAATTCCCAAGTGAATTTTTTTTTTTTTACATAAATGGCAAAAGAAGGGGGTAAATAAATAAAAGTTCTGAATATAATAGCTGTTTACTTCCCTTATAAGAAATGGAGAGAAATGGACAGGATCTCATTTCTCAAAAGTATAGCTTAAAACATTTCAGTGGTTTCTAGCAAAGAAGAGCGGGGCGGACAGGGACAAAGATTGGGCAGAAGGTCCAAACATCAGAGTCTACGATCCTGACTCCATGCCAGCTGAGAACAGATCACAATGACAGACTTTTTGAAACAATTTCTCCACGCAATTGTTTTCCTGGTTTAACACCAAAACTTAGGTGTGCGTGGAAATTTTTATGGGAGTGGACCCTTTTTGGAATGTTTCATTTCCAGTATCTGGATTACCCTCAAGAGTCTTAGATGACTAATATTTCAGAAACATGCTAGATCTAAGTTGACAGGAATTCATTCTTGGCCGTAATATAGGACAAAGGAGGAAGAAAGCCCTACAATGAGGAACTAACTTCAGTTTTACAACAGAAGCTAAACTCCCATGGGCGGCGGCCCCTCCTGCACCCAGATTTCGGTGGCGCCCAGATTCTCACAGTTGACAGGTGAGGAGCGAGCTCACACCCCATCTTGTTATATTGAGACAGCAACGGTTCAAAGACTCTGGTCTGTTTTGTTGGGTATTTGAGCGGGATCCAACCATCAATAAAAGCAGGGCTGTTCACTTGGTTAAAACAGGACTCCTCTGGAAACAAAGTGATGGGTTTGACCTTTAAGGAGGCCACCCCGTCTCAGATGGGTAAAACCTCTTCCATAATCAAAGGACACACGTCCTTTTAAAGCTTGGAACCAGAAGCTAGTCGTCCCAAAGATGGCCACAGAAGAACACGTCGATGCCCCAATGCAAACAGGTCAACACAGCCAGAAACAAAAATTCTGAAGAGATGTTAATCAGATCATCTTCGAGGAGGAATCACAGTACATTTTCTCCAGTTATTAAAGGCTTTAAAGTTCACTTAATGTTTTTGGTTGGCCAAGATACTAGAAATAAAATAATACTATGGTCAGTGGTGACGAGCTTGGGCTCTGGAGTCAGACTGGTGGGTTTAAACCTTAGACCTCTCACTAGCTGTGTAAACTTACTCAAGTTACATAATCCCTCCACGCCTTTTTCTCAACTGTAAAGTCAGGATAATCTCAGTATCTATCCCAAGAGGTTGTTGTAAAGATTCAAGGAGATAAACCCTGTAACATGGCGGGACACATAAGTGTTCAACTAATATCACTCAGCGTAATGTGGAGTCAGAAACGGGACAGGAAAGATTAAGGCTTAAGGAGGAAAAAGGCATTTTCTGGAGCATTCGCTGTATGTATAGTATACTATGTAATCCTCACAAGCAAATCCATGAGGCCTTATTAATAAGTATCCACTTATAGACAAGAGAACTGAGCCTCAGAGACACCGCATGGTTTCCCTAGGTCACACAACTAGTGAACAGAGGAGCGGGGGATATGAACCCAAGTCTGAACTCAAAATCCCTCCTATTTCCATGAACACGGTCTTTCCTTAGGAAATGTCCACGAGGACGCAAATACATACACTTAGAAAGGACCTTAAGAGGGGCACCTGGTGGCGCAGTCGGTTCAGCGTCCGACTTCAGCCAGGTCACGATCTTGCGGTCCGGGAGTTCGAGCCCCGCGTCGGGCTCTGGGCTGATGGCTCGGAGCCTGGAGCCTGTTTCCGATTCTGTGTCTCCCTCTCTCTCTGCCCCTCCCCCGTTCATGCTCTGTCTCTCTCTGTCCCAAAAATAAATAAACGTTGAAAAAAAAATTTTTTTTTTTTTTTTAAAAAAAGGACCTTAAGAGCTTTGGTCCGACTCCATCTCCGCATTAATTTCATTCAAGCACCTTACCAGTCAACTACCCTTTGCTTCAAGGTTGTTGGGAAGGATGGTATTTTGGAGCCTCTCAAGGAACGCAACTTGGAACCTCATTCATGGTCTGAATTTTAAGGGAACGAAGAAGCGAAAGGGAAGGAAAAGGCAGGATGGAAATGGAGGGTCAGGGACCCCGGTGGACGCTATGTGCTGTTCACCCTGTACCCACACCCGTCTCCCAAAAAAGGCGCTATGAAGTAGGGGTCAGCAAAGAGGAGCAGGAACCGTGCTATGTAGTTTTAGCAGAAAAAGATTAATTATCAGATGTCAAGTGATTTACAAAGCCTGGAGCAGGAGACTCTAGGTGAGGCAGTCAAAAAAAAGAAAAAAAAGTCCCCACAGAATGACACCGCATGTGTCATGATACAGAAAGTCACCCACCACTGCGGGGCGCCACCAAAGTATGAAGTTGCTGAATCACACTGCCACAGACAGGGTCCACGCCAGCCAAACGTGCTGCTTATTTACCTGTTAACCCAGTTGTGAACCCAGGTCTCACTTGGGTACCAGAGACTGGCAAGGTCCAAATCCTAGCCACAAGGAGGGAGGGAATGCGGTTTCTCGATCTCTACCCTCCGAAGTGTGCGAAGGTACAGCAGGTGGCAGCTGGGAGGGCTGTTGAGGTAACCTCCTCACAGAACCACCTCTGTGCCCTAGTACTCTGTGGACCATCACCCTTCCTACTGTTTACCTGCGTGGGCTGAGGTAGGGACGACCCCCCATCCTGCCAAGGGTAGCGTGTGAACCAGACCCGGCCTCAGTGATGGGTTCTCTGGTGGGCACACAACCCAAGCCGGGGAGGAGGCTCCATTCCATGGTCTTTCTGGATCCCCTGAGAAAGACCATCTCTTTCTGATGGATCTAGGGCCACAAGGACGTGAGGCTGGCATTTCTGGAGGCTGTCGCACCAGCACACGGCAAAGTATGCCTGAGAACGAAGCCAACGCGGAGGGGAGCGGAACCGAAAGATGGAGCAGTCTCAAATCCTGGTGTCACGGACTGGGGCCCTGAGTCCGGCCGTAGTTGATTTCAGACACACGTCTGATAGTCTACTACTATTTCCTATTAGCCCACCTACTCTTCTTCTCCTTTCACTCTTCTCTTGGTCTTGGCTTCTTTTTTCTTCCCCTTTCACTCTTTTAAAGTTCTGCTACTTCCCCCCTGCAACCACAGTCTGGAGTCCTACAGGGGATGGAAGGAGGGAAGAGAGGAGGAAAAGCCAAGGGCAGATGAGGGCTAGGTGGGTGAAGGAGGATAGATCAGTTACATTGTGCAGATTTAGAAGTTCTACTACGTGCCAGGCACCACGCCGGATGCTATTAATTCCATTAGCTCATTTGGAGCCAATTTGCGAGCTGATGTAGGTGACAAGTGCTTAATTGAGACACTATGCAGTTTGGGACGCGGCAGACATCTAAAACTCAGAGTTACCATGCCTGGATAGAACAGTCGCAGCGCCGAATTAAATAAAGACTAAAATGGAAATAACTACTCTATTGCAGTCCATTTCCTTAATTCTGGCCACCGTGCTGTAGTAAACAGAGTGATTGGCTACCTTTGGTTTCTTCGCAGAAGTCACACGTTGTCCCGGGGGCACTACTGACGTACCATTAACTTGGTGACGCTACGCCTTACGGCTTGGTGGCTACGAGCACAAATATGGAGTCAGGTCTGGGTTCAAACGTCAGCTCCGCTTCTTCCTGAGATCTGAGCCGATTACACTCGGTGCCTGAACTCTTTCATCTGTACCACTGGGATGTTAATTCCTGTCTGGAGAGTTATTGTAAGCAACCTACACAGTCTGGGGTCTTACAGATAGATTCAGAGACCTGAGAGGCTTCAAGTGGAAGGCGGCACGTCTAGAAAATGGAACCCGTAGGTTAGTGGCAATTAAATTCTCATTCGAGTCATGTCCCTGCATTTTACGAAATGAAAATATCACATGACCTCGCACACTTGTTGGTTTAAAAGGGGGCCCCGGTGTCACCCCTGGTTCATTCCTATCCCACCCATCATTTGAGAGCAAAACTCTCATCGCTGAAGGTCAAAAATTCATCCTAACCCCCCAGAGCTATGGCGCTTCTGAATGAAACAGGTCATTCCAGAGGGACAGCAAGAGCTCCCACCAGTTCTAAGGTCAGAAGAAATGCCAGACGTTTTCAAGGGAGTAAAGTGGGTTTCCCTAAGGGATATGCTGGGAGACCAGTCAGCAGAGCCTCCTTCGTGTTCTTGCTGCCTCCCACCCCACGCACCCCACAGCTGGTTACCGCCAACTCCTTGGCACACAGATTCTCCCCTCAGAACAGCTTGCCCCTTTTCTTAGAAGGGCCAGTTTAGTCCTCAGACTTCTCCAGTTGGCATCCTCAGCCCTGACCCCACCCCCGAGCCTCGGGATCGATATTCCTTTAAAGATCTCAAGGCTGGTGAGGGGAGACAGGGAAAAACACGTCATTTCTCATTCCTGTAATTCACAGAGTCCATTTCCCCTGCTTGCAGGAAAGGGGGCCTATGTTCTGCTTTAAACAGGGACCCCTCTTAGCTCTCCCTGTTTCCTTTCCATTGCTTTCGTTACCCATCTAACAGAACTTGCACTGAGGAAGCATGTGGAGCCCAATTGTAGAAGAAACCGTGCCTTCTCCGTCCCCATGCACATACCCTTCATCCCCTCTCTATACTGTTCATTTTTCTGAAAGGACTTTTCAATTTTACCCATCTTTAAATAACCAGCAAATTCAACATCTGATCTTCTTGCTTATGCAGCGAAGTCCAAACATCCGCAAGCTTGAAACATTTAAAAAATAGAGAAATTAAAAAAAAAAATCGACTGCAAGTGATGCGAGCGCATTATTTATGAGATCGCTTGTTAGTACGATAGTACAACTGAACCCTACCCACTGTCCTTTACTAAACACCACAACTGGGTTTCATGGGGCCCAAAGTACAAGAATTTGGTACCAGTATCCATCTTTAGAGCGATGAAAGGGCAGAGAGAGACTGGAGTAGGAAAACAAGCTAAATTTTTTCACGATTTTCTTACCTCGGTCTTTTCTTATTCTGCTTTTGCCTTTCGACAAGCATGTTGAGAAAGACTGAGATTACAAGCATCATCTTCATGCGATCCTTTATTTCTCCCTCCTTCCATCAAGATTTATTAGTATTGCCTTCAAGACTCAAAGCACAGACTCTCATTTTTCATGAGTATCCCTGATGCTTATGCACAGAGTACAAACTCAACATAAAACCTCTGGATAAACACATTTTCCCACTGACAATGACCTCACTAGGAAAACACCACGCTGTGAAACAGGAAATACCGAAAGGGGGCATGTGTATAGCACACACAGGGAGAAATCTCTAGAAGGAGTGATCACTATAAGCTTGAACAACCACAAAGGCTTTGGGGGAAGCCTTGAGGCACGAGCAGGACTTGGAATAGGGGCAGGGACCGAAGGGAAAAGGAGAATCTATGGAGAAGTGAGGGGGTAAATCCTGAAGACCTAGGAATTGTGGGCCATAAATTATCTTACCCAATAGCAGTACGACCCTAACATCGTTGTGAGGAGGATTACACGATGGTCAGTTTCCAATTCCAACTCAGAACGTGCGATCTGACGGGAGAGACTTTGTAGCCAAAAATGGTAAAGAGGTCAAGTTTGAAGTCAGATGGACTTGAGATCAAAACCTAGCCTCACACTGGCAGGTTCTGCACCCTTGGACCACTTGCTGAACCTCTGCGTCTTACTGTCGTGAACTATGAAGTGATAATACCTATCCCTGTAAGGTGGTTGCGGGGACTAGGAGACTGCTTGAATTGCGCTCACGTGCTCCCAGGAGCACAATACTCAATTTGTTTGCTATTACACATTTTAAGTGTCCTTGGAAAGAAATTCAAGAGTGTGTGCGCACCACAGCCAAATGCTAACCGCTCAGAAGATCCTGGAATAAACCACTGGAGGCTAAGCAGCCACGGCGCCTACAGCCTCAAGTATCAGGGCACAGGATTTCGTCCCTGGGGCTTGAAACTCTTCTGGAAGACGCTGAAGAAATGGGAGATGCTACGTTTCGCAAGGATTCATCAATTAATGTCAGCCAGGCCCTTCGGGTCCTTGGATGAAAGGTTTCTGTAAATAAAGTTTTTATTATTATTTCTAAAACAGTCTTTCTCTACTGCTGCGAAGAGGCAGAATGTGGCCTTTCTAGATAAGGACGGCTCATCTCTCCATAAAACATCTGATTTAAATATAGTCTTTGGCTTTCTCCAGGGAGCACAGCTCCTGACTTCAAAACCTTTCACATCCTGGGTCATTTTCAAGTTTTTGCTCATCTTTAAGTAATTACTGAATTATCTACTAAGTGATTCTATGTTCCTATGTTGTTGAATCTAATGAGAACACGAAGTGAAATTAGCACCCTTCTCCTGACAGGGTAGTAGTTCTTTTTTCCTCTCAATCCAGAAAACGCTCTCCTCTGTCTTTTATAAAGAAACATACCAATTTTCTCTTAGGAGAAGGAGAACCTCCTGTCCTTGTTAAAATACTGGAGACCGAGCAAATAAGTCAAGAAAAATAAAAAGCAGCTCAGACACGATAAAGGGGATCCAAAGAAGCACCTAGAGCTTGACGTGGACTTCCTCGGGCTGCAAGGTGTTCAGCCGCTTTACGTCTCAGATTCCACATCCAAACAGGAAGGACTCTGTAGGGCCAGTATAGGACCACGTGGGAAGCCTGATGCTCGATGAGCGGAAACACCGATGCTACCTATCACTTTTTAAAAACCGAAAGCGGGGAGGGCGCCTGAGTGGATCAGTCCGTTGAGCGTCCAGCTCAGGTCATGATCCTGGGGTCACAGGATCGAGCTCCACGTCGGGTTCTGAGCTGAGCGGGGAGCCCGCTTAAGGCTCTCTCTCTTGGGGCGCTAGGTAGCTTAGTCGGTTGAACGTCTGACTCTTGAGCTTGGCTCAGGTCATGATCTTACAGTTCGTGGGATTGAGCCCTGCATCGGGTTCTGTGCTGACAGTGTGGAGGCCTGCTTGGAATTCCCTCTCTCCCGCTCATTCTCTCTCTCTCTCTCTCAAAATAAATAAAGGATTCTCTCTCTCCTTCTGCCCCTCTCCCCTGCGCACACTAAAATAAAATGTAAAGACAGAAAACATTAAAAAAAAAAAAGAAAGAAAAAGAAAGGGGGGAAAGGTACTTCATCTCATCTCAGACAGACCAGTGAGGAAGAACCCAGTGGAGAAAGTAGTCACAAGACATCAGGGGGTGGGGGGTGGCCTTCACTTCAAGAGGTTCAGCGCTATACAGACCCGCAAGGCCAAAGAGTCACTGGACAGAGACCCATGGCGCCACCAGTCAGGGGTCTGTGAGCCCTCTTTTCAGAGCAGGGGTTAATGTCATGCAACACAGACACGCCTCCAGTAAAAGCAAGAGGGGTTTCAAACCGACCTTCTCTAGAGTCTACTCTAACAGATATAAAACACACATTTCACTCCCTCCCTCTCAAAAATAATCAAAAAAAATGATGAAGACTATATATGGACTCTTAGACACCATGCTCACAGATACAGAGAGCAGAGGGAGGGGTGGGTGAAGTGGGTCAAAAGGTATAAGCTTCCGGTTATAAAAGATGTCGACATAACATACGGCATGGTGCCTATAGTTAGTACAGTATTGCATATTGAAGGCAGCTAAAAGAGTAGACCTTAAGAGTTCTTATCACAAATAAATTCTATATGTATGGTGATAGATGCTAACTAGACTATGGTAATCATTTCTCAAATATATACAAACATCGATTCATTCTGTTGTATACCTTAAGCTATCATATTGTATGTCCATTACAGCTCAATTTTTTTTTTAATTCTAAAAAAATTTAAAACCAAAGAAGAGTGAAGCCTGATCATGCCTTCATTTCCTGAAAGCCAGTCGCTGTGCTAGGCACCGAGGAACCACAAGGAAAAAGACATGTCCTATCCTTCGAGAACAGACGGTCAGAGGATTGGAATAAGGCATGAATTGGGATCTATCTGGCATGGCCTGAGGAGAGCTCCTCACTGCCGGGGAGGGATGGGAAGGGCTTCACGAAGAAAGCATTACTCAAACTGAGCACTGAAGGACCAAAAAAAAAAAAAAGTGAGCCAGGTAGATGCTGAGAGGGGGGCAAATGGAGGCAACTCTGGGCAGAGGAAACCATGTCCTATGACCAGGTCCTCTGCACCCCTATTTGCAGCCATTAGGATCACTGCCCAGAAGAGAGTTCCTGACTGCCTCCCATGTGCTAAGACCTTGCTGAGAAACCATGGACCTAAAGGTGACAGGGCCTCTCACTCCAGTGACACGTTCCTAGGTGGATGAAACACTTTCTACTCCCCGGAGACCCCCGAGTTAACATACACTCCTGTCGTCAGACAGGAAAATCCAGAGAAGGGCCCAACGGCCCAGAGCCCCTGGGACCGCTGCCTGATGAGGTAGCCTTGGGATAACCTGTTGTCCTCCTGGCAATTTCCGTGGGAAAAGCCAAACGAGTGACCTGTTCCACTTGAAAACGGCTTAGGCCGGGCCCCAGGAAACGGGGTTGGGACAGGAATCTGAATGCCTGAACTTCCCAGCCACAACTTCTTGCCCAGAACACGTTACCCTTCCAGAGCCACGGTGATGATCTCAGCTCCTGCTGTGCTCCGGGACAAAGTCCAATCGATCCCAGACTTAAAGTCGGACAAATATAGTTTTCCTAGTAATACAAAATTAGTCCTTATCTGTTAACCATTTCAGAAAAAAAAAAAAAAAAAACAATGCTTTGTGGAGCTCCCAGAGGGCAGGGATCACACTGGCATCTCTTCTGTGTGCTCCATGACCGCGCTAAAGGCATCAGAACCACCCCCCCCCCCCAACAGAATTGTTTAGTTACTTGGGATGAAATTCCTCAGATGGGATAGGGACACAGTGACCCTTTCAGGGAAACCAGAAAGGCATCCGTGAGGAGGAAAATGTCCACATAGCAAACCACAAAGCACACAAGTGAAATGCTGACTTCCTATGTGCCTTGTTTATAAACCAAACTTTGTTTTAATTATCTACACGCTTAACCAGTCTGTGATGACATCCCATTCCAAGGGGTCACCAAAAAAAAAAAAAAAAAAAAAAGACGTAGTAAACATGACTTTTTGCCTTCAAAGATAATGCCCATATGTGAATCCCTGCCATCTTTGGGTCCCCTCTTGGGACCAGCTCAGCATCTGTAAATCAAGCATCTCCAAGTGGCCACAGAGGGGTGTCAAGAAACACATCAAGTATCATCTCTGGAGGCTGCATTTTATTTTAGCTCTTTTGTCCCTCTGGCTATTTTACAATGAAAAGAGAACCTAATGAAGCCTTCTTTTTTAGCCAAGGCATCGGACTTTGAGCACAACTGCTTTCTTAACCGAACTGTGTGACCTTACACCGATAAACACAAATGCAAGTGCTCACTTGACATTCTACTAGCTCCTCAGAGAAGGGCTTTTTTAATGGACGTCCACACTCTAAATGAAACCCCCGAAGCAATAAGCCCACGCATGCCTTAGACTGATTAAAGGCCAAAGTGGTCCTCTTTGAAAACCAAGGTTAACCCCCAAATCCTGTCCACCTGGAAATGCTCAGCCTTTTTGCAGTTGTGGATTTGGTCCTCTAATTGTGTGTGGTTTGGGTTGATCTTTATATAAAAGCATGTGCCAATCAGCATGGTAGATGGTGGTTCATGAGCTTGGATATACTGTGAAGATCCCCCTCTTAATGTCCAGAGTCTGACAGTCTGTGAATTAAAAAGGATGAATCATTTACATGGATGCAGATTACTACACTGGACACCCACCACCATTTAGGATATTGTTCCGACTGGACAATCATCCCAAATCCCAAAGGACTTACAATGAGCTATGGGGGCACAACTCCTCTAGGAGTTGGTGATTGCCTACGAAGGCTAAAAGGGAAGCATGATTGCTACATTCATTTTGGTTTCTTTGGCTGCTCTCCCTCTAACGCCCTTCAGCTGTCCTCGACAGACTCGGGTTTCATCCCAGAGCACCACTGCGGGGCTTGGGAGTAAGTATAGCACAGTGGTTAAACACAGGTTCTGGAACCTACCTAAATTCAAATTCTAACCACTTACTGTGTGATACTAACAAGGTTATTTTAATCTCTTCAAACCTCAGGTTGTTGGTTTACCATCTACAAAATGGGGGCAATAAAAGCATATATGTGAGGGGCTTATATGAAAAATTAAAATATAACAAGCTACTCAATACAGTGTTTGGCCCACGCGTACTCAATAAGCATTAGCTAATATTGTTGTTACATCGTTTACAAAACTCCTTTTTCCAGGACCTTAAATCTTTTTGACTCCTTATAGGTCAATATGACAATGAATTTTCCTTTGTTCCAGATCCCCCAACCCCTACTTTTAGCTTCTGCTAAACAGACTACTTACACTTAGGCCAAGATGTTAATGCAGACAAAATTATTTAGCAGTCATCCTACCAAATGCTCTCTTTGCATTTCAAAGGAGAGGAGCTGCCCTCGGTCTTTACTTCCTACCTTTCAGGAGAAACATAGGACTAAAGCCCAGTTTTAATTTTATATCAGCAATGGAATAATCTGGAGAAGGTTCTTTATAGTAGAATTTGTCAACTACTCAAGAAAGGTAAAGATTTCTGAGAAGCTCAAGACGTGCCGGTGAGCATTTCAAGTGGAACTTTAATGCAAAGAAGGTGTTTATTGTGAATGAACGATTATCCAATCACTATGGAGCCCCAAGCTTCACTGCCTTAAGGCCCAAAGACTTAGGCCAACGCACCCATTCACTCACTCTTTAGTTTGTTCCTTTGAGTTTTCAGTGACTATTCATTCACCATTCCTTGTGAACCATACACTGATCTAGCTACTGGGATATAAACTTTTATAGATTGTTGAATTGATCTAGCAACTAGGATACAAAGTTTTATAGATGGTTGAATTGCCTTTTACGTAGTTGACACTGAGGTGAATAGAGGACTCATAGAAAGCAGGTCTAATACAGAAGGCAGGCTTACAGAAGGGGGAGTTGTCAGGGAGAACTCTACACGTATTCTACAGCTCTGACATCCAATACGGTGGCCACTATGTGGCTACTGTATCTTTGAAATGTGGCTTATTTAGAAATGGAGTTAAAATTAAAGACGATTTAAAAAATTAAGTTTAAATAGCCTTAGGTGGCTAGCGGTTGCTATGTTGGACAGGACAGCTCTTGAGAAAGTGCTGCTGAATGACTCCTGTAAGACAACCGGAAGTTCCTTAGGATCGGTGGTGGTGGTGGATGAAAGGCATCTGCAGAGGTAAAGAAGTATTCTCAACTTCCCAAGCTCCCAATTACAAATGCATCCCCCTCCCCAGCAGCCTCTTCCTTCTGCCATTCCTCCTCAGTGGGAACCCAAGGTTGAGCCTTCTCCTTCTGATATGGATTCCATTCCTTCCTCAGTCACCTCCTATTTCATCAAGTCTTCTATACTGGATCTTTCCCTTGGGCATATAAACATGCTCATGCCTCCTCTCAGTTCAGAACAAGTTACTCTCTTGCTGCCATCTTTCTCCCAGGCCCAGTCAAATCTCCTGAAACAGTATTCAACATCTGTTGTCTCTTTTGTCTCATTACCCAGTGTTCCCTGATTCAGAATCTGGTTCCCATCCAGATTCCCTTCCACTGACACAGCTCTCCTGAAGATCACCAATGTTCTCTTTGAGGCTACATCCAACAGCCTTGAGTTCTTGCCTAACTTTTCTGTCACATCTGGTCTGTTGACCGACTCCTCCTTCTCGAAACATCTCCCTTCGTCTTCGGGACAGCACTTTTCTCTCTCCTTAGGTGGCCACCCTCCACTCTGCTTTACAGGCTCCTCTCGGTGCTCTGATGAGTTTGGTCTTCAGCCATTTCCCCCTTCTCATCGTGCACCCTCCTTCGTGGAGCCTCATCTGTTTCCGTGGCTCCATCCACCATTCGTACGCCAGAAGTCTAACTCCAGCTCATCTCTCTCTCCTGTTCCCAGACGCATATATACAGCTGCTTACTGGACATCTCTCACATGTTATAGGCAGCTCAAATTCAACAAGTCCAAGACTAATCAATCATCATCACCCAACCTCATTACCACTAATACGGCTACCTCCTTAGGAATTCTACATGCTAAAGAATGGTTCCATTATTCACCTAATAGACCAAAGCCAGACAAGCCATTCTGATCTCCTCCCTGTACTACACCACCAAGTACTACAGGTTCCACACTCTTACTAGTTCTCCAGCCCTCATAGATCTTTCCATCCCTGCTGCCATGGTTTAGTCAAGGGCTTCCTACTTCCTGGCCTCATTAACCCTGAAGGTGTCTTTACCTCCTATCAGTTTCACTCTCCTCCGATCCATCCTTCACGTGACCAGAGTTGATGGAGTAGATCGGCAAAGGCTTTTTCTGAAAGGGTCTTCTAATATGAAACATTGCCAAAGCATGAATTTTCCAAAGCAGAAGTCACGCCAATCTACCCAAACAGGCAATGATCCAGTTATGGGGGGAGGGAGTAGGCATAATATTTCAGTACAACTGGACAAGATTTCCACTTACTACCAAGAAAATATGAATGAGGGGCACCTGGGTGGCTCAGTTGGTTAGGCATCTGACAACAGCTCAGGTCATGATCTCCCGGTTCGTGAGTTCGAGCCCCGCGTCGGGCTCTGTGCTGACCGCTCAGAGCCTGGGGCCTGCTTCGGATTCTATGTCCTGCGCGCTCTCTCCGCCCCTCCCCTGCTGCACTCTTTCAAAATAAACGTTAAAAAGATTTTTTTAAATATGAAATATTTCCGCACAGTATTCTTTCTCCAACTTTGGGACATGGATACAATGGGATATCACAGGAAAGTGAAAGTAGGCTAAGTATCCGGGTCAACATGGATATAGCACAGGGGCGCCTGGGTGGCGCAGTCGGTTGAGCATCCGACTTCAGCCAGGTCACGATCTCGCGGTCCGTGAGTTCGAGTCCCGCATCAGGCTCTGGGCTGATGGCTCAGAGCCTGGAGCCTGTTTCCGATTCTGTGTCTCCCTCTCTCCCTGCCCCTCCCCCGTTCATGCTCTCTCTCTGTCCCCCAAAAAATAAACGTTGAAAAAAAATTAAAAAAAAAAAACACACGGATATAGCACATAAACCTAACGTGGGGGGGGGGGGACAAAAGTCACATGATGATTTATGTGAAACTTAAAGACACGAAAAATAGTACTATGTGTCACTTACAGGATAAACACATAAGCAACAAAAGCATAAGGAATGTGTGGGAATAACAAATAACAAGGTTCAGGATCGTGGCTCCGTGTGGCTGGAACAGAGAGGGCTGAAATCAGGGAGGTGACCAAGGGGTGTGTTAACCATTGAAATATTTCATATCTTAACCTGAGTGCTGGAAGGGCCTTCACTGTAGTATTGTTCTATACTTTTATATATATTAAGCAACGTATATAATACATATAATGTGTGTATGTATACACATACAGTGTTTAGTAAATTGTGTGTGTATATATATTATTCAGAAAATTATTTAAAGGTAATTTCTAAGAACAGACCTTTTTATGCAAAGACCATCTAACACTGTCCTAAGCTCTGTTGCTCCCCACCCCTTCCTCTCAAAAAAAAAAAAAAAAGCCACCCCGCAATCACGTTACAGACCAACATACCCCTAGAACAGAAAAGGATTTCCTAGACTCTGGCCATAGGAAATCTCCTCCTCCGGCACTCGCTGACAAAATTTAGAAGCTAGAAGCACTCCCAGAATTGGGATACTGTGCTTTAACGGGATCATTAGTGTTCATTTTCAGAAGGGCTTTTGTTTCATATGCACGTTACATAACTGCACTGGTCTGACCCGCCTGGGAACCGGGAAAGCAGCATTGGCGCCTCCAGCCGCTTCCTGAGAGGGCTCCAGGGCTCGCTCAGAAAATAATCCCACCGACCCCTAGAGGTGGACACACGAGCTGAGCCTCAGACGGAGACCAGAGGTGACAGGGCTCTTTCTCTGCAGAGCCAGCTAGCAAAGCGAATTCCGGCACACCGCTCCCCTTCCTCCCTACTGAAGTCCCTGGGGCAGGGGGGAGGGGGATTCATGAGCTGCCCGCAAGTGTTCAACACCAGACGACCCAAAGGGCCTCTTTATGCACAACAATCAACTTCTGACGTGCTCCCGAGCCAATGTTCTTTGACTCAGATTCACTCGGCTTTCTGAGTTGCTTTTTACTGTATAGGCCTCATGCTTTAGCACAAAGAGGAGGAGGAAACGAAACCGTCTGCGACAGCAGGCTTATTTTCAGAGAACCGGAAGGTACCTGGACATCGACTGGTTGATCTCACAGCTGGCTCTGGCGCTTTCAACAGAACAAGGTAGTGTCACACTCAGGGCAGCCCAGCCATCAATGCATGTCCTTTGTCATTCATTAGGTGTCGCTCAGCTGGCGTACTCAACATCAACACTCCCTCCTTCCGGTGGAGGACTGGTGAGGACTCAGAACTTGAGTGATAACCCAGGAAAGGACCCCTAGGACACCTGCTTGAGGGTGACTGCTCTCTCGCGGCCCCTCCCCTCCGGGCACAGCTCAGAAGGAAACGCACAGCGACCAGACTTTTTCAGAAAGCAGAAAAACGATTCAAAATGCTCTCCAGCAGACACTCACGCTTGGGCAAAGCAGAAGGTTGCCAAAAAGCATTTCTCCGAACGCAGAAAGGTGGCCTTCGTGACACTGACCTAAAAGCTTCAAACGTGAGCCTAGATCTTAAGCATCAAGTTCAGGCTCAAGTAGATGCTGACTCAAGTACACGGTCAACGGAGAAAACAGAGGTCTAAAAAGTCTTAGGAGCAGGACAAGGTCTACCCGCTTGGCTGACTTAAAGCTATTCAGTCCGTGCACTTTCGAGACCTGCTGGGATGAGGCAGACTGCCGGGGCTCCGCGATTATTCGCATCCCTGGGTCTGCAGCGTCCTCCCCCCTCAGAGTTCCTGCAATTCACAGAAAGGGGGGGCTGAACGAACACGTATTTTGCTCACCTTTACCTTAAGAGCGACGGGGGCAAATCTCAAGCGTCGAGTGAGAGCTTAGTCAACCTTTTGGCAGAAGCAACGGACCACCTAACCCTCCCTCCATCAGTGCGCCGCGGACGTGCTCCAGAGGGGACCCTGGCCTTCCCTCCCGCCTCCTCCAGAAGGCAACCCCAGGACTCTCAGAGAGGGTACAAGGGCCACCCCAGCTGCCCTCCCTCTCCACCCTGGCCTGCCCAGAGGAGAGCCACCTAGCCGGCAATGCTGCCATCCCGTTCTTCCCGGGAATACAGCAGCAAGAAGGAAGGAAGGAAGAAGGAAGACTCATGGAGCTTGATTACTTGGCAGGCGCTGGGCTAAGGGGCCGAAGAAATGGAGGCCTGGACTGCCCTGATAAGTTAGCCAAGTTCACACAGCCAACAAGTCACGGAGCCAAGACAGGAGCCCTGGTATTCTGAAGCCTTCTCCGCCGGGCCGTAGGAGCCACTGACGTAAAGGATTCTGAAAACGCACATCCTGTGGTTTCCCTATAGAGGATGGTGGTTCAGGGCAAAGAACTCAACCCAGTCAACTCAAGAGGTGGGCTTTTTCTTCCGTGTTTTGTTTGTTTTGTTTTTAACCTATCTGGGTGGGAAAACAGACTTACCCAAAGAATTCGAGACTGTGGCAAGAGGGCATATAATTAAGTAAAATTATGCGGTATGGACTTTAAACCCTAAAGGAAGTCAGAGCAGACAGACCTCAAGGAAGCTTCCTGACTGGGGCCTGAGGCGAGGGGGTACGGGGGGTGGGGGGCGGGAACGACAGGAACAAACACCAGAGGCTGCACATACACACGCAATCACATGACCCAGCGGCCAGCAGGACACAGCTGTCATTAGTCGCCATCCACAGCGTCAAAATACAAACTTGTAGAGTATACCGGCTGTCAGTGCGTTTCATGTTCTCCAGAGTGGTTTCTGGAACACTTGAAAATTCCAAAGTTACTTCTGAACTGGTCACTTTTAAAAGTTCACATTCAGGGCACCTGTGTGGCTCAGCGGTTCAGGCGTCTGACTTCATTTCCGCTCGGGTCATGAGCTCCCACTCGCGCTTGCCCTCGCTCAAAGTCAACTTACAAAAAAGTGATTGTTCAATGCATTCAAGTTCACAAATTCAAATTAAAGTTCTCCTTACAAATCCATACAGTGACACTAACAATTCTTTTAAAGAGGAAGTTCACAAATTACGCTCTCTGAATGTTTTTAACCGCATTCAGAAATTTTCAATCATCCGTTTTTAGAGTACGTCAACCACCTAACTCAGATTTTCATTTAAATTTCAATATAATCGGGGCGCCTGGGTGGCGCAGTCGGTTAAGCGTCCGACTTCAGCCAGGTCACGATCTCGCGGTCCGTGAGTTCGAGCCCCGCGTCGGGCTCTGGGCTGACGGCTCGGAGCCTGGAGCCTGCTTCCGATTCTGTGTCTCCCTCTCTCTCTGCCCCTCCCCCGTTCATGCTCTGTCTCTCTCTGTCCCAAAAATAAATAAAACATTGAAAAAAAAAATTAAAAAAAAAATAAAATTTCAATATAATCAGTTCTTAGTGTCTCTCGTTTATCCGCTAATTTATCAGCTTCCGTGCTTGTAAACATGAGTCTAAAACCTTTTACTCGATTACCTATTTTAAACAGAAGCAAAAGAATTTTTCTCTCATAGGCAGCACTTTTATAATGTTAAATGCCAACAATATTTGAGATAGCAAACGTATTTTTTGGTTTTGAACCAAAAAATAACGTGATTTGCTTCTACTTAGCTCTTACTTGAACCTAAAACACACTTAATCCACTCAAGAAACAATCATGCCTTCCCAAATAATTTGAGTTTCCTTCCACACTAGCTTTGGGGGATTTTTTTTTTTTTTTTTTTTTTTTTTTTTAAACTGGCTGGGTTTGCACCCTGGCCACAATCTGGAACAGCAGATGCCCGGGGCAATTTTTCTCAGCGTCCCGTGTTATGGTTGTTAAGTCAACACAACCCGGAAGGAATGGCCTCACAGCCCACATCCCTAGCCTTAAGTACCGGTCGCCGGCGTCTTAATCCTGGAAGTCTGGACACCGGGATTGTAGCTAACTTCCTTCAAGCCGAGGCTGGAGGTTTCAGCTCTTTGGCTCTTACCCAGTCTTTCTCAAGGCTTTGTTGGCCTCTGCGGTCACAGTTCCAAAGTTGAGCGGATGACCGTTTTTCCTGACTTCCATTGACCTGATACAAAAGGGGGTGACATTATCCCACCTAGGGGTCTCAGGGTTGCTCTCAGAACAAACGTTAATATGCGAGTCGTGGGTCTTAAGCACAGCAATGTCATCTTCTGCTCCTAGCAAACAGCACAGCCAGACGTTCCAGCCAGAAACCCACGTCTTCAGTGACTCCTCTCCTCGGCACATCCAATTACAAACATCTGACAACCGTGCGTCCAGTCTTCTTTGCCTCCTGCCCTCCCCCCTCCACCTGCCCTACCTAGGACAAAGACTAGAGCCTTTCTCCGTCTTGATTAGAAGACTACCCCCGGTTCAGAGTCCTAACCCGTCTCCCCCGTAGATGTCCCCCACTCCGCCAAAGGGACCTCTGAACACACGGCTCTGCTGGGATCAACCACTGAGCTGTAAAACCCGACGTAGTTTCCTACTATCTACAGGGTCCTCCCTTTGGGATGTGCAAGGCTGTTCACAGCTTTGCTTGCAGTTTCGTTCCCAGAATCCCTTGTTCTTGTTCCCCGACACCATGCTCACTCATGTCCTGCACTTTGGCCCACCCAATTCCTCCTGAACAGAACAGCCGCCTCTCTCCTCTCTTCCTCATTCCAGGCTCATTTCTAATGTCACCTGCACTAGTCAAGCCTTTCAAGATCAATTGTCAGAAAACCACAAAATACACACACACACACACACACACACAAAACTCCCCTCTTACATGTGTTTTTATTGCACTTGATCCACACGTTGGCCACATTAAGCTATGAATTTCCTAAGTAGGTACGAGCACATAGTCAGGAGCTGTTTTATTCTTTATCGACACAACACTCAGCGTATTTAACCTGCCGCTTGTCCCACGAAGGAGGAGGTTATTGTTGGCACAAAGTAGGTGCTAAATAAACATGCTCCCCAACCCTACAGAGGTCACCTTAGAAGGCAAGATCCACACGGGAACTTTGTTTGTTCACCGGCATAGCTACAACAGTGCACGTAAGCATTCGATATATGAAAAGGAAGAAACGAAACAAGAAGAAAGTTCCTTCAGAAGAAGGGGGATACCTTCTAAGGAGACTTTGGCAGTAAAAGGTTACTTCCAAACAACTACCACCACCACGGCCACATCAGGATCAAGAGAAAATTCTGAAGTCACAGAAACCAGACGCAACCAAGCCCTGCTGTGGTCCAACGAGGTAGAGATCACGTGAATGGGTGGCCTGGCCTGCCCCCACCCTGGCTAGCACACACCTGGCGCCTCCCTCACAACCCCGAGGATCCTCGTGAGCGCCAGCGAGAGACCAGCTCTCAATCTTCCAGAGCTGGACAACGTGGGCAGCCTTGGCCAACCAGCGAGGGCTGCTGGGGGGTCAGGGGAGCACGCGGTTAGACAGAGGAAGGGAAGAGCATCGAGAGGACAGACTCGAGGAATGCTTGCCTTTGATGAAAAGTTGGCAACAATGGGGGGGGGTGGTGAGCCAGAAGAGGCTCTGAGAAGCGACGGCTGAAGCATTTATGGGAAACCCCAAGTGTGGTCAACACGGGCTCTGAGGTGAGGGACTGGGGGTTAAGCAGCCTACCTATTTGCAGAGTTGGATCCGTTTCAAGTCTAGACATTAAGAACACGAGGAAGGGAAGGGCTGCCCCTCTCCCCCTTCTTTGGGATTATGGCTCCCCAGAGAGGAAACAGGACATCCCCCACCCCTACCCCCGGGCTACAGGGAGGTAGTGCCATGTTGGCTGGAGCGGACCTCTTGTGAAACTCCCTCCGAGGCTCCCGGCCAAATCCACTGCTTCCGTCCTGGCTCTTCCAAGGGCCCGGTCGCCTTCATCTTTCTCCCGCCTAGCACTAGACGCCTGGTGCATGGGAGACAGTCCGTTAAGGTTGGAGGGAGTCCAGCCTCGAACAAGTTGCATTCCATTTCCCAGAAATGGATTCTTAACGTAATACCCGAAGAATTTCACACAATGGCCACAGCGTGATGAAGGCGCTGCCGAATTTCATTTCGAAGTCCACTCAGAGAGAAGGCTTGGGTTTTCATCCCAACCCTGCCACGAATTGGGTAACGCTGGGCAGGTCGGTACACCTCAGCCCAGGCTTTAACTCTCACGGGTGCTGAGGCTAAGAGAACAGGGTCCCTCTGGTCTGGTTCTCAGGGCAGATGGGAAGCCTCTGATTCTCCAATGTGGCTGCACAAACCTAGCTGTCCAGTTCCCCCCAGACCCAGACGTTAAGGAACTTTGGGAGTGGAGCCCGGGCATCGGCATTCCTAAAAGCTGCCCCGGTGATTCTAACACACAGCCAGAGTCAGAATTTACAACACAACGGCAGTGATGCCCAAGATAATTACCGGAGCGTTGCTTCATGCGATTGGGGGGGGGGGGGGGGGGGGGCGGGGAAGGGGGAGTGAAAGAATCGTTCTGGCACCTCCTTAGAATCAGGCACCACTTGTTTCTCGCCCATTTCCCATCGCTCCCCGCACGCTTTTAACACCAGAGGAGTTACTGGATGCCTCAGGTACACTTCTGAAATGCTTACGGGTTTTGGTCTGAGATTCTTTGTTCAGCAAAACGACCTGTGAAGGTGGCACGTGCGTTACCATAAGCCCAGCCTTTGGCAAGGACATCACCTGAACACATGCTGCTCAGACCGAAGGTCGGGGGCTGAGAAAGAACAGGAAACCTGAGAAGGGTGATTTAAAATGAAGAGAATGCAATTTTCCATCAGAGCTGACTGCCTTTGTCTGACCAAGAGCAGGTCACAGGGCAGAGGAGGGAGGATGAAAGGCAGAGGCAAACACCACTCCGAGGGATTTCTTCTAGAGACCTTCCCCCCCATGAGCTGAAAAGCAATGCCCGTGTTGCCCTGGCTGGTGTCTGACTCCAACATCTTCCCTGGAAAATTCGGCCATCAGGTTTTTCGTTTTCAGGCTCACAAGGCATCCATGTTAGCAGACACATTTTTCAAGACAATACTCTGACTTGGGGATTAGTCTGACTCCGATCTGAGCCACGCTGACGTTGGGGCCTCCACGTGTGAACGTGCTCTTATTTGATCCGTTGCCCCCACCCCCCACCACGCCCGCCGAGAAGGTTCCAAGGCACCGTGCCTGCGTAATCAAATCAGTATGTGACTTCCACATCATGCAGAATTAATCAGACATGATAAATTAACAGATGGATCGTATTTTATAACTTACCTCGAAGAGATAAAGTGGATCTAGGATCCTTAATTAAAAACCTAAGATAACCGGGGCGCCTGGGTGGCTGAGTCGGTTAAGCGTCCGACTTCGGCCTCAGGTCATGATCTCACGGTTCGTGGGTTTGAGCCCCACATCGGGCTCTGTGCTGACAGCTCAGAGCCAGGAGCCTGCTTCAGATTCTGTGTCTCCCTCTCTCTTTGCCCTTCCCCCACTCCCACTCTGTCTCCCTCCGTCTCGAAAATAAACATTAAAAAAATTTTTTTTTAAAAATCTAAGATAACCAATTTGAACCATGATTCTGTATTGAAGTTAAACGTCCCCATAAATGAGATTGATTTCTTAGTTTTGTGGTGGTTTACGTGCAATTTAAAGATATCAAATTGGTGCAGCCAACTCCTGGCCCCCCAAGTCTGTGTGACTTTCAGAATCTACATCCATGATGTCCTTAGAAAAGTTCCCCCTTTGAACTAGACCTTGAGGGATATTAATGGTGTCTTTCCTTGGGATGAAAGAAAAGGGCTGAGAATCATCACGTGCCTATGAACTACTGATGTTTTTAAAGCAATAGTTTAATTAATTTCAGATGGAAACTTTTTGGATTTTATGCAAGGCAGAGAGTCAGAATGAACACTACCCCAGCTATTATCGTGTGAAAGTTACTTGATTTCAATGTTACAGGACTATTAAACATTCATATTACACATAAGGGTTTTATCCTGTTGTTAGCATTAAAATTTTTTTCCAATAGTAAAGAAGGATGGAAAATACTTGAAAATCTTAAATATGTATCAGTCCCAAAGAATCTGTTTACCTCAAAAGCATAAATGATTTAAGTCATACTAGAAATGTCACCATCATGTAGTACATGTTTTTCTAAATCCTAAAGTTTCAAAAATATTTTACTTTTTCTCATTGTCTAGTTACTTAGACTATCACATGAGAATGGGTACTAATTGTTCCAAACTGCAAGCCAATTGTTCCAAAACTACACATTAATTCTGCATTAACTTGATAATTGCTACTATATATTAAAGGATCAAGTATCTGATTTGTCCTGCTCAAGTTTTAGGAACTATTTTTAATATAATTTGTTGACAAGTTAGCTAACATACAGCATATACAGTGTGTTCAGGGCTTCGGGAGTAGATTCCCATGATTCACTGCTTACATTCAACACCCAGTGTTCATCCCAACAAGTGCCCCCCCTCGGTGCCCATCACCCATTTCCCCTCCTCTTCACTTCTCCCATCAACCCTTAGTCTGTTCTATTTAAGAGTCTCTTATGATTTGCCTGCCTCCCTCTCTGTCTGAAACTATTTTTTCCCCTTCCCTTCCCCCATGGTCTTCTGTTAAGATTCTCAAATTCCCCATGAGTGAACACACAGGATATTTGTCTTTCTCGGACTTCTTTCACTTAGCATAATATCCTCCAGTTCCATCCATGTTGTTGCAAATGGCAAGATTTCATTCTTCCTTATGGCGGAGCAAGATTTCATTGGGTGAAACACATCTTTATACATTCATCTACTGATGGACACTTGGGCTGCTTCCGTTATTTGATTCTTGTAATAACGCTGCAATAAACACAGGGATGCACATAGCTTTTCAATTCATGTTTTCGTTGTGTTTGGGTAAATAGTTGTGGAGTTACTGGATCATAGAGTAGTTCTATTTTTAATTTTTTTGAGGAACCTCCATACTGTTTTTCATAGTGGCTACACCAGTTTACATTCTCACAACAGTTCAAGAGGTTTTCCTCCCACAACCTGGCCAACATTTTTCTTTTTTAATTTTAGTCATTCTGACAGGCATGAGGAGCTATTTTGGGATTCAGATTTGCAATTCCCTGATGAACGACGATGAGTATCTTTTCATGTGTCTGTTGGCTATCTGGAAAAGTGGCTACCCAGGTCTTCTGCCCATTTTTAAATTGGATTGTTTTTTGGTGTTGAGTTACAGAAGTTCTTTATGTATTTTGGATACTAACCATCGGATAGGTCATTTGCAGATATCTTCTATTAAGTTGTCTTAGTTTTGTCGACAGTTTCCTTTGCTGCGAAAAGCTTTTACTTTGATGTAGTCCCAATTTTTTGCTTTTGTTTCTCCTGCCTCAGGAGACGTATCTAGAAAAATGTTGCTATGGCCAACGCCAGAAAATTACTGCCTGTATTCTCTTCTGGGATTTTATTGGTTTCAGGTCTCACATTTAGGTCTTTAGCCCATCCAAATACTAACCAGGCCTGACCTCGCTTAGCTTCTGAGAGCAGATGAGATCAAGGGTGTTCAGAGTGGAGGGTTATAGACAAGGTCTTTAATCCGTTTTGAGTTTTTGTGTATGGTTTAAGAAAGTTTTACCCAACACCGTTTGCTGAAGAGACCGTCTTTTTCCCCACTGCTATCCTCGCCTCCTTGTCGAAGATTGACCACGTAATCACGAGCTTATTCTGGCGGCTCTATTCTGCTCCATTGGTCTATGCATCTTTTTCTGCCAGCACTATACTGTTTTGATTACTACAGCTTTGTAGTAGATCTTCTATCTGGAACTGTGCTATCTCCAAGTTTTGTTCTGGACCGCATGGATCCTGGAGATTTGCTTTAGGGAGTATGGACATTATAGACCATATCAATTCTCCCAATCCACAAACATGGAATATTTTTCCATTTGAATAAAGAAATTGAAAATGCTATAACCAATGTTTTATAGTTGTCAGATGACAGCCCTTTCACCTCTTTGGTTAAGTTATTCCTAAGTATTTTTTTTTTCCTTTGGTGCAACTGTGAACAGGACTGTTTCTCTGTCACTTCATGATTAGCATATAGAAAGGCATCACATTTCTGTATATCGGTTTTGTATCCTGCAATTCTTAGGAGTTCCTTTACCAGGTCTAGTAGTTCTGGGTGGAGTTGTAGGATTTTCTATATATGGTATCAAGTCATCTGAAAACAGTGAAAGTTTTACTTCTTCTTTACCTATTTGGATGCCTTTTTTCTCGCCTGACTGCTGTGGCTAGGATTTCCAACACTATGTTAAATAAAAGTGTCGAGAATAGACATCCTTGTCTTGTTTCCTGATCTTAGGTGGAAAGAGCTCAGTTTTCCACCATTGAGTATGATGTTCAGCAGTGGTTTTCATATATTGCCTTTATGTTGTAGTGTGTTCCCTCTAATCCTTCTTGGAGGGTTTTTATCATGAATGGAAATTGTATTTTATCAAATGTTTTTTCTGTCTCTACTGAAATGATCACGTCATCTCTTCTCTTGCTGTATCATGTTGATCTGCAAATACTGAATCAGCTTGCATCACAGGAATCATTCCCACCTGATTGTGATGAAGGATTTACTATGTTGTTGGATTCAGTTTGCTAGTATTTGTTGAGAATTTTTGCGTCTATGTTCAGAGACAATGGCCTATAGGTCTTTTTGTAGTGTGTCAGGTTTTAGGTAGAAGGGTAATGCTGGTTCTGGAATAGTTTGAGAACAAAACAGGTGTTAACTCTTTAAATGTTTGGCAGAAACAGATGGCTATGAAGCCATCTGGTCCTGGACTTTGCTTTTTGGGAGTCTTTTGATTACCAGCCACGAAACTGAATCAGTAATCCGTCTGTTCAAATTTTCTATTTCTTCCTCACATCAGTTTGGGAAGTTCTGTTTCTAGAATTTACCCATTTCTTCTAGGTCGTCCAGTTTGTTGGCCTACAATTTTCATGATTTTCTCATAATACTTTGTAGCTCTCTATGGTTTCGGTGGTTCTTTCCATTTGACTTTTCAAGAGTCTGACTAGAGGTTTATCAATTTTGTTGATCATTTCAAAGAACCAGCTCCTGGTTTCACTGATCTGTTCTATTGTTTTTTAAGCTTCTATTTCATTTATTTCTACTGTAGTCCTTATTACTTCTACTTTGTTCTTTCTCTAGCTCCCCTAGGTAGAAGGTTAGGTTTGACTGGGATTTTTCTTGCTTCTTCAGGTAGGCCTGTATTGCTATAAACTCGATCTTCAAACCACTTTTGCTGCATCCCAAGATTTTGAACCACTCATTGTGTTTTCATTTGTCTCCATGTATTTTTTATTCCCTTCAATTTCTTGGTTGACCCACTGTTTACTAGCATGTTATTTAACCTCCAAGTATTTATGTTCTTTCAAGATTCTTTCCTATAGTTGATGTCTAGTTGATAGCATGGTGATTGGAAAAGATGCCTAGTACCTCAATTTTTTTTTAATTTATTGAGACTGGTATTGTAGCCTACCTGGGATCTATTCTGGAGACTGTTCTGTGTGCATTTGCGGAACATGTATTCTGCTTTAGAAGGGAATGTTCTGAATATTTCTGTTAAATCCAGCTGGTCTCGTGTGCCATTCAAAGCCACAGTTTCCTTTGTTGATTTTGTTTGACGACCTATGTAAGTAGGATGTTAAAGTCCCCCACTATTACTGTATTACTATTGATTTCTTCATGTTTGTATTAGCTACTTTGTCCATGTGGGTGCATAAATATTACAATTATTATACCTCATTGATTGTTCCCTTAGGATTGTACAGTGTAAAGGGATACCAGTTCCTTTAAAACAGCCAACTAAGCTGGAAGGGAATTTATGGTAGAAAGCTGATGAGGAAAAGCCTTGTTCACTAGCCATATACATTTGTACAGCTTTTAGCTTTTATCCTTGTAAGCTAAGCCTCCAGAGGGGCAGGGGGAAAGAGGAAGGACAACACCCTCGCAGAGAGAGATATGCACTTGTGCACACACATGAACCCTCCCCCCCCACCACCCACACTGGCACTGTGAGAACCTTGACAGCAGCCTCCATGTGACTTAAGGTCTCCCCCCTCCCCCTTCACTTCTGGCCTTGGTGCTTCTACATTCTTTACTCTCTTCCAGCGTCCTGTTGCTAAAAGGAGAAATCCACTTCTCCTAGGACTTTCTGGGGGGATACAGCTGGCTGGGGGGAAAGAACTTCCGAGGGGCTGGAAAGGCTTCAATTTGCAGGGCTAGATCTCCCCCCTCTGCAGTGTGGCCAGCGTCCTGAGGATTTCCAAAGAAAAAGCCGAGCCCCTTATGACTTTAAATGGATGCTCTTTTGGTTTTTCATCTTCATAGGACTGTGCAAATCCGGACACCGCATTTGGCAGGATCCCAGCTTGGTTGCAAATGGGAAGGGTTTCTAGAATAGCGTTCCTGCCATCGGCCAGGCCTGTCGGGGCAAACAAACTTCAATGCACTGTGTAAAACAGAAATAAAGCAGGAATGAGGCGGTAGTGAGATTCTACCAGTTCAGCAGCTCAAGGCGTGGCAAAATGGTGACACGTATAAAATGATCCGAAAGGTCACACTTTCCTCAGACGGGCATCCCAGGATTCTGGAACAATACACCCTGGTGTCGGGGACCCATGGGCTGCTGAGAAATGATGCATCACTCAACAGTGCACCTGTCCTGCTACTTAGCTCTGAAACGAGCAGCCAAACACAAACCCCACGCACGCGCAGATCAAGCTGCGTTAACCGGAAAAAGGGGCTTCTCAAGGCTACACTTGGTCTGAAGGTGTTGAGGTGAACAGCCCATCGGGGCAAGCTGCATCAGCCACTCATTCCCCTGGGACTCGGGCCTGGACAGTCCTCTCTCTGGAGGTCACCACCACCTGACAAAGTGCCTTGGGGCTGCTGGAGTCACAGGTTTGCCTTCAAGACTTGTCAGTGGAGCAGCTCAGAGAACACACCAGTGCGTGTAGAGACAGAGGCGCGATACGTCCAGGTCAAGCATCTTCCGCACGCCTCACGTTACACAGGTCATGACCAGATCCGAACCAGGAAACGGGGGTTCTGTCCATCTTCCAGGGGAGCAAAGAGGCTCAGAAAAGCGAGAAACCTGTCAAAGCCACGGTGCTGGTGAGTGAACTCCCACGTCCCACTCTCCAAATCTCCTCCGTCCTGTTGTCACTTGCACGGCCCAAGCCCCCAGATCAAAGAGGACACGGCCACTGCCCTTTGTTCTTCGCCTTTACCGTCAGAACCGTCACTGAACGCGTGGGAAAACGGCCACGTTAGACGACCGGCAGGAGGCAACTCGGATGTCACCCTTGATTACGGAGTCCAGCTCTGGACTTCACAGCCCGTGGACATGAGCCTCTGGCACGACTCAGAAGGCCCGTGACTGTGGCACAGGCTTCTCTCCGCCTCCTCTGTACCTGCCCACCTGTTTCCCAGGTCAGGCCTTCACACCGTTGTGCTCTCTTCCGTGGCCAGCTGCGGGGGCGCCTCCTGCCCATTACCCAAGAGGGCCTTCCCAGGCCGGGCCCCCACAAGGCCACCCACGTCCGAGTCCGGACACATGAAACGGCGTGCACATCCCTCTCGTCTGATCGGCCCAAACGTGCAACCCACGCCACGCAGCTGCGGAAGTTCAACACTCCTCACGTCTGTCACAACTTCGGGGAGCTCATCCCCGGAAATTATCTTCCCAGGCTGCAACGTGCTAAGCGTTCTCACGAGGCACAACTCTTGGTTAGGTTTCTGTTAAGAGTCCAACGTTATTCCGAAGGCCAAATCTGATCAAAGAGGCAAGCAAGCAAGCAAGACCGTCCGGGAGGCGAAAGGCAGCACACACGCAGGAGGCAAGCTCACTGCCTTTGCGGGTCACGGCTTCCACCGCCCGTTGACAGCTGCCATTTGGTGGGCACTCAGCTCTACTCCTGAGCTGGAACACTACCAGCCGCTCTCCCGAATGGGCCGAGTCCAGCTGTCTTTTATCCCACCAGCCGTGCTCTCTGCACGGGTCACCCCGCTTCCTACTGAGCAAACTCTGCATAAGGACAGGGTGGTCATCCTGGGCCACGACTCCGAGGGACCACGCCCACGGAACACGCGAAGCCACCTAGCACACAGACAGCAGCGGGATCTAAGCTCCAGGGTTCCTCCTGTGCGTGCTAGGAGCCCATCGACAACAGGAAAGCAGCACTCTTGCCTGTGTTGTCGTTGTTTTGCCTTCAAGCAGTAGGACCCCGGAAGGCTGTTTACCAGTGATTGTTTATGATTCCCTCCACATCCACCAGCAGCCACACAGAGGGGCGAGCCTGAGCTCAGGAAGACATGGCTGGCTTTTAAGGACACACATAAATTCAAAGGAATGCCTGATTGTGCAATAAAAAAAAAAAAAAAAACAACCCCAAAAACTGAAAATAGAAGAAAGTCACGAGCAGCTCCTCACTTTGGGAGAGAGGAGCCAAGCCTGTCAAAATGAATTGTGCGGTTTTCATTAAACATGTTCCCTCGTACACAAAGACCCAAACCACAAGGCCGATAGGAATAACTGGTTCCAAATGACAGGGGCTGACGGAACTGAACTTTAGCAGAATTACCCTTTCTGCACAAAAAGGAGGGTGGTCCGGCCAGAGTTGCTAGAATTGCAATTCAAGACAACGTTTCTCAGAGCTCCTGGTCAAGAAGCGCTTTGCAACTCTAGCTGCCCTTACTCTCCACTGCAAGGCTGGAAGAGAACGTTATTGCTATTTCCTTTTCACTGGGCCAGACTTTAACATCTCAGCCCCAAATTCTCTCCGGCCTGCGACAGGACCATTCCAAGGCCGTGGTAGAACGTTTGGGGCTCAGCTACAAGGCCATCTTGGCACAGAGACGGGGCGGTGGGGTTGTAGCTGGGGAGTGAGACATAGGCCATCACTCCTGAAACCTGCAGATTTGAGTCGTCGTCTAAGGTTTAAGAGCGAGGTTTGGGATTGTTGGAATATCAACATCTAGTGAGCACAAGTTCCCAACCTCCACGTACTCCGGGGACTATGAATAAAATAACGAAGTTTGGCTTCCTGATGCCAACGCAGGAGGCCGAGTCCAGTCTGTAAATACTGTCACGGAGGGGTCGGCCACACGCGAAAACAGGATGACGAAGGACAGGGTGGCGCTCAGCCTCTCAGGAGCACGGGCACACGGCCACAGTGGTTTCAAGCCCGCCAGGCTGTTTGAACATAGCTAAGCAGCAAAAAAAAAAAAAAAAAAAACAAGGAGCCTCAGACAAGCTCAGACAGACTCGCTCCCAGCCCGTGGCAACGTCGGCCGGGTCGCCACCTCCCCAGGCTTCATCAGTGTTGAGCAAACCTCGGTCATTCCTGTAACCGCCCACGCTACTAGGCGGTTAACTTTATCATCCACTGAACTTAGGAAGCGAACACACAATCGTGGGTAAAGAAAACAGTACGTGGTTCTAGGCTGATGGTTCTTACCCACAGCCATATGCTGGGTACACAGGTACCATCCACACAGCAGAATCTCTGGCGGGGGGGGCAGGGGCCTCGGGACCAAGGCATCCGTGATTTCATCCCCCAGGTTGAACACCAGTGTCACCAACTGAAAGGTGTGCTATTAATAGAGGGGAAGAGCAACACGGGGGGGAGTCAAACTGCAGCCAGATGCCAACGTCTACGGGGGGCTTTGGAGACTCACAGCTTTGCAAAGGAAAAGAACGTCTGGAGAGCGAACCACCTTGCCATCTGAGTCAACATTCTTGAACCGGCGGGGGGGGGGGGGCGGAGGGGGGGCAATTTGGGAATTTCTGAAGCACCTTCCAACAGAGATCTGAAGTTAGTCATTGTGGCTGACGGCGAGTTAACAAGGAAACAAGCTCGCTTTGGCAGCACATTTACTATAAAAAAAAAAAAGGGGGTGGGGGTTAAGAAAAAAGTGTCAAAGCCCAGAACTGGACACCCCTAAGGATGCCCCACGGACAAAGGAACTGGGGACATTTAGTTTATCCAATCTTAGTATCTATTCCACACCCACGCAGTCGGTTCCTGAAAAGATGGTCCTATAGAGAAGTTAATTCTAAAAGCGCCCCCCCCCCTCAAAGTACATTTGAAGAATCTCAGGGTAAATCCTGGAGTAAAAGGCCATTTCTCCATGTGTTCCTTTTGAAAGTTCGAGCTGTCCTTGAGGTAAAATGCCCCTATGGAAGCATTTTTTTTTTTCAGGACCCAGAGGAGAAATGAAGGTGGCTGACACTCCATTTCTAGGGACAGGATAAGGAGGAGGAGGGGACAATGACAATAGGGACACTTAACATTTACTGAGCTTACACTAGTATCCAGGCACTCTGAACACTTTTTTAACATTTATTTATTTTTGAGAGAGAGACCAAACATGAGCAGGGGAAGGGCAGAGAGAGGGGGAGACACAGAAGCTAAAGCAGGCTCCAGGCTCTGAGCTGTCAGCACACAGCCCAACGTGGGGCTCAAACTCACAAACCGCAGGATCATGACCTGAGCCAAAGTCAGTTGCTTAACCAACTGAGCCACCCAGGTGCCCCTACAAACACTTTTAATACGGAAAACAAGAGCATGGATCTGTTTTGGGTGTGGTCCTAAGAATTTCACGCGTATTGACTCTTAATGAGGTAGCCGTTATCCCCATTTTACGGAAGACGCAACTGAGGCCCAGGGAGGCTGAGCAACTTGGTCAAGGTCACAGAGGGAGGGAGCAGTGGAGCAGGACCGGCTCTCGGACCATCTGACTCCAGAATCCGTGCTCTTACCTGCTGCCACCTGCACATGAATCTCAACTCACGTCCTCAAAAGAACCCTATAAGTGCCATCAATGCGCCCATTCTACAGACGGGAAAATTAAGAGCCACGGGGCTTATGGGCTGGGGTTTTGTACTGTGCTGGTCTGCAATCTGCACTTTTATTTTTTTCTTAGAGAGGGAGTATGCTCGATGCCACAACCCTAGGATCATGACCTGAACCGAAATCAAGAGTCAAACGCTCAACCTACGGAGCCACCCGGCGGGGGGGGGGGGGGGGGGGGCGGTGCCCACGGAAGCTGCACTCACCACTGGCTCCTGCCTCTCCTCCTGCTTCGCAACCACTCATCCTGTTCCTACAGAGCAACCCTCGCATCGTCCTCCTTTTGAAGAATCCCCATTTCAGAGAAGCCCAGAGCAGACATCCGTCACTGATTAAGTTCAGCAGTCCGTGTTCGTTCGGGGTGAAGACGGCGGATTTCGGTCCATTCCTGGTCCCGTTGATGCGAATACGTTTCCCAGAATGCCACACGTACCACGACACGTCGTCCCTGCTTGGAGTGGATGCACGCGTAATCCATCTCGAGCTCTTGAAATCTCAGGAACTAGGAGGGGAAAAGTTCCAAACTTCTGAAGCGGTCGAGGTTTTTACAAAAGGAATCCGAAAGGTTACTAAAACAGCTAAGTTCTTTTGAGAAAAGTGTTATTTCCTTAGCTTATATAGCATTCTACGACCTATTCTGTTGTCCTTCGGTTGTCAGAGCAGGTATCCTCAGCTCCTCCCCCAAGAGAGGTGTTCAAGCCTTCATCCCCCAGAGCCGGGAATAGGACCTTACTTGGAAATAAGGTCTCCGTAGACACAATCAAGTTGAGGTCATGCGAGATCCAGGTGGGCCCTGATCCAATGCCTGCTGTGCCTCGAAGAGGGACATTTGAACTCAGCCACCAAGACCCACGAGGCGGCCAGGTGACAAAACAGGCAGATGGGAGTACCACAGCCGCAGCCACCAGGGATCCACGACCGCCAGCAGAGGCTACAAGTGGCAAGGACAGACCCTTCCCTGCAGACGGCTTGCCTTCACACTTCAGGTCCCCGGAATGGGAGGGGAAGTTCCTGTTGTTTTAAGCCGCCCAGTTTATGGCATTACAGCAACTCTAGGAAATGGATACAGGTATATACTGGAAACTATACCTGAAAGTGGATTAAAATGCCAGACTTGGACCTTTATCTCTGGGGGAGGATATGTTCAATTATCACCACACAAAGGGGAGTCAAGTGGAAGCTGGGATTTTTCACTGGAAAAGGAGACAGGAATAAGAACCCAGTGCTAGGAATTTACCCAAGGGATACAGGAGTACTGATGCAGAGGGGCACTTGTACCCCAATGTTTATAGCAGCACTCTCAACAATAGCCAAATTATGGAAAGAGCCTAAATGTCCATCAACTGATGAATGGATAAATTGTGGTTTATATACACAATGGAGTACTACGTGGCAATGAGAAAGAATGAAATATGGCCCTTTGCAGCATCGTGGATGGAACTGGAGAGTGTGATGCTAAGTGAAATAAGCCATACAGAGAAAGACAGATACCATATGGTTTCACTCTTATGTGGATCCTGAGAAACTTAACAGGAACCCATGGGGGAGGGGAAGGAAAAAAAAGAAAAAGAGGTTAGACTGGGAGAGCACCAAAGCATAAGAGACTCTTAAAACCTGAGAACAAACTGAGGGTTGATGAGGGGTGGGAGGGTGGGTGATGGGTATTGAAGAGGGCATCTTTTGGAATGAGCACTGGGTGTTGTATGGAAACCAATTTGACAATAAATTTTATATATTAAAAAAGAAAACAACCCGGTGCTTTTTCTTTTCTTGGCTTACATACAAAATGTATTTTTCTATACAGTTTTTTTCCACTGCCGATTCCCCTATCCTCAAGGGACATGAGGTGATGGGAGGAAAAAAAAAAAAAAAAACTGCCTTCAGGCTCTTCAAACTTAAGTACACACAGTTCCCGGGAAGACTGCTCTGTATCTGCCCACATCAACAGTCCAATCCACACTCTGGGCCAACAGCGCTGTCGTGGCCAATCCCGGAGCGTGTCGTGAGCATCCTGTTTTCCTGTCAAGCCCACAACTTTGCGGAAGAGATGGCCATCACAAGACCGGATGGGCTGAAGCACGTTCCGAGACACAGGGACAAGCCCTGGGCCAGCTCTGCTCTGAGACCTAATCTAACTGGAGACAGCTTGGTGGGAAAGCCCTTCATCCGGACACCCGGTCCTCACTCCAACCCCCATGTGACCAAGCGCCTACTCACCTCCACGCAGGTGTCCAACAGCCCTCCCTCCCGAACCCAGCGTGGTCTTTGTTTCGGTTCAGGTCACGATCTCGGGGTCTGGGGGAGCAAGCCCCGCGTTGGGGTCTATGCTAACAGGACAGAGCTTGCTTGGGATTCTCTCCCAATCTCTCTGCCCCTCCCCTTGCTTGTGCACTCTCGAACTTAAAAAAACAAAAAAACCCTCTCCAGTGGCTCCCGTCTCTCTCAGACATGGCTCACGTGGCCCTCTGACATCATTTCCCACCTGCTCACGACACTCAGGCCGCCCTTCCAAATTTCACCTGCTCCTCTCCCTGCCTAGTCGTTAATAAGGTTCTGGGCCAAAGGATAGGCTGTTGGTCTGAAAGGGGGTGGGGGATAGAAGAAAACTCCATCGAAATTCCAGAAAGGAAGCCTACTTTCTATTTTGCGATGCCACGGATGGAACTCACTCCACCTGCCCGCCAAGATCCATCTGTAGGAGGAAACGGAAGTTCCCCAAGGCCCCGGGGATGTGTAAGCCATCCGCCACGTGCAGCAGATCTGGGACAGCAACTCAGACTCCAGCCTCTGTCTCTTGCTACATGAGGCTCCTGGAGATAAAAGGCAGGCCGCCAACACGCTGCTGGCAGGAAGACGACATTTATTCAAATTGATTATTTGAAAGCCTTTTGGGGAAAAGAGTCATTTAATCTTTCTTCATAAACAGTCCTTTTTATAACACATTTGCGCTGAGATCACAGAGTAACGTGAAATGTGTTTGCTGTTCCCTTTCTCATCGTTAAGGCTGGAGAGATGGCAATTTGTTACGGTCCTGTGCCACTGGAAAACAGACTACACCCAAAGCGTCAAGCTTAAAACCGCCACCATTTACCCGGTCTGACGCTTCGGTGGGTCAGGGAAGTCAGGCAGGGTTCAGCCGGGAGGTTCTTCGGTCCCACCTGGCATGCAGTTCCTTGGATTCCCTCCAGGGGTAGATGGTCTGGGCTGAAGGATCCCAAGCCAGCTGCACGATGATACTTTAACAGGAAGGGCTGGGCTCATCTGGGACCGTCCACCACAACCCTTGAAGGTGGCCTCTCCAGCATGGCAGGCAGTCTCATGCTCGACTTCTCATGCAGCAGATCTAGGCTCTACGATCAAGTGTCCCGGTAAATGAGGCTGCGTGGTCTTTTAGGACCTCTCTGCAGAAGCTTCACAGTGTATGGACTGATTCCGTCAGAAACCCTCCCAGATTCAAGGGGAGGGAACGCAGACCCCTCTTCCCAGTAGGATCTTCATAATATTTCCGAGGATGTTTGGAAACTAGGACACGGCTTTCTGAATTTACCCACACAACACGTATCCTTAGTTGTCCACCTTTCCCCCTGGC
The DNA here is from genome assembly GCF_007474595.2 of Lynx canadensis. NCBI lineage: Eukaryota > Metazoa > Chordata > Mammalia > Carnivora > Felidae > Lynx > Lynx canadensis. Next base: position 16,479,532 of record NC_044314.2, on the reverse strand, counting down.
ACCCAGTGGCTCTCGGGTGCTCAGTGGCCTCCCTTCCCACGGATTCCTCATTCGGTCAGTAATTATTAAGCACGTACGAGGGATCTAGCAATGTGCCCACACTGGCAGGTAGTGGGGCAAAGGACAAGCTGCCTGCAACGAGCTAACAGATGCAGCGTCTGGTCTAGCATCCAATCCTCCTTCTGGAAATCCTACTTCCACCTTCCTTTAGAAGATAATCCCCTCCCCTTTTCCAGTTCCTGGCATCGGGGTGGGCACATGGAGAGCGGGCCAGAGTTCAACTTTTCTCCCCCTCCCCCATGCTAATTGGTTCAAGGATTGATACACAGGCAAGAGTAAATCTCAGTACTTTTGCAGGATTTGGAGGAGAAGGCAAAAAGCATGGGGAGAGGCCAACAGGTTGGTACCCAGGGGAAACAAGTGCCATCAAGTTAAAGCCAAGAGCAGAGCCAAGAGATACCGAGAAAGAGGCTGAATCCAGAGGAAACGTTGCCAACGTGCCTGCAGCCAGTCTACCCTGAGGTTTTCCAGTGACAGGAGGTAAACTCCCTTTGTTAGCTTTAAAAAAAAAAAGAAAAAAAAAAGAAAAGAAAAAGGTTTGAGTTGGGTTTCTTTCACTTGTAACTGAGAATCCGGATTTCTACCCACGGAACAAGGGCAGAGAAGCAACAATATTGTGGATCGATGGTTAAGGTACGAAAACCTAAGGCGGATCTTACCGAACGCCCTTTTCAAGCTCGCCAGGAAAGGTCTTCCCCCCCGGAACAGCAGAGTCCAGATCTGCTACCGCCATATCACACCACGCGGATTCCAGCCGACTGCAGGGCACCAAGGCAGCCACACCGCAGCCACTCACTCCCAAGTGCCTACTTCCGTCTCGGACTCGAACTACACAAAGGACCTGGGGGAAAGGGCAGGGCACCGAGCAGCCTACAGTTGCCAATTGTGCCCACTAGGTGGCACCCATGCATCAGGGAGGCAGAGATCTGGGGGTGTAACAAACGGATTAGAACGAAGACCCTCACGATTAAGTATGGGATGGAAATCTCAGAGAGGGCAACAGGGAATGTAAGACAGCAAAAATGTGGGACAACTACCACTTAGTGCCTTGTGCTCGGCACTAGACTGCCATCTTTAGTCCTACAGATTCAACAAAGACCAGCCAAGGACGTCCACAAGAACGTAAAAATAGCAGTGTGAAGTCAAAACCAACTTGCAAAAACTTTAAGGTCCACTCCAAAGAGCATGAGTAGCAAAGCGCTGAATTTAATGCCATCAGCTAAAAGGGCAGTAGGAACCTCCACAGACCCGAGTCAGAAGCGCCATTTCAAGCTATTCATGGCACTGATGAAGAAACAATGGCCCCAAATGGTTACACAGGATCACAGGGGATCAATGAGGCCTGGTAATTGAAGAGCCCACGGAAGACACATTCTAGGAACTACTGGAACGGAGCGAGCCAAGGAGAGGGTCGGAAGGGTAAGGTTGGGCATTCACGCTGGAGGCTATAGAATTGTTTTGAAACTGGTTTTAAGCATTCTGTGCTTAAATGACTTCATCACTAAGAGAATGATCCAACAGGTTCCTTTCTTACGCATTCCTCTCGATTAATGGATACAGCAGGAGCTCACAGTGAGATCTTGTAAAATTCAATACAGGGCAGGAATCACCTATGGTGACGGATGGAAACCACAGTTTCAAAACATTACTACTCTGCAAGTATTTACGCTATTACCCAAGGATGGCATTTTTTTTTTTTTTTATTAGAAAACTAAAACTTCCTTACTGCCTGGTGTTAGGTCAATGACCAAGCAGCTGAAATTAACTACAGTGCAGCCGCACCCCCACCCCCATCGCTCTCTAGATCCCATCTTCACTGTAGGAAGTGAATCTGATTCTGATTCTCAGAATCACTCTGAGACCCCGTAGATCATTTTTCAAGAAACACATTAATTTTCTTCTAGTCAAAATTTCAGGCACATGCTCTTGTATCATTATTCGTCGCCTACAGCATTAGTTTTTCCCTCTGGTTGTTGAGCCCCTGTCCCCACTGAGAATGGCACCCTGTCCTCTTTTACCATCACTCTGTGCATTCATTAAACTTGGTTTTCAGGCTCCTTTGGATCTTTATGGTCATTAGTGGAGGACACTCAGCCAGCAATAGCCTGGAGGCAAAACACTGAAAGCATGGTCTAAATTCTTAGGAGGTTAAGTAGCCAGGAGAGCAAAGTGGCAGCCAACCTGTCCAAAACCAGGCTGTTTCTTGCCGCATTACATACATGTATAAATGTACTATATGCATAAATGATTTTATGCATGTAATTTTATAGTACAACCTTAGGTTTCTTGTTATGGTACGCATCCCACTACCATCAGGGCCCAACCATAAATGATGGATTTTATAACTGGACAAACGCCTAAACAAAGGGTCATAATATCCTGCCTTAAAGAAAAATATTAACCCAGTTGTGGATGAGTAGCTGTAATTTCAAGGGACACATGGCCAACATGAGAAAACCGGCCTGGCAGATGTGCCTGCAAAATTCTAAGAACTGCCGTCAATTTATGAAAAAGAAAGGAAGGACTTCTTGATGGCTGGGGCCTCAACTACCTGAATATACCAGGATCTGAAGGCAACTAAGAAGTAAAATCTAGGACAACTCAGACGCTAAAATAATAGCAGACTGTTTAAGTCAAAGGCAATCATTTTGCAACATGTACAGAACCCTCAAAGGGCCCACTCTCAGCGGAGGGAGGGAGGGAGGGGCCGGGAAGGCCAGCTGCCCAGCAAGGGAAACTTTTCACCTCAGCGGAGGCCCCCAACAGACGAGGTCTCCCCCGATCAAGCTACCTAATCGTAGATCTCTATTCACACAGCCTCAGGGTTTGCATTTATCCCAAGTGCGTGATCTGGGACCCCCCCCAAGCTGCATAAAAAGGAACTGAAGGTGGTCCCGATTCCCAGACGCTTCAGAGCACTTGGCAGGAGCAAACCCAAGTCTCACTGGAGGAGCACATCCTTAAACCAACCCTTCTAGGATTCCCACAGATGATAGTGGCTAAATAGGAGTTCACAGTAAAAAAAAAAAAAAAAAAAAATTACAAGACACTGAGGAAGCAAGACTCCCTGAGCTAGAGTCTGCCAAACCAAAAACCATCAAGAATGATAATACTTAAGGCTATCTGTCTGGATCTTCACTTAAAATGTCATTTAAAGAGAGAACAGGTAGAACTGAAAGGACCAGGGAAATGGGGGGGGGGGGGGCTGGATTTCTAAATAGGCAAGGGGCACCTGGGTCACTCAGCCGGTTGAGCCTCCAACTCTGGATTTCCGCCTCAGGTCACGATCTCAGTTACGTGGGTTCAAGAACCGTGTTGGGCTCTGTGCTGACCAAGCAGGAGCCGGCTTTGGATTCTCCTCTCCACACCCCCCACCCCCACTGTCTCTCTCAAACTTGAATATCTAGGTATGCAAAAGATATAATCACTAACATCAAAGACCCCAAAAGGAGTTAAAGAAGTTAGACAGCTGAAGACTGAATTAGTTACTGGAAGGAACTTCCCTGGGCACAGCACAGAAACTAAAAAATGGAAGAGGGATGGAGAGACAGGAGGGCTGAGAGAAGGTCTAACATACATCTAATTACATCTCCAAAAGAAAAAACGATAAGCCAACATTTGAAGAGGTAAGAGCTAAGGAATGCCCAGCATTGACCAAAGACACAAATCCTCAGATTCTGAAGGTGCAACACATTCTAATTAGGGAGAAAGGAAGAAAGCATGGGAGCTAATACGGAATAAAAATATAGAAAGCAAAGACAGTTTACAGGCAGAAAACAGAGATCGATTACTTCAAAGCAAGGACAATTTGACTGTCATCAGATTTTAATAGCTAGAAATAGAAGCCAGATGACCGTGAAATCATAACTTCAAAGTGCTGTCAGGAAATAGCTATCAATCTAGAATCGTGTGGACAGCTAATCTGGCATTCAGTGAAACAATTCTGAGCAAACAAAAAAGGAGAAAGTACGAACAGCACACATCACCAAAGGAACTGTCAAAGGACGTACTTCACAAGAAGGGAAGATTATCTTGAGATGCCTGGGTGGCTCAGTCGGGTAAGCATCCGACTTCGGCTCCAGTCATGATCTCACCGTGAGCGAGTTCGAGCCCCGCGTCAGGCTCTGTGCTGACAGCTCAGGGCCTGGAGCCTGCTTCACATTCTGTGTCTCCCTCTCTGCCCTCCCCCGCTTGTTCTTGGTCTCACTCTCAAAAATAAACTTCACAATTTTTTTTTAAAAAAGGAAAACCATCTCACAAAAGGGAGATCAGATATGCAGTAAGGAAAAGCAAATAATTTTTAGATTTCATCATGTTTATCAACTGTAAAAACCACTAATAAAATGTGCAGCATAGGGGATTAGAACAAAGATCTATCTAAAATACTGATCAAAACTTACAGAAGGTATGATCAAAATTACATTCTAACAAAATACTGTATTATTCAGAAAGAAAAAAGTCAGACTTCAAGGTCAGTGTGCACATGAAACGTGAAACAGTAACCCATTAAATGACTAGAAATGGGAAGTTTAACTTCCAAAAAAAAACAAAACAAAAAAAAAGGGAACATATTTTAAATTAAAAAATCCAACGACAGGAAAATCAAAAGGAAGCAACACCATAGGAAAGAAAACGTACAAAATGATATGGCTGAAATAGTTTTTATAATATCACAAGTCACAATATACTTTTAAAGAGCCAGATTACATAAAATGAAGACCTAGAAAAGGGGGGCAGAGTAAAGATGATGGGAGGAAAAAAGCTACATTAAAAACAGACAAAAGAGGGGCACCTGGATGGCCCAGTCGGTTAAGCATCTGACTTTGGCTCAGATCATGATCTCGTAGTTCATGAGTCCGAGGCCCATGTCGGGCTCTGTGCTGACAGCTCAGAGCCTGGAACCTGCCTTCAGATTCTGTGCCCCCCCCCCCCCCCCGCTTGTGCTGTCTTTCAAAAACGAACATTAAAAATTTTTTTTAAACCAGACGAGACATTAAGGTAAAAAGCATTTAGATCAGGAGAGTCATTTTGATCTTAGCACTATGTGAGGGGGGAGAAAAGAAAAGCACTATTTTAACCCCAGACCCGTTCTCAAGAAGGTTTGGCTGAAAAGCACACAGCAATAAGCATCTTTTCGAGTGGTCACAGGTATAGGCATCTGGAAATGGGACCACAAATTCTCTTCTGAAGGAAACCTTTATCCCAGGCCTTGAACATTCCCAGATAAAGATTCAAGGGATAGGAGCTCACAGCCAAAAATTACAAAGCACAAAAGGAACCCAGACCGAGGAAGACTTATCACACTCAGAAAATATTTTAACAAAAGGTCTCTTTAAAAAATACAATGTCAATATTCACAAACAAAACCGAGAATGTTTACCAACAATGCACATTCTCTGTCCTCATCCCAGACCCACTTAATCAGAAACTGACAATGAAGCCCAGCATTTATTGTTAATAAGCCCTCTAAGTGATTCTGATGCATAGTGAAGTTCGAAAATCACCATACTAGAGATTTTCAGTAGAACCAATGAGGCAAGATAAAGGAAAAAACAAAAACGCATTTGGAGATAGGATTGCTCTTGAATGAAAAAAAAAAAAAAAAAAGATTCTACAGCTTATCCCTGTTGCAGTACACAAATCTCAAAGGTATTTACAAATATCTCTAAGAAAATGTAATTTTTAAAAAAGGATTCCATTTATAATAAAGCTTTTAGAATGAAAGACTTATAAAATTTTCTAATTCTTTAAAAAGGTTGTAGAAGATTAAGGAACCCCTAAAAGGATGCATAAATATACTATGTTCATGAATATGAAGACTCAATTTGGGAATGGATTCTCAAATTTTTTCATTTTTTTTTTTAAATTTTTAACATTTATTTTTTAGACAGAGCACGAACGGGGGAGGCAGGGAGAGGGAGACACAGAATCCGAAACAGGCTCCAGGCTCCGAGCCGTCAGCACAGAGCCCGACACGGGGCTCGAACCCACGGACCGCGAAATCATGACCCGAGCCGAAGTCGGACCCTCAACCGACTGAGCCACCCAGGCGCCCCAAATTTTTTCATTTTTTAATGTTTCTTTTTGGGGGAGGGGGAGAGGGAGAGCCAATAGTTCTGCAGATCCCCTTCCGTTGCTGGTAGGAGTGTAAACTGATACCACCACTGGGGAAAACTGGCATCCTCTAGCAAAGCTGAACATCCCCCTTCCCAATAGTTATGCGGATCCACTCGTAGGACATCCTCTAGAAGAGCGCCTACAGGTTTACCCCAGGAGACACACCTGAGAATGTTCAGAGCAGTAGTGTTGTAAAGGCAAAAACTTGGGAACGATTCAAATGTCTGCAACAGAATATGGAAATTGTGTTTTCATAAAATGGAAGGCTACACTGCAAGGAAAAATGGACCAACCATGGGGGGTGGGGGTGGGAAGGACTCAATGGGTTTTGGGGGGTTTTGTTTTCATTTTGTTTTTGCCTTGATCAAACACAATGTTAAAGGAAAAAAGTCAAGAAATATGGAAAACAATGTAAGAAAACGGTTATATCCTTTTATAAAAATCAGTTTATGAATGGATGATTGGGTGGCACATTTATATGCATTTAATATATCTAATACATGCAAATATTTCACATTATTTACCCTGTCTAGTATTATTCATCCTGTCTCTCTTCATCAGACCTGAAGCATGTGATTCTCTTCAAACCCTCAAGGTAAAGAAGACAAGCCACCAGAGGCTACTTGAGCAAATGCTCCACTGTTTGAAGGGCATTTAACCAGAGCTTCAAAAGCATTTCAAGTCACAGCAGCTGCTTTGGAAGCTTAGTACCTTCCAAAGCATGGGCCACCCAAGATCCCAAATGCCCAAGTCCTTTGAGTAGAGGGTGCTCCTTGGCCAAGCAATTTAGGAAAACGCTTCCTTAATCCAGCTAAATAAACTGCTTCCTAAACATATCTGACCTGAAGATCCTTCCTCTCTCCCCCCTCTGAAACATCCCGCAGGGGTTAGGATTTTGTGGAACACCATTTGAGACCCATTGACCTAGATAATCTCTATGGGTCTCTATTGACTGAATGCATAAAGTCTGGTGTTCCTATGCCCTGTGGCTATGGAAGGTACGCCTCCCAGACTATGCTAGCAAGCCATCTTAATCTGTCCTCAGAGGTACAGGCTCCCGAACTTTCCTGGGCATTATTTCTACAGAACCACCACCCTCAGAACAATCTGATTATTTAACTGAACGCCAATGTAATCCTTTCAAGAACCACTTGCCATTTCCAAGAACTAGCTAAATAAAAATGAATCTCTAATTCAACATGTGATGAAATGTTTATGTGTATGGATGTCTCCCTAATACCCCTTATCCCTCCCTCCATATTGTAACTCCCAGCTGGAATGGGGGGAGGCGGAGGGAAAAAGATCCTGTATCCACACCACCTCCCCCCCAATACCCTTGCCAATTCCTAACAGAGTATCCTCGGGCTTTAAAGCCAGAGATTTTCCTGCTTCCCATAAGTTGTCAGTGGAAAAATTCTTGTCCTCATCTGCTTCTTCTACTAGATATATACAATGATACAAAATTATGCCCATCAAAATGCTGTATTAGCTCCCAACGTAAGTCATCTGTTGATTTACAGATCCTGGGAACGTCCCACACTCACACATGGCTTCTGAGAACCAGGATTTTACATCTAGGTATTTAACACTCGCAGTATGAGGTCATAAAAATTTCATCCGACGTCGGACAAGGCCCTTCTTGGAAGGAGAAGAGCAAGATTTAAAGACTACCTGCTTCCTTCCAGAAGCATTCCAAAGCACCTCCTCCTAATACAAAAGGCACTCCCCCTCCTCTATCCCATTCCACTGAGGTCCCTAACACTTGGCTGTAGGAAGAGCCATCTGGGTTGAGATGTTAAAAATGAAATACTTGGTCTCAGATGGTCCATGAACTAGGACAAAATCTGTGGCCAAGACCCTCCCCCTTATTCCAAAGACACTATAGACACCCCATGTGAGACATTAACTGGTCTTGAAACCCATTTGGCTAGCCTTTGCTCAGGGTTATGGAAGATAGCTTGAGAGGTATAGGGAATTTCTTTGAAGAAAGCTAAGGATTCCACCCTTCTCCTCTTACCAAGTGGGAGGGGTTTCACGCAATGTGTCCACTGGAGTTTGTAGGGCACAGTGACTGGTGCTGGAATCACACTGTAGATGCCTAAAAGGCTAATGAGACAGATAACCATTCACAGAATTTTTCAGGGTCAAGGAACTGAGTTTCCTGTGGGTCAGTTACAGACTTCAAGAAGAAACCAGGGACCCACCCAAAAGGCCTACCTGGAGGAAGAGAGGATCCTAACCAAGAAGTGGGTGGCCAAGAACTCACTGGGGAGCCTGCATGGTCACAGAGAAGCTGTGGCCAGTGTTCTGGGAATGCTGGTGAGGAAGCATGGAGGTGTTAGAGCTTACGGTATCGAAAGCAAAACTTCAACTTGGGAATGAGCTAGGGTTTTAGGGGACCATAAATCCTGTGAAATTCATGCAGAAATTTCACGTATACACAGCCAGCTATTCCGACCCTTCACCATACTAGACCACAAACCCATCTAAGAACAGTTGCCCTGGGGGTGCCTGGTCGACTCAGTTCATGGAGTATGTGACTCTTGATCGCGGGGTTGTGAGTTCGAGTCCCATGTTGGATGTAGAAATTAGTTAAAAGTTAAAAAAAAAAAATGAATGAACCACTGCCCTAAAAGTGTAAATACCCCTTATAACACCTGAGTTTTTTTTTTTTTTTAGCGGTTTTATGTAGCAAGGGTTTCAAAACTTTACTTCCTGAGGAGGGTCTGGTGTGCGGGGAGTCTGTTACTGATCAAGTGCTGACCCACCAGCTTCAGTCACCAGCCTAGCTGTGAACGGACCACCAGTGCCACATACACTTGGAAGCAGCTAGGATGAAGGCCGGGTCCCCAGAGTATTTCCTCCCAGAAAACCATTCTGAATCCAGGTTTACCCCGAAACACACACTAGGGACTGCCAGCCTTAGCAGAACAATGAAATAGGCTTGGATCGTTCTGTGGTCCTGAGGACGGGAGCCATGCATTCTCGAAGGAATTCACTGCATTGATTTTATCTAATAGAGCGACTAAAGCAAAAAGTTGATACTGATGCTAGACTCAAAAAAAAAAAAAAAACAACCTTGGTAACAGCTTCCCAGATTTTTTCTTTAATCCTTGTTTACATTTGGTTTCATTTCTGCCTAAAAATATCCACTACGTATTAACAAATTCAGCCTTAAAATAAAGTGGAGGGTATGAAAAGTCTTCCCCAAATATACCTATTCTGTATTATTTATTTCATGGCTGCATGACACAGGAAATATTCGCTGTATATGAAAAACTTGTATACATGAGCTCAAGCGTATAGTCAGTCACACATACAGAAAAACACTGGGAAAATATGCAGCAAGACATCAATACTACACCTCTGTTGGACGCAATTTACGGATCAACTGTTTTCCTACTTCTGTAGTTTTCTACAATGACCATTGTGCTTTGCAGTCAGATTACGTAATGATCCAATTTGCTCCACAAGGTTTGCTCTCACCAGGGCTGGCAGAAAGCTCCTGTGCATGTTAACTTCTGTAAAAAGTCCTGGCACTTCCCAGAAACCCACAGTCATGAAAGGAAAAGCTTGTGTTGTATATAGAATCTGCCCCTCCGTCTGTGAATGGTGATCCGATTAAAATATGCAAATTCAACTGGATACTTGGGAGGAAGGAATTTTTTCACAGTTTTCTATTTGGCACACATTTCCACTGTGTTCGTGTGATAAATTTCGTTAACATAAAGTCACTTTCTATTTTTTTTTTTTATGGGGGCTGACATGTATACTTGACATGGATTAGTTTCAGGCATACAACCGGAAATTTACATACCTGCAAAATGATCAAAATCTAGCTTATACCCATCACCATGATTACAGATCTTTTTCTTCTTGTGAGAACTTTTAAGATCTACTCTTAGCAATTTTTTTTTTTTTTTTTTTTTTTTTTTTTTAGTAATCTCTACACCCAACATGGGGCTGGACCTCACAACCCTGAGGATTAAGAGTTGTAGGCTCTCCTGACTGAGCCAGCCAATACAGTATTAACTGGGGTCACCGTGCTATGAATGACATCCCCGTGACATTTTATAACCGGAAGTCTGTACCTTCTGGCCCCCCTTTTTGTCATCCACGCCTCAACGGATAGTGGCCCATCAAGATGTTTTATAAAACTTTGTGTGTATTTCTAAGAGCAGACAGGAAGCATCTCATCAAATACTGCATGCTACTGCTTAGTTACTAAGACACAAGAGACTTCAGGCAATTTCCATCCCTCCCCATATCCTGTGGAGAAGAGTGGCCCCCAGGAGATCTGTGAACGGCCTGATGGCCGTGCGTCTGGGCTCAGCCCCTTACCAGGACTTCCTCAGTCAGATGAGCCCAGAAAATACGCTCCACGCACTCAGCAGCCAGAGGCACAGTTTACCTTCACCCACTGATCTCATGAGGTGTAAGACAACCCACACCCCCAGCCCTCCATACTTTTACCGAAATGAGTCATTTGTAAGTTAATGCTTCATGCGAAGTAGCAGCTGCTATCAACAGAGCACTTTAATTATACACGGCAGGCCTTTTACACGCACTAGCTGATTTCATCATCCATCATTTTATAGATAGGGAAACTGGGCCTCTGCGAGGCCAAGGGGTCCCACCGCCCCCACAACTAGGGAGCGGGAGAGTCTGGATACAATCCCGATCTCGCAGATTCCAAAGTACAGTCTTTCAACCATCTCAGCTACTGTTCAGTTGTAATGAAAAACCCCCTTCCGTCCCTTGCTCACTGAAACTTGGGGTGGGGGAGTGGAGATAAAGGGGTCACAAACCTAAGCCTTCACAGGGCACGTGCACGGGGCAGGGGCTACCCCAGTGTAGGTGTGTGAGCTCCAAGAGTGGCCAAGCCAAGGCCATCATCAAGGAGCTCAGAGCTCTGTCTACGGGGAGAAAAGGGCCACGAAAGGGTTGCCTCGAGGAGCACATGGGAAGAAGGGGGGGGTGCTCAGGCAGGCTCTGTCCCCATGCTTCGGTTAACAGTTTGGGAGGAGGGTGTGAGCCATGGTTCATGCCAACTCCGCCGCCCTCCTCCTCTGCACGGAGTGTCCCGGCTTCAGGACCACAGGGAGAATTTGAAATACGGCAGAAGCCACAGAACTACTACTCAGAGAAAGGCTTCGGCCGCAGAATCATCATCCCCATGGAACTATCTAAGAGAACCCATTTAAAAAGCAAAAACAAACCGACTCACAGAGGCACAGGCTAGTGTCCTCAGTCCGCCCCTGCCTGGACACCAGACTGAGGGGATTGGGAGCGACCATCAGAGCAGAGGCCAAGCTCTCCACTCAAACCAAAGGCTCCAAACCTCTGCAGAGTGACCCTTTCCTCCCCAGGCTCCTACCACTGAAGGACACTTAACCTCCTGCTCCCTTCGACTTGTAGCTTTCCACGGGAAACCTCCTAATGGGATCAGGTTCGGAAAGCCTCCGCCACACTAAAAAGGTACCTAATCCTTTTAGCGTAAGGGATAATCTTTTCAGAGAAAACTGCGCCGGCTTACGTTAAGCGCAATTTCCTCTGAAGTTCTCATCCCAGCCGGAATTTGCACACTCAAGCATTTTCTGATGCCCTGGGAACGCTCCCCAAACATTCCAGAGCCACACGTCTCCCTCTGCCTTTCACGTTCCACCTCAGCACCCAAACTGTACCAGGGAAAGTCACTGGAGTCGGAAACTGGGTTAGCGTTCCGTGGTCAATGGGCAGCAGGGACAAGTCAAATAGAAGGAAACAAAGGCTCCCTGTCTGTGCACGGGGAGCAGCCCCAGAACCTCGAGAAACAGACCCTAGCGCAGCTTGAGAGACCACGGCCCGGAAGGGGCAACGGTGAATTTCCCAAGAGCAGACCATTTCCAGGCTATGACAGCTAACGAATCTGAACATCGTGTGGGATGTTTTAAGTTTGAGAGCGAGACAGCACAGGCAAGGGAGGAACGGGGGCAGGGAGAGAATCCCAAGCAGGCTCCGCACCGCCAACGCAGAGCCTGACTCGGGGCTCAGACTCACAAACCTGAGCCACAATCAAGAGTCGGATGCTTAACCTGCCGAGCTGCCCAGGCGGCCCCATATCACACGGGATTTCTTTTTTTCTTTTTTTTTTTATTTTATTTTTATTTTATTTTATATATGAAATTTATTGTCAAATTGGTTTCCATACAACACCCAGTGCTCATCCCAAAAGGTGCCCTCTTCAATACCCATCACCCACCCTCCCCTACCTCCCACCCCCCATCAACCCTCAGTTTGTTCTCAGTTTTTAACAGTCTCTTATGCTTTGGCTCTCTCCCACTCTAACCTCTTTTTTTTTTTTGTTCCTTCCCCTCCCCCATGGGTTCCTGTTAAGTTTCTCAGGATCCACATAAGAGTGAAACCATATGGTATCTGTCTTTCTCTGTATGGCTTATTTCACTTAGCATTACACTCTCCAGTTCCATCCACGTTGCTACAAAAGGCCATATTTCATTTTTTTCTCATTGCCACGTAGTATTCCATTGTGTATATAAACCACAATTTCTTTATCCATTCATCAGTTGATGGACATTTAGGCTCTTTCCATAATTTAGCTATTGTTGAGAGTGCTGCTATGAACATTGGGGTACAAGTGCCCCTATGCATCCGTACTCCTGTATCCCTTGGATAAATTCCTAGCAGTGCTATTGCTGGGTCATAGGGTAGGTCTATTTTTAATTTTCTGAGGAACCTCCACACTGCTTTCCAGAGCGGCTGCACCAATTTGCATTCCCACCAACAGTGCAAGAGGGTTCCCGTTTCTCCACATCCTCTCCAGCATCTATAGTCTCCTGATTTGTTCATTTTGGCCACTCTGACTGGCGTGAGGTGATATCTGAGTGTGGTTTTGATTTGTATTTCCCTGATAAGGAGCGACGCTGAACATCTTTTCATGTGCCTGTTGGCCGTCCGGATGTCTTCTTTAGAGAAGTGTCTATTCATGTCTTCTGCCCATTTCTTCACTGGGTTATTTGTTTTTTGGGTGTGGAGTTTGGTGAGCTCTTTATAGATTTTGGATACTAGCCCTTTGTCCGATATGTCATTTGCAAATATCTTTTCCCATTCCATTGGTTGCCTTTTAGTTTTGTTGGTTGTTTCCTTTGCTGTGCAGAAGCTTTTTATCTTCATAAGGTCCCAGTAGTTCACTTTTGCTTTTAATTCCCTTGCCTTTGGGGATGTGTCGAGTAAGAGATTGCTACGGCTGAGGTCAGAGAGGTCTTTTCCCGCTTTCTCCTCTAAGGTTTTGATGGTTTCCTGTCTCACATTTAGGTCCTTTATCCATTTTGAGTTTATTTTTGTGAATGGTGTGAGAAAGTGGTCTAGTTTCAACCTTCTGCATGTTGCTGTCCAGTTCTCCCAGCACCATTTGTTAAAGAGACTGTCTTTTTTCCATTGGATGTTCTTTCCTGCTTTGTCAAAGATGAGTTGGCCATACGTTTGTGGGTCTAGTTCTGGGGTTTCTATTCTATTCCATTGGTCTATGTGTCTGTTTTTGTGCCAATACCATGCTGTCTTGATAACAGCTTTGTAGTAGAGGCTAAAGTCTGGGATTGTGATGCCTCCTGCTTTGGTCTTCTTCTTCAAAATTCCTTTGGCTATTCGGGGCCTTTTGTGGTTCCAAATGAATTTTAGGATTGCTTGTTCTAGTTTCGAGAAGAATGCTGGTGCAATTTTGATTGGGATTGCATTGAATGTGTAGATAGCTTTGGGTAGTATTGACATTTTGACAATATTTATTCTTCCAATCCATGAGCAGGGAATGTCTTTCCATTTCTTTAAATCTTCTTCAATTACCTTCATAAGCTTTCTATAGTTTTCAGCATACAGATCCTTTACATCTTTGGTTAGATTTATTCCTAGGTATTTTATGCTTCTTGGTGCAATTGTGAATGGGATCAGTTTCTTTGTCTTTCTGTTGCTTCATTGTTAGTGTATAAGAATGCAACTGATTTCTGTACATTGATTTTGTATCCTGCAACTTTGCTGAATTCATGTATCAGTTCTAGCAGACTTTTGGTGGAGTCTATCGGATTTTCCATGTATAATATCATGTCATCTGCAAAAAGTGAAAGCTTGACTTCATCTTTGCCAATTTTGATGCCTTTGATTTCCTTTTGTTGTCTGATTGCTGATGCTAGAACTTCCAGCACTATGTTAAACAACAGCAGTGAGAGTGGGCATCCCTGTCGTGTTCCTGATCTCAGGGAGAAAGCTCTCAGTTTTTCCCCGTTGAGGATGTTAGCTGTGGGCTTTTCATAAATGGCTTTTATGATCTTTAAGTATGTTCCTTCTATCCCGACTTTCTCAAGGGTTTTTATTAAGAAAGGATGCTGGATTTTGTCAAAGGCCTTTTCTGCATCGATTGACAGGATCATATGGTTC